>NC_139221.1:178818697-179418697 GCF_055691185.1 Crinia signifera | reverse complement strand
GCCTTTTATCTGCTTCACTCAATTAATTGAATCTGGGAAAGAAAAAAAAAATTTTTTTTCTTAAAGAAACTAATTCCTGTAGCATAGTGGAGAGTGATTTACTGTAACAATAATTAAACGCGTCATGTCTTGGTCAATGGAAGCAGTACTGTCAGCCTCTAGCTATTGTTTAAATAAAATCATACATTGTTCTTGAGACTTCAACACTTGTAAAGGACGGTAAGATCTTTTATTTTATTATATGTACTGTGTTATATTTTACAAGGACAAGCAGAATGAATGCAAAAGTGATGTCTATTAATTGGTTAATTAACTGTAGTTTACATGCTAGGATATCAGATATGAAGTAAAGCTGTCATTAATTTATGTTTTGGAAATGTTTTCTTCTTAGTACAAGACTAGTGAAGTTCTGCTCAGGATAATGAAGCCATAAACACGTAATTGTGGTGTATTGAGGTATAAGAGATGTGTATTGTGTATCGCTGCAGATTTCCTATGTCCTTACTGTGAATGGTTGGGGGGGCAAGAAGATTATCAAACAGTTCTAGAAGGATGAGTAGAATCACTGGGTGTAAAATGAGGCTGTAGTTTGATGTAAATCACAATGAGCTATTGTAATGCGGTCAAGTCCAAGATCAGCAGCATTTTCCGCACAGAGAATATTTATTTTCTTTTTTTTTTATCTCTGTACATCCAGTACATCATTTCACTTGTATTTAAGTGGGGGTTTTTTTGCAATTCATTCTCAGTAAGAAACTCGGGTACTAGTTTTGTATAACAGTCCTGACTGTAAGTAGTTTGTGTTGTTGTTGTTTTTATTATTATTATTATTATTATTATTATTATTAATGGTGCGAAAATCATTTGTTACCTTTCTACCTATTTTATGCTAAAAATGTTTTGTTGTTTGTTCGCTTGTTTTTCAGATCCAGTGTGCATAGGTTATTGCACCAAATATATTAGGGAAAGTTAAGATGGCAGTTTCGAATGGAGCTTTCTCCCTTTAGAGTATGCAGTTTAGCATTTATTTTATAAACATATTAAGTGTTTTGATAATAATCCCATAGAGCTGCTAATTACAATGGACAGCTAATTACTAAGGGCATACTACTGTTTGCTCTGCTAAAACATGCTTATAGTAAAGAAAAGTTAAAACGTATCTGAACCCAAAGGTAGAGGTGTAACTTTCCCATTGATGGCTACATTTGTGAGTACAAGTGGGTATACAATAGAGGAGGTCATGTTTTTTTCAAGATCAGTTTAGTTAGAAGACAATGACTGAAGTCTTAACAACCTTGGTATTAGATATGGGTCATTAGAGGGTGACCTTGAACAAGTCACTGTAAATCCTTTTACTTCAGGCAGTGCATAGGAAGCTTTGCAATATTAGCTTTTGTAGCACATTATTATTAGACACGCTCACCCTTACAAGTGCTTCATACCACTAGGACCTGGACGAACTGCAATCATCTCAGCAATATAGCTCAGTAGTGTGACACTGGGAAGCGAGGTATAGGGAACACACACACACACACACACACACACACACACACATATATATATATATATATATATATATATATATATATATATATAAGTGCATCCTAGGCAACCCCTCTAATCGATTTGCTGTTTGCACCCCGCTGCGCACGCTTGATAAATAACATCCAACGTGACCTTTTACATACAACTGATACCACGTATACAGCCAGACAGAATCAGTCATCTCTGCGGGTCTCTGATCTTTGCACTTTAGATACAACCGATCTGATACTGCTAAATAATTACATCTTCCTTGATACTTATTTTATAAGATAAATAAATAATTGCACCAATAAACACATCAAGTGTCTTTATAATACAATAGATGACTATATCTAATAGATGGGCAGCTGGGAGATGTCAGTGATAAACTGTAGCCTCGAATTATAAGAACACATAGAACAGCCATAGACAACCCAAGCAAGCTGAATGATGATTCTGATAAAGTTCTCCTCGAGGCTCTTACGTGTTATGGACAACACAACAAATTGAAGTGTATGAATATTATAAAAAAGAAATCTTTGTCAGATTTATTTTACCAGGTGCGCATTTGTGTGATCACTGCATGAACCTGTACATGGGAGAAATAAAAATATACAGTGCTCCAAGTATAACATGCCAGCAGTAGCTTTCATTTATTTGTCAGCCTGTCATCATTTGTGTTTGTGATGGTGATAGATGATGTGGGCTCAGCCATAAAGGCTCAGCCTTTGTAGCTACATCAGAATTTCTGTTCAGAGATTACATAAGGGTTCTCAACACGGTTTCAAAAGTGATGGGGTTCACCCTAGGCTCAGTAATGTAAACTCTGGAGAAAGGTGTAATGTTATAAGCAATTCCTATGTGCTGTATTATAGCTTGCATTGCTGTGCACTGTAGCCTTTGTTTTCCTTTGCCTTGTGGAAAGCTGTGTTATGTGAGTAGTTCTAAGGACGCTTATTATCTGCTTCCTGTAAATATGAAATAAACACATTGATCCACTCAGGACTTGTGAAAGTGGACTGGCAGGGCCGATGAGTACATAGGCTAAGTGCAGCTTTGTTACAATAGTATACATACATAAGGAACTGTCCCTACAGGTTGTAAACAGACAGTATACTGTATAGCTGCACAGAAAAGATGAATGGGGATCGTGCTTAATATAGCAAATCATAAGTTTTGTACCCTTTTTTTTTGGGGGGGGGGGGGCAGGGGGTAACAAGGCAGATTTATACTAGCCGCAGATTGATCATCTATACGAAGTTCTGTCCATTTCCTTCTATAAATACAAGTTCTCCAACTTCCTATAGTGCATAGAAAAGTTACTGAAGTAACACTGTAAATCTACATATAAACGAGGATACTGTATATATAAAGTGTGTGTGTGTGTGTGTGTGTGTGTGTGTGTGCGCCCACTAGTCTTGCTGAATTCAATATTTTAGCCATGTTATTACAGTCAGCTATGAAGAAAATGTTATATTTGTCCATCTTCTATCTTAATACCATATGAATGTAAAAGCAACTTGATATAGTAACACCTCTGCTGACAAAAGTGAAATGTGGCCTTCAGGTCTTGTGAAGATGACACGTCTTTATATTTACTTACATAGTGGTGCTTAATGGGCATAGATTATAGTAAACTTCAATAGGAATGCTGCAGAAAATCTTTGGTACCAGATTAATGTGCACATCTTGGAACGCAAGTACTGTGTAAGTAGATTATTACATTGGAAAGAAGTGATAGATAGATAGATAGATAGATAGATAGATAGATAGATAGATAGATAGATAGATAGATAGATAGATAGATAGATGGACTGTTCAAAAGCTACTTTGCTGATCTTCTAAAAGATAGAAAAGTTTTCTAGCAGAATCTTTGCCCAGGAACTGTGATGTGCTGGTGCTGAGAAGCGTTAATCAGTGAGGAGACTGTGCTCAGTGGAGCTGTTCAGTTTAACGTCACTCCAGTACAGAGGGTTAGTGAAGTGATTGCGGTGCCTGGGGACTGAGAGCACTACTCCACTCTAGTCAGGTATGATACACACAGAAATGTCTACATTACTCCCATGCAGCTCCCTACCAAGTGAGACGGCGCAAGCGAGAAGAAAGCTGTAGTCTCCGGAAAGCCAGCAAAGAGGAACATTTAGATACAATCTGCAGCAGCCAAAGGTACAGTGCATTGCATGTGCTACTTTACAATAACAACGGTGATTATAGTGGTGAAGATTCTAATCAGCAGTCTAGTGTAATCAGAGATATGACACCAGGTTCTCTCGTATGTAACTTACTGCATTATTGTAACATTATTGAAGCTCTTTACAATGACTATTACCCTTTTTACTCTTATAGAAATTGCACATTTTATTTCAATTGCTGTGGAAGATATAGATTCCTCTTCATTCTCATTCATAGAATGCAAGGAGTGTGCATGTATTTTAAGTACTAATTTGGGGTGAAAACAGATAAATAGGTTAATAGTTTACTAAAGTGGATATACCCTTGCCTGTCATTTATCTGCGTGGAAACTTTCTGAGACTTTGATGAGGTGCACGTAATTAGTACATCAGCTAGGTTATGATATACAGTAGTTAAGAAACATTCGGTATCTGGTCTACCTTTATCTTTTATGTAATGGCAATGGCCAGTCTGTACAGTATTTTGTAATGAATTTGCAGTCTGGGAAAGCATACTGTCCGCACCCTAAAGCAACTTCACTAGTCTATGCTAAGTGAACAAATGTTTGTCAAAGTATAACCTCCAGACAGAGTATAAGCAGCGATTATTGCTTGTACGTACTAGTGGGTACAGGTATTTGCAGCCTGATCCTGAAATGAACACACACACACACACATATTTGTCGGCATATGAGATTTTTCAAAGTATGATATTAGTTGTGTGTCTGCTGTGTTCTGTACTCCGATAGAACTTGACACATTTTTACATCGTATTCAATTGTCACTGGCTCGTCCACAATGGAAGGTACAGTCTGCAGAGTGCCTTAATATGTGTAATCAGGATAAGTGTGCAGAGGAAAGGTTAACATGTGTGTTTACAGAACTCAAGTTCCTTAAAGACAAGTCTCCAGTACAACCTTTGTCTAGTGTGATTCTGGATGACAAATATACACAGGCCCAGGCAGGGTCTTTCGCCATTGTACCATTGACATGCTCTAATGTGCCATATGTTTGTAAAATGAAAGGCTAAATGGTAACTTAGTGGAGTTGTTGTGATCATTCCCTGGAAACCGTAAAATCTTTATATAAAGTTCCTTTCATAACATAAGTTACCATGTAATCATTATGGGACCACCCATATAGATAAAGTTTATATATCATTGGTATCTGTACAGTGAGTGTCAACTTAACATTGAGCTTGAATAATCTAATGTGAACATGCTATAGTAGTGCTATACTAGCACTCTTCGTATTTATTTCAGTGTTCTAGCTTCTCGGTGAATTTTTATTTGACAGGGTTTGTTATGTAGATCAGATTGTTTGTAGCCTGGCAAGACACTTATTAAAATGCCATGCTTGTCAGCTGTGTTGATTACATATGCTATTATCAGGAGTCAATTGTATTAGGGGTCTCAGAATAGGATCTCTTATCGTATCGTCACTTTAAATGTTAATGACCCTGCTGCTTTGGTTGAATCAAGTGTAATACAGACATAAATTATGTTAAATATTTCCTGATCCACTACTACCAACATATATATATATATATATATATATATATATATATATATATATATATATATATATATATATATATATATATATATATATCACACACACACAAAGTTATTAATTTATGTAAACATAGTAACTGTACAATGTTACTGAACTCACTGAATTATAATTTTTATGGAAGTGCACATTTTCAATTATATATTAGAGTACAGTGAATAATTTATTCTTATATCTGAACTTTCAACATGACTAGCTGCATACTGTAACTATGTCCATTGAACTTGGAAAAATACAAGTTTATAAACTACATTAGTGATATAATTGATATGCATTCATGTTGCTATATATTTAAATGTAATCGTGGGACAAGTATTTTGCCTGTAAATTAAAGCAATTAAGAAGTATATATTATATTAGGTGTACAGTGGTCTCCAGATAGTCATCAATCACCCTCAATCGAGCTGTCAAGAGTGGGCAGATTCGTTTCTGGGAGGCAGTCTTCCAGCTGGGGAAAAGAAGAGAACACCGTCATTAATTAGAGTGTGACCCTGGGGCTATCCACATGTCTGAACCCAGGAAGCTATCTGAGCAAGTCAGCACACTCTGGATAGAAGAATTGTACCTCCACTGTACTGGTCCTTCCTGTCAGGGCATACATGACTTTCACTAATTATTCGCACTTTTTGATATAAGCCTTTTTTTTTGCGTCATGGGTAACCCTTTATGCGACAACTCACATTGCACGCTTCAGATAAATGCAAGCGTTCAAAGCAAACAGTTTATCATGTGTAGTAAAGGCTGCATATGGCAATAGTATTGCAAGTGTTACATTCGCCTACATTGTAATAGAAGTGATATTGTAGTATGTTATTTCCAAATGTTGTAGTCACTATTATGTAATCCTACGAGGAAGTTTTACAGTGGTGGTTATTGTAAAGTGGACTTAGGAAACTATACATACCATAACCACAGGGTCAGACCAAAATAATACATTTAACTTTTTGCAAATAAATTAGAACAGTACTGTTTAAGCAGTATATGTTATAGAAAATAAACACATAAAACAGATCCATTTCTTCTTTAATTTAGTTGTAAAGTCCGCTATAATCCAATACATTGTCAATGTGTAAAGTTACTACAATTCAGGTTATTATCGCCTGCAAATATAGGTTCCCTTTTCCCGTTATCAAATACACTGATCAACTGGATAACAGTGATTAATGTCCTAGAATTTGGTATTCATTTCAATTACGTGGTTTTAAAATTTAAAGACTCAGTAAATAAATAAAGGAAATAGCATCTTATATGCCAGCTAGTCCCACAGTGTGCTGAGTCCCTCACATGCCAAGCTGTCTACTGAGTTCAATTTTGCAGCCCTTGGAGTTTAGTGAAAAGTCACACTTATGCCCCAACATTTGCTCTCATTTGTAATTGAGACTAATTATTAGTGTGAAGTGGAAAGAAACAGATGCTCATTAATTAATTTCTAATTAAAAGTGCTTACCACCCTTCAGTGAGTAAGGGGGAAAATCATTAATGGGTGTTTCAGAGATTGTTTAAATCAAATCATTCATTTTCTCTAGTTGCACAAGTGCTGTAGGAACACCTATAATTAGCTTGTAAGATCACTTGAACAATCCATAAAAGCAATCGTTGTATATCAGTATTTTGCACCCTTGGATGCACAGCGTCCAAGTATACAGGGGAAAAAAAGAGTTCTGGCAAGTAAAGGGTTTTATGACGTCACTATTAGCACTGTTTAAAGCTTCTTGGGTTTCATTTGAAGGTTTTTGTGTGTGTTTTTTTCTTGTTTTATTTTCATCAAATGGTTTTGTTACAATATACAGTACCTGCTTTTTTTTCTTTTCTTTTTTTACAATATCTGAATTTATTTCAAGACGTCAGAAGAAATACTTAAGCGCACATTGCGCAGTCTGATGTATTAAAGGGTTAAAAAATTAAAGATGGTATTCTTCTTCCTCCTATAAGCATCTGGGAACCTGTGGTCACCAATCAATTGTTACAGAAGGGAGCAAAGCTAAGCCACAGAATCCACTTCTCTTGTCTTTCCAACGACTCGGGAGTTTATGTATCATGTCATATCCTCAGTTTGGGTATCCGTACTCGACCACGCCACAGGTAAGAGCCGTTTCTGGGCTGTGCAGGCTAAAATATTACAGAGCACCTTTAGTACAGCACTTTGACAGTGAGATAGAATTGCTATCTATTATTATAGAGATGGGATAGGAAAGAGGGTGATTATGTAGGACAAGGAAGTACATTCAATTTGCAAAGACGGATATACACTTCCTTATCAAGACTTTAATCTACAATAGTACATTATACTATACTATTCCAAGCTATGACAATGGTATGCACATCTAGAACTACATTGGGAGAATATGTAACTTTTAAAATGTATTCTATCATTGTAATATGTTTGCCATCATTTGTAAAACATAACACATCACTCTCTTTTATATTTTTATTAATGGAGAAGAGAAAGTTGAGTGGAGATTTGCTCATGGGCTAGACTAGAGCATTTCTATTTCCCTCGTTTTGAATTTGTTCCCATTTCCTCTGTAGTTGCTGATGACCACCAATTCATTGTCTACCTGCTGTGAATCCAGTGGAAGGACTCTATCAGATACAGCTGCTGCAGCTTCTGCCCAGACTCCAGTCTATTGTCCTGTGTACGAGAGCAGGTTACTGGCCACCGCTAGGCATGAGCTGAACTCTGCAGCTGCCTTAGGAGTCTACGGGAACCCCTATACAGGCTCTCAGGGCTATGGAAACTATGTCACATATGGTACTGATGCATCAGCTTTTTATTCACTGGTAAGGTCACAGAACTTTTGTATTGATAGACATTATGAGTGTGAGTGTGAGTGTGTGTGAGAGAGAGGTATACAAGTGTGTGTGTGTGTGTGTGTGTGTGTGTGTGTGTGTGTGTGTGTGTGAGAGAGAGAGAGGGGTATACAAGCACACATGCAGTTATTACAGAACAGATATAACAAAAAGAACACCCCGTTTGCTCCTACATTTATCTCCTAGTATTACAGCTATTCTGCAGATTAGCATAGAGTATTTATCTTCTCTATTCTCAACAGATAAACACAAAATGACAGCATGAGATGGATGTTGTCAGCTCTTTTATCTTTTTTGTAGTGCAGAATATGTATTAAATGTGTATGAATTGTTTCTCTTATCTATAAACATATTAACAATAGAATGAGTTTTGGAAGATGTGTATAATGCATCTATTTATTATATATCCACAGGAGCAGTAAGCAATATACAATTGTGTCACAGAAATGAGCTGATTTGTCATGTATTTAGCAGTATGTGTTATATTAATATTATTAAACAGTGTCTGTGTTGGTCTGATAACAGTGAGAATTGGAGGATACAATAGGTGATATCTACTACTGTTAGTGTTTGATCTGTATGTGTATTCTGTTAAATAAAGAATACTTGAATTAATGTTACAGAACACATTGGACTCAAAAGATGGCACTGGATCTGCACATGCGGGCATTGCCCAGACTGCTGCTTACTATCCTTATGATCACACCCTCAGCCAGTACCAGTATGACAGGTAAACCATTCACTTATGGAATTCTGTTACTACAGTATATCATGTGAACCAATGCACTCATCATACTGTGACTGGACACACCATTATCTGCCATGGAATCACCAAGACTAGGATTTAAGAGCTTCTGTTTTTTACCCAATCTGGTAGATCTGTGTTGTTGTATAATATACAGAATACATCTGTGTTTGTGTGTGTGTGTGTGTGTGTGTGTGTGTGTGTGTGTGTGCATATATATATATATATATATATATATATATATATATATATATATATATGACTTCCTATCCCCTTATGCCTCTTTGACTCCCAGTTGCTGATGTCACTGCTTCTAATGAATTATAGAGAGAAGAATAATGTAGCAAAACAGTTGCCTTACTGAAAACATACCTAACACATGACATTCTCCCATTTCACCAGTTTTCAAGTGAAAATGTAACGAACATTAAACATACTCAGATTTGGAACAAATACAATAGAATGCTGATTACACAGATAAGATTAACATTTTCTTATAAGTCTATGAGATGTTATGGACATACTGTAGTATACTATTTAAGGCATATTAGGTAAATTACATAATAAAACCAGGTTACTGTATAATAAAGGAAAAATATATTTTTAAATAAGTAGTATAGTCACCTAAGAGAATAAAACATAATGTATAGTCAAAATGTAGAATCCCAGTATGGACTGCTTACTGCCAATGGAAAGTAACTCCCATTCAAATAACTGTAGCACCAAATGCTGGGAAAACAATCAGTTTTGAACAAAACAGTTCTCAGTAATAGTAGTACCATTCTATTAGGCAAATGAAGCATACAGACATTTTATTTTCCACATTTATCGTAAGTTAGACATAATAAGCTTGGCTGGGAAATAATTGCACACATTTATATAAAGGACACAAATTACTTTTTTTGTACTGAGAAATATCTGCTTTAAGTCCCAGTGAAATGGGGGTTTATCTGTGACACTAGACTACACAATAGTGCTGCACACTTCACTCCTGTTAGTGCACTGGTGTGTCTGTATGCATTTGTATGTGTGTGATTTTTGGTTGTTTTTCATTATTGTTAAGTATTGTGGTCTGCGTGTTTTGCATTTGCAGTATAAAATTATATAGCACACCATATAAAGAAACATGTGCAATAGAACAAAAGTGTAATCTCACATACTATAGCAGTGGGCATGTTAATAATTCTGCTTTTAAAGAATAGTTAATGTGAAGCAATCAAACACAACCTTAACTTTTACTTACAGAATAATTGGTGTATGACTAAGTAGCAGTATGACTTAGCATTTACAGTAAGTTTCTTAAACATTATAATTTAGAAGTCTGCACAGTGAGGTAAAGTAATAACTTATCACAGTGGAGTAACTTATGTGTTCCTGTAATACAGCTGCCCCATATCCCACCACATACCCTAGTAATTGTTTATTCACCAGTACATTCCTATGGTAACAGGAGTGAGCATATGCTGACATACAGTATATTGCTCATACGGTCCCTATGAGCCTGATTGTGAGTTGAGAAGAGTACAAGAAACAGCAAGTTAAGGGCCTAAACATGGGGCAATGTGAGGGCATTTTCTAAGAGATCTGACTTAATTTGACTAGATCGCTTAGAAATTGCCCCTACATCGCTCTGTGCATAGGGGCCATAGCAATAGCAATGCTCGGCTCTGTGCATCACTATCGCCCAGTGAATAAGCTCCAGCATGCTGAATAAATATAGATAGATCGCCGGTCAGGGCCAGTGTTCTCACCGAAGAACACTGGCCCTGACATCGTTCAGCACAGACACATCAATGTGTCCTGAGCGATCTGAGTGATCTACTGTCCATTGCTCAGATCGCTCAGAAAAATCTCGTCATGTGCAGGCCCAATTACTGTGCATCTTCTTGGAAAAGTGTTTTGCATTGCAGGTGGAACAGATTGAAAACGGGGCGCCCAATCTCAAATCTAAAGTGTCTGCAAACCTTTTTGGGGTTTGCATACAAAAGAGAGAGTATTTACCCTGCATACCATACATAAATAAAGAATTTGCACCCCTTTCATTGCAAGATGGTTTGTCCAGATGCTCAATTCCATTTTTGCTTTACTCCCACCTCAGAATTAGGCCCATGATGTGCTTGCTCATGCAGACAATGTTATAGTGGGCAGTCATTGTAGCCAGGCAATAGGGGCATGTGGGAGTGGGGAAAGGGTAGTAACAAATTGTATAAAGGCCTGGAGTGTATGCTCATAATAGATATGAATCTATCACTTTAACAACAGAAAACATTTTATTCTGAGTACACGTAGGTCTATTTCTAAGCACATGTACAGGAAGATTACATTTGTCTACATGAAGCAATGATAACCCTTAAGGGGCATGCTCACGTTGAGATGTCTATGCCTCTCCATGCTGAGCATTCTGTGGAAGTACAACTTTCCTTAAACATCCCAGCGGCTAGATCCCCCATATACATGTAGTGATGTGTGTATGGGTGATCTGTGCAAATCAGTGTTCTGGTTAGCACAGGCTGGTGATTGACTAGAACTTGATGTAGATGTAGTCAAGAACTACTAGATGTAGTCAAGAACTACTCAAGTGATGGTGAGACGCGTGACTGTGTATGGCCGTCGCCTGGTGGCATACCCACAGAGCGATCCGTGCTTAATATCTAAGCTATCTAGTCAGTTCATTTAGAAATTGGGCTTAAATCCCCCTTGTGTATGTGTAAATGACTGCATGTATCTGGCCACACCAACCACTATACTAAGCTTAAGCTAATTTATATCCTTGCCAATCCAACAATAAGTAAATTGTATTGTCATAGACTTTTACTGTGATTTATTATTAAGTTTATAAATATTTTCTTTTCTGACAATTAAGCTCTTTGTAAACCGTTGCACAAATAAAACCCATAGATGAGTGCAATATTTACAGTTACTTATTATTTACAGTTTCTTATAAAGTGCAGTATATTCCATTGCACTTTGCAATATATTCTATATTTATATGTTTTCTATATTTTATAGTTTTATAGACTACAAATATCTGCAAGATACTGTATGATGAGTAATGTAACACATTTTACAACAACATATTGTAAAGGCCCCCATACATTAGGCCGACTTGTCCTAGGGACAAGTCGGACCCAATTTACCTGCGAGCCGCCCGGCAGCTCCCCGGGAGGCTCACATACAATTTGGCACTTGATGTGCCATTTTTACATGGGATAAATCGCATGCGATTTATCCCATGTAAAAAAAAACCCGGGGAGCTGCAGGGCGGTGAGCAGTAGTGGGGGCGGGCAGCGGCAGTAGTGGGGACAGGCAGCGGTGGTGGGGGCGGCCAGCGGCGGTAGTGGGGGCGGGCAGCGGCGGCGGGGACGGGCGGCGTTTGCGGTGAGCGCAGTGTACTTACACATAGCAGCAGCGGCGGGGACGGGACGCGCAGTGGCGGCTATTATATTTTTAAAATACTTGTCAAATGACCGGCCACTCTCTGATTGGCCGGAGAGCTCTCAGCCAATCAGAGAGCGGCCGGTCATTTGACAAGTATTTTAAAAATATAATAGCCGCCACTGCGCGTCCCGTCCCCGCCGTTGCTGCTATGTGTAAGTACACTGCGCTCACCGCACACGCCGCCCGTCCCCACCGCCGCTGCCCGCCCCCACCACTGCTGCCGCTGGTCGCCCCCACTACTCCCCCGGTGTCTGTATGCATATGCCTGTCAGGTGGCAGGCATATGCATACAGGGAGGTCGGACGTGATCGTATGTACAGACCGTCCGACCTCCCTGATCCGGTCCGATGCGCACGGGACCGCGCATCGGATCGGATCAAATGTCACATACCTACGATTTTGGGCCGATTTCATCCGATTATCGGCACAAAGTGCCGAAATCGGATGAAATCGTCCCAAAATCGCATAGTGTATGGGGGCCTTTACAACTAGGCATGCTGTTTATCAGAGAAGTAATTTTACCTGGATTTGTCTTCACTTCTAATCTGCCATAGTGATGTTCATTGTCTTCATACCTTTGACCCACTAAACTAACCATACATGAGCCAATCTTGTTGGTCAGCCTGAGCAGTGAATGATTTGGCTGTAGTCTGGCTGTCTCAATCCTTTATTCCAACCAAAACGAGGCCAAATTACTGCTATCATCAGGTATATCACTGTATGTGAAATAACCTTCTGTATCTAAAGTCAAGGGCATAACTACCATAGGTGCAGGGGCTGCAGCTGCAGTGGGGCCTAGAGCTGAGGGGTGCCCATCTTCCCTGTGTAATTTACATGTGTTATATACATTTATACCTATAGGTTTGTACATATGGGCCCTTACAAACTTTTGCTATGGGGCCTACAAATATCTAGTTACGCCCCACCTACAATAATCTGTTATGTGAGATTTTTAAATGACTGCAATTTACTGTATAATTATATGCCAGAAGTCACCTCTGATTTCATTTATCATGCTTAGCGGCTGATTGAGGGGTGAAGGCATCCCCTATACACAACAGTACCAAATACACCTCCCCCAGAGTACCAGGGAGGGAGCCAGGCCGGGCACGGCAGGAGAAGGACTCGGGAGCAGCAGAACACTTAAAAAAAAAAAAAAAAGCCCATACAAACGCATAGGAAGCCATTGATTGGCTGAGACCTCTCTCAGCCAATTAGCGATCAATGGCTTCCTATGCGTTTGTATGGGCTTTTTTTTAAGTGTTCTGCTCCCTGCGCCGCTCCCCTGATCCCTCCACCCGGCTCTGGTAGGTCCCCCCGCCAGCTGCAGTCCCCGCACGGCTCCGGGCAGCACATAAGATTTAGAAAATCTTATGTGCAGCCCGTCCGACCTGCCGACTCCGATCCGATGCGCACGGGGCCGCGCATCGGGTCGGAGGTCATGTCTCCATATGCGATTTGGGCCGATTTTACGGCCCGATTCATCCGAATCGGGCAAAATCGTGCCCAAATCGCATAGTGTATGGGGGCCTTTACACTCCATTCAAGATGGCATATGGAGTACAGAATAAATATTCTGGTACATTTTGGGCTGACAGTGCCAACTCAAGCATCCACATTCCTCTCCCAAACAAGTGCTGCCCTTAGGAATGTGCCTCAAGTGTCTAATAGGAAATACCCCACTGATCATGCTATCATTTACATTTTTACTATAAATGTTTAATTTTTTTTAACTCCTTCCTCCATCAATTAAATAGATGAGAGACACATTTCCCACACCTTTCATTTTCCCTGCAAGTATTTAAAAAGAGCGGTGCTTCTACCAGTTATCAGCTCTACATAAATCCTTTGTGTACTGCAAAAAATGTATGTACCGATGCATTTTGAGTTTTCTGTACAAGTGTACACTCACTTCAATAGCTCTAGGCACAATTCTGTAAAAAGTCGTGTCAATATTTGAAGGTTTGTGGAAAAATCACAAAATGTCCAAAGTATAAGCAATAAAATATATTTCATTAAAGGCCAACTTCCTACTACTTTAAGGTTAAGGTATGTATATCGTTGTGATTCAAATGTTGAAATTAATAATGTCATGATATGATCATGATATCAAGATACAGCATGTCATCACTGACCACATTGACATTTATTAGGCCAACACTAATGAAATGTCAACATGATTATTAGTGTTGACATTTCTGGTTGTAGAATGATGACTTACATGGTACAGCCTGCCCAGCAGCTCTAGTGGTGTCTTCTGGGTCTGGCTTTGGCATTAAGATGATTTATGTAGATTCCTGCATCACTTCTAGCATTGACTATGGCCCTAATTCTGGTCAGCTTGGTCCACGGCATGTTCACATCGGGGACTGATGTTTCTCTTTTGCGTATGCGCATATGCACATGTGCAGGGCTTTTGTGCGAGGACCTTCACTAACTTGCATAGTCGGCATGGCACTCACACAGTGGGAACGGGATGAACGCGGGCAGGGGCATTTGCATGGCGTACCCACAAAAACACTGGGTGTGAACATGAAAACACTAGGCTTCCCATGTGAGAGCAGGCGGGCACCTGGATTCCGGGGGTAGGCAGCTCACATCACAGGACATCAGCCGCCTGCCCAGTTCTAGGACCGTGATGGTACAAATCTAAGTTATCAGAGACTGCAACGGGGATATTCGCTAGGCGTCGGGTTGCGCTTGAAGGCTCGCTAAGCAGCGAAATACCACTGCTTAGCGAGCCAACCAGAAGCAGGCCCTATATTCTTAACCCCTAAAATTAATCCTCCCTCTAGTGCATCACTTTAATCTCTGCTACTGTAGCCTAACCTTAACAATCCCTGTAGTGCTTAACCCTAAACCACCCCTATCATAACTGTGGCCCTCTGCTGTCACAAACTAACACCATTTTTATGGTGAAGAAGGGAAATAATACTACTTTTTGTTTCTTTTTCTTTTCAAGAGCCATCCTTGCTATTTAATTTCGCTATGGTGGAGACAACTTGCTTACATAATATTAGTACGTTGAAGAATGTTTTTTTTTTTCATGAAGACATTATACAGTATGTTGCTTTGTTATAAACATATTAGCATTAACACAGAATCATAGAAATTGATGGCAGATAAAAACCAATTGGCACATCTAGTCTGCCCATGTATACACTTACACTCTAGAGTTCAGTTTTGAAGGGGTTTAATTAGCCATTTGTGGGAGGAAACTCATGCGAGTATCGCAGTGGTGCAAGTAGGAATAATGTTCTAGTGGTACTGTGCCGCGCACAGCAAAATGGGTGTGGCCATGTGACACTAGTGGGAGTGGCTACATGACAAAGGGGGCGTGCATAACCACATTTACAGCCCTTTTTCTTTGCAAAGCAGTCTGCCTGCACCAGTCAATCAGTTGAGCGCTGCCTCTCAACATTCATTGTTTGGAATGAGAAGAAGAAGTTAATAAAGATGGAATGGGTGTTGTGTGTTTGCAGAATAAAGTTGAAAGATATAGTTTACAGTGGTGATTAATATTTTATTAGTTTACAATTTGGAGGTATGGGTCATGTGGACTAATGGTACTTATCCTAGATGAGGATACTAGTGGGTACTTTGAAAGTCCTAGGATAAGTACCATTAGTTCCCATGTTCCACTTGCTCCAAATTATAAACTAATAAAATATTAATCACCACTGCAAACTGTATCTGTATCTTTTAACTTTATTCTGCAAAACACCCATTCCATCTTTATTAACCTCGTCTTCTCATTCCAAACAATTAAAGCATACAGGCTTCAGGCAGTGCTCAAGGCCTTTTGGTTCAGATGTTAAATTGTTGAGACGAAGCCCAACCAACAATATTTCATCTGAACCAAAAGGGTTTAGCAGCGCCTGAAAAACACCTCAGTTGCAGACAGTCATTGCCAATAATGTGAGCGCAGCGCAGTATTAGTAAGTATACCCAATCTGTCACTCTCCACAGGTCTCCTGACTCCGACTTGCATTGCTGTCTTCCCCCTCCTGTTTGCTGCGTCACTCACTGGACTCCCGCCGGCGATAACTTGTACTCTGCAGAGTTTAAGCGCCAACACGGCATGCAAGATGACATCATGGTGCATTCCGGCGCATTCGCAGTGTCTTTTAATGGCGTACAGGGTACCAGCACTTTATGATATAGTGCTGCGCCGTAACACCCCGTACCGCAGCACTTGCACCCCTGCACGTATGTGAATAATATACAAACTCCACCCGAGAAATCGACCGATATATCGGTAAACTTTTACCGATAATCGGTCGAAAATCTTCTGATCTTACTTGCATGAAAGATCAGAATATTTAACAAAAGATCCATAGGAACGCACATGGGATCTTAAGACATCTTTGAAAAAGATGTGCAGTTGCCTGAAATCATTTGTCCAGGACGGAGCAAAGATTTCAAGGCTATTTTATGCGCACATCTTAAGATCGTAGATCTTTTTAGTGTGTTGGCACCTTTACAGTGCAACTTTAATTAATCTCACCTATGCCTTACATTAAACATGAATCCGTGGAGATTTTGAATTTCTTTATAATGTCACTTGTTAATGTCTGTGTGAAGCAGTGGCGGAGCTTGTGAGTAGAGAGCCCAGATGCAAAAATGTATTTTGAGCCCCTCTACTCAACCTCAAGCCAAGTTTACAATATGCAACATGGCAGTGTGTGACAAGGATAGGAAGAAGGCACCAAGAAGAGGCAGGGGATGGCAGAGTGTGACAGGGAAAACAGTGGGTGACCGCACGGAGGTGATAGGGGCAGCAGTGGGCCCCTTAGTCCTCAGGGGCCCCAGTACACTGCACCTGTTGCACCAATGGTAGTTCTGCCTCTGGTGAAAAGGATTTCCTTAGGTGAAGTGAGACTACACTGAGTTGCTAGCAAGTCAGTACTGCAGACAGATCTTGTGTGTTTTCAGACTGAACATATTCTAAATCCCATGGAGATTAGTACATGCAGCTCCGTCACATGTCCAGCTTTGAATGAAGGGGCACAGCTGGGAATTTAGACCTAGGCTAAGATGACTGAAGATGTGTTTGAGATGTGTAGTTAGAACTGAACTTTACAGATGCAGAAATCCATTTTTTCGATGATTCTCATGCAACATTTAAAGGGCTAATGAAAGTGCACACTGATGATGATGATGATGATGATGATGGCATTGCAATCACATAGATACCTACATCTCAGGTAACCTTTTTGGAATTTTTAATATGCCCCAAAATATATGGCCTAGTTCACAACATCATCTTCAAAAGTTGGAAAAATCAGTGTGTTCTGAAAGTCTACGGGGTAAATTTACTAAGAAGGAAGTTCTATAAAAAATGGGATGTTGCCCATATCAACCAATCAGATTCTACTTCTTATTTATTTTAGCACTTTCTTGAAGATAATATTTATAATCTGTCTGGTTGCTATGGGCAACATTCAATCTCCAATAAAACTCCAATCTTAGTAAATTTACAGCTACAAGTTAAAGAGAGATTGTTCAGATAAATAAGTGTACCCCACACCACCACCTTTACATATCCCATTCCTGTACAACTAAACCTTTGTTTTCTTTCATGTACAATTGAATACCTGTTCTGTATCCAGCAAGATATACCCTAATCTGTAGAACTCCCATCAGCAGCTGCACACTTTTACACCTCTTGTATATCCAAATAATTTTCTTTTAATGGGGTTTTGCAATAATTTTACCTTTTAAAGCATTAGTTCGACATGGTTCGGCTGTTGTCAAAGCCCTCTTCTCTTCAAATTTCACTCACAGCTATCCTATACTCAAACACTCAGTGACCATCTTTTTCCACATACTCATCTCCATCATTGGCCACAAGCCAGTCTAGTAGAATGTTGATTGAGTCCTCACTACTTCTATTTAAGCTGCAATGTGTATTGAACTGTGGTGCTCTTTACCTGTACTCTATTTTTGTTATTTATGCAATGTTATGCCAAGTTTTGTCTCCCTGTACTGTTCCTTTGTACGGCGCTGCGAAACACTTATGGCGCCTTATAAATTAAAGTATAATAATAATAATAATAATAATAATATAATATGGTGAATATGTTGACATGGTCAAATGATCGAAATACAAATGGTTGACATTGCGCATGGTCAATTTGAGTTTTTCACTACCTACCTATCTATCTCTGTATATCTGTAAGAAAAACACTAAAACCATATAGTTGCTTTTCTGCTTTTTTCGATATTTTTGTCAGCCAGTTAAAATGTTGCTAGATTTATCCAGTGCTATGCAATATTATAGTGAATGTTGAATATAGCTTTCTTTGCTGTGAAAAAAAGTGTAATCATTCCTGGAATTTCACAGGGTATTGACTACCTCTCATTGCACCCAGTGAGAACGCCTAATGGCTGGGGAACATCATAATACAGTATGAATGCTTGGCACTTTAACACTTCTCACCTTCCATCTAATGCCTTTGTATTAGGTGAATCATAATTCCGCAATCTCATATGTTCAGCGTTCAGTGCTATGCAATGCTTTGCATCTGCTTCCCCTGAAGGGATATAAAACAGTTTTACCTTGCTGTGTCTATTATCCCTAAAGCAGCACAAAACCACTTAAGCCATTTCAACCTTTTTTTTAAGACCACATGAGTGCCGGTGACCTTTCAGTATGGTGTGCATTAAATATTCAGCTGCAATCCACTGTCTTTATACGTTTTTACAATTTCATCAACAAAAGCCTGAGACATGGCTAATAAAGGAGCACAAAAGAAAATATTTATATTAACAGTTATACCCTAAGGTCATTCAAATTTATCCTCTTAAAACAGGCTTCAGACATCCAAGAAAATGTGACATACATTCTTTAAGATATTAACCATACTGTTACACAAAAATGTAATATACCGTATGTTACCCTTTTAATGGATTTATTGCAATAATTCATGCTACATTGTCATTGTGTTTTCTAGCACATACCTTGTATAGCGTAAAAAGTAAGAAAGCTGTATGTAAAATATAAGTATTGATAATGTATTGTACAGGTATGGCACAATTGATGGAGGTACTCGCAGGAAGAATGCCACACGTGAAACCACCAGTACATTGAAGGCCTGGTTGCAGGAGCACAGGAAGAACCCATACCCCACCAAGGGTGAGAAGATCATGCTGGCCATCATCACCAAGATGACCCTCACCCAGGTCTCCACCTGGTTTGCCAATGCCAGAAGGAGGCTGAAGAAAGAGAACAAGATGACCTGGCCACCAAGAAACAAGTCCTCAGATGATAAGAAACCCTATGATGATGATGAAGAAGATGAGGAAGATGAATCTTCCAAGGACAACATAAAGAATGAGAAAAAGATAGAAGGTATGTACTTTTTGTATTATAAAAAGTTGACATGATATGGTATTTGGATAAACCTACATAGAACCATATAAATATAGAATTTGACGGCAGATAAGATCCATGTGGCCCATCTAGTCTGCAACATTTGTTTTATCCTTTTATCCATCTGAACCTTAGGTCTTAGGGGGTCATTCTAGTTCAGTCGCAAAGGCACAATCACTCTCTAATGGACAAAACCATATGCACAGCAGGTGGGGCTGATGTAACATGTGCAGTGAGAGTTAGATTTGGGTGTTTTATTGTTTCTGTGCAGGGTAAATACTGGCTGCTTTGTTTTTAACTCTGCAACATAGATATCAGTATGAAGTACAAACCCCACCCAAATGTAATTCTCTCTGCACATGTTACATCAGCCCCACCTGCAGTGCATATGGTTTTGTCCATTAGAGAGTGATTGTGCCTTTGCGAGTGAACTAGAATAACCCCCTTAGTTCTTTAATATTGCACTGTATAAGACTGCTGATTTATCATCCATCTTTTAAAATGGAGCATGTTATTAAAGGATGCATATGATATCCTGGCGGTCGGGAAACCAGCCTTCAAAATACCTATCCAAACATCCTGATAATGAGAATCCCAACAGGGGCTCATTAAGTGTCCTAACCCTCTTCCCCTATTTCCATCACCCTGACCCTCCATTTCAACACTACAACCCTCCCCCCTGCAGTCTGACTGTAACACTCCACATTAGTGCCCAAACCTAAACCCCCATACCCCACTGCCTAAACCTTACCCCCATTCCCCACAGCCAAACCCTAACTCCCCTTTTAATCCCCCTCCCTAAAGCCTAACCCTAAATCCCCCCACTAGTGCCTAAACCCAACACCCCTTTTCCTGCCACCTCCCTGTCAGTAATCCAGCACTGGCATCCTGATCCTTTTGAGGTTCCAGTACCAGTCTTCTGACTGCAGTTGGGATGCTGGGGTTGGTATACTGAACACTGCCATTCTGAATAATGGGATGCTGTCCTCATCCCATATATATGTATATAAGGATAATGTAGAAGTTAGACAATATTTCTATCTATTCGGTCTACACCTTAATATGCTCTTTTTATTTTTAATTTGTTTCTGTGTCAGCTGCTATTCCAACTGTACAGTGCTGTGAAATTTTTTGGTGCCGCATAATAAAACGATGTACAGACAGTGGAATGGTTAGCATTACTGCCTCTTAGCACTAAGGTTTTGGGCTCTGTTCTCACCATGGCCCTAACTGTGAGGAATTTGCATATTCTCCTCATGCCTGTATGGGTTTCCTCCAGGTACCCAGGATTCCATCCAGATCCCCCCAAAAATCAGTACAAAACAAATGACAGTGTAGCAGTGTGTTTGTGTAAATGTGTGTATTTACATATAGTAGGAAATATAGGGACTAATATAGAGATGTTCACTCATTTACAAATTTGCAAATGACTGCAAGTGGTTAGCTGCTCACCCAGACAGAGTGAAAACCCACCCTGAGTAAAGCTGCAAATGATTTGCTAAAATATCGCTATCATCTCTCCTGATGCATAGCCATACACAATTCACTCACCACGAAATGATTTTCCCAGCCTGGGCAAATATGACCCTTTCACAACTCTGTGACAGATACCGGCTGATTGAGGCCAGCACTGACATCACTCACCCTCCCTTAAAATGCCTGGGCATCCATGCATTTTTTTAAAACTCCCATAAATCTGCAGGTTGCCACCCCTATATGTCAACTTCCTGTCCGTCAAATTGACACACATGCACGCTATGATTCCTATGCATACAAATTTATTCCATAATTATTAGGATTCTGAATTTGCACAATAGCGATCAGTTCTGAATAAACCCCATAGACTGTACATTCCACTGGGGCAGATACTTATGTAAATGGTTAAATGTTCTCAATATTTGCACACAATAACTGGTAAGAAAGTAATAAATATTGTCAATTTGCTCTGCATACAAAATAATAGTATTTTTAGAGCTTTAATTGAAACTGTTTACTTTTTAAGTAGAAGATATCACTGGAAGAGAAGACAAGGATCTAGAACTCAGTGACCTCGATGACTTTGATACAATAGAGTCTGAAAGCTCTGAATGTGAGCTAAAGCAGCCATTTCACCATCAATCCCAAGAAGGACACCAAATGAGGACAAGAGATTGTGCCAATGACCATTGTAAAGATGTTATTTTGAAGATGCCTTTAACAGCTTCTTCAGTAGACCAAGAACTTGACAGGGCTAAGAACTGCCTCAAAAGTGTTGTTGATGAATGTGAGCAAGACTTAATGAGGTCTAGACAGAGAGGCTGTGAATCCAAATTGTGCTTTCAGCAACAAAGTCAACTTCTGGATTCCAAACCAAGAATATGGTCCCTGGCTCACACAGCCACCTCTTTAAATCAAACTGAGTATCCATCATGCATGCTTAAACACCAGGGAGTGACCTCTCCTTCTTCCTCCTCCTCTTCCTCTTCTGCTGTTTCCACCCCAGTTTGTGTTATTGACAGACGCCAAGATTCCCCTGTAACCAGTCTCAGAAATTGGGTTGATGGAGTTTTTCACGACCCATTGTTCAGACACAGTACTTTGAACCAGGCACTCACCAACACCTCCGTTTCTTGGGCAACCACCAAAGGAACCATTCTTGAAGCTGGTTCTTTAGGACGTTCTGTTGGGAATCCTAGTAATATGACTAAGGGACATGACACTACCAAGGAATTTATTGCATTCCCCAAATCTGGAAGCAAAATGTTCTGCTCATAACATACATAACTTTCTAGATACGTTGAATCTATGAGACTGTCTAGCAGAGAAAATTACAATCAGATCGGATTGTTATTAAGTAAACCCGTCAAATTGACTGTTATTTCTATTTACGTTCAACCCTTGTTTTTTTTGTTTCAATCCTTTTCATAAACAGTCTCGTTGTTGTTACAATTATATCAATATTTAAAAGTATGGACTATGCTATGTGTTGGAGTAATTGCAGTTTACAAATCAAAAGTTTACAATAGCAAAAAAGAAATTACATTTCGGTTGTCATACTATTGGAAGAGCATGCTAGATTAGTAAATTAATCAAGACGTTTTCTTCGGGTTTTCGTCATTAGTGATTCACAATCGGCACTCCTTTCAAGTTTACACAAATGCACATGTTGGGCGTACCTAAAAAAATGCATTTTTATTTGTTCACTCCAATAAATTGTCTGTTTCTGAGATACAAAGGCAAACTTTGTCTGCTTGCACTATCAGCGAAGTGCTAATGGGACTGAGAATGCACGAGCATATGTTTTTTTGTGTGCATGCTTCAGTATACGTTTAAACAAACAAAAAAAATATATATAGATATACATACATACATACACACACACACACACACACACACACACACACATACATACATACATACATACATACATACACACACAAACAATATTCATTTTTACATTTTCTACCTTAAAATAAAATCTACCAACGCCTTTCAGATAGATGTATTCTTGTGTGTAAATATGCAGTGCAACTGAACGCTGGGACCTTTTTATCCTGCACGAGTCCCCTCAGTTCTATCTCTATAGATGTGCCTGACAATGTCTTCGCATCTCCCAAAGTGATGTTTTTACCACCGTTTTGAGTCTAATGCCTCCCTAAGCTTATATGGGGTTTCCATGAACTTGCATGAATATTTCAACACTTCAGGATAGATGATTTACCGTTTCTGACATTAAAATAAGAGTGCAGCCAAGAGAGAGGGGAAGGCTGCGGTGTTCCTTTCCTTCTTTTTTTACGAGTGACTGGAGATAATCACCAAGTTTCTTAATAATCCAAAAACACATCGAGCTTTTAAGTGGTGCACACGTAAAAGAAAGCATTGCATACATATATACACCTTGACAACCGATTAATAAAGTGCATATGGATAATAATGTGTTGGTGAGAATGTATGAATCAATTTTAAGAACTTGTACACGTAGATCTCTAGATAGATAAATATTATATATATATATATATATATATATATATATATATATATATATATATATATATATATATATATAGTGGTAGTGTTTTCAAATAAATGAAGACTGGAGGCGGCACTCTCAAACAATGGCAAACTTGTATTCAAAACATGCAAAAAATCATGCAAAATATATATATATGTTTTTGTGTGTATATTCTTCTGCTCTGGAGGGCATATACACGTAATTGCAAGTGACAATGCTTACTCACATAAATACATTGATTTGGGAAGACTTATTTCCATGTATCTGTGACTGGCAATTAAAGAATCTAGCTGGTAGCAGTAGATCAGATTCTTTCCTCTTGTGTTCAGGTAGCTGTAATTGGATTGTATGCAGTCATATAAGCTGTCATTGTATTGACTTTCGCTCCCCTGGATGATATTATCGAGATCACTGAACCTCTCCGCTGATCTAGCTGTCAAAAGGCTGAGGGAGAAGCCCCCGGCCCTGGAAAACGTGCATCAGCCAAGATAATTTGAAGTGAAATTTTCATTTTGACAGTAAACCCCTCAATTTCTAAAGGATCTGTACCTTGTGATCTCAGTGGCAGGAGGAGGCTTTACAGAAAGCCACGTCTTCAAGTGAAAAGGGCAGGAGAACTCGAATTTCTTGTAATAGATAAAAGGGCAAAAAGAGAGTCAAGGGTACTTGACAGTAATAGCAAAAAGTGTACTCTCCTGGGAGAAGAGGGCTTGCTGGAGGCTGCTTGGGCAAGTACAATCGTAATGCTAACCTGGTCAGTAGTGCACAGACTCCAATCACAGCTTGGCCACTCGCTTGTGCCAGGCCTGCTGCCTTTGCAGATAGATAGATAGATAGATAGATAGATAGATAGATAGATAGATAGATAGATAGATAGATAGATAGATATCCTTGTTGTTAACTTTTAAACTTTATAAAATACTTGGATTTCTGCTTGTTTAACCCTTCTGCTTCCTAATCCTCCAAATCCTGTATACAGACATAAAATATCAAATAAATCGGCCTGCTGTGTCAAATATCTATCTATCTATCTATCTATCTATCTATCTATCTAGCTAGCTAGCTAGCTATCTTTTTTACTCTCTCACTGTACAGTATATGCAGCACAGAATGTTCGGAAATAACATGTTTCTCCCTGTATACTGCTGAGCACACAAGAGAAAAGTTACAATGAGTTACAATAGAAAAGGCACCAAGAAGCATATGAGAGTCAATGTTTAATTCTGTTGTCCTCAGTCTTTCTTGGTAATGATTCTTTACATTATTATCAAACCGGTTTACTCAATTATAACCGCAAGAAGAAAACGCCAAGGATCTAAAAAAAGCAATATTAAGCAGCGATACAAAGTTCCTACATAGATTACTTGAAACCCCCTGCGATAGCGTGCGGGAATAAGCACACCATTTATTAACCTCAGTAAGCAAGCTGAATGCTCTCTAGAATATTATTTGACAGATAAATTCAGTTGTACATGTTAATAAACGTATGTGTATCTATACTTATATTTCTTAACCAACCCTCATAATCCTGCTGAGCTGATAGCTGATAGCATGGGCGATCTGAAGAAAAAAAAAATCTTATATTAAACCAGTGGGATTTTATTGATTTATAAATACAGCTCTGGGTTTATATAAAATCTCTTACGGCCCATAAGCTTGTCTCTCCTCAATTAATACACTGCTGATGTCTTACTCAGACATTCCAACATGAGAATCACATAACAACTAGCCTAGAATTAAAACTTGAATAGGTTCATGTAATCTCTCTCTCTCTCTGTGTCTGTCTGTCTGTCTGTCTGTCTGTCTGTCTGTCTCTCTCTACATATCTCTCTATACACCTACAATATATTCTCTATATTCTTATATTCCTACAAATTTAATCAAGTGCAAAATGACCCCGACTTCTTTAATAAGTTCCCCTCCTGCTGATGTTGGTGCTGACACTGTTCTGAAGGGCTCCATAGCATAGTACCCATATAACTGCAGAGCTGGCATGCATATAACAGCTTATTACACTCGATTCTCAGAGTTGAATATAGAATAAGAAAGAGGAAGGTGGTAAGAAGCAGACTTTGAAACTGAGAGACTCTTAATCACTCAGCCATGGCAAATTCAAATCCACAGAGGAGAAGATGCTAAATTAACAGCGCTTTTTACATAGAGCCCAAATAAAACTGTAATCAGCGACGCGTTACTTTTCATTAAGCGACTCTGACAGCAGCATATTCAGCCCCGACAAGGGAACAGCAGCGGAGAAATAAACTGCTCTCACAGCCCGAGTCATAAGATAATTCCTTAAGCTCCATTAACAACTCTTAGCCGCAGGAAATGGCTCCCCGGAAAACATCTCCAAATCTAAAAGCTTTATCGACCTCTCAAACCTCTGCTGATGGTTCCATTTTTTTTGTAACTTAAGGGATAGTCGTCCAGCAAGGTAATCGACTTTGACACAACACCTTATCCATTGGAGAGCTAGAGGAAACCAGACCCTTTAAATGATATTTAAAAGGCAGCCAATTAAGTTTTTTTTCTTTTCCCCAATGAGTCCTAGGAGAACATGCATGTCATTAATGTCACAGAGGTTGCATTTCAGAGTCACGTTGACCAAAGCTAAATATGTAAATCATAACAGTATATCTTATCTACTGTAATTAGAATAACATTAGCATGTGCTGCTAGAGATGTAGTGTACATGTATGCTATACATGGGTCACATTGACCTATAGAAGCAATACATTGATCCAGCATAAGACAAATAACTGTACAGTGTATCAGTCCAGCTATTTTATTCCTGACTTATTAGCAACCACAGAACTAGGTACTATGTGATTGATAATATGCTTTACAAAGGTTTATGGAGTATCAATATTGTTCCCCAAGCTCCATGTATCATACAGCATCGTTCTAATGAAACATGACAGGGCTAATGAACAGGGTTAATTACTGACAACTTCCTCCTATATGTTGGTTTTGTTGATATCATTTTGTTCATAAACATATTCATTGTTTATAGTATGTTTGCTATTTGTATTGAAACGTGACAAATGTGCATTTACTGTATATACAGTACTGGCTTTACTGTAGCTTGCCTTAACAATTGCTTATAACATGCAACACACAGTAATTGTGCTAAACATCACATTGACCCCCTCTATACAGGGCCGGTGCCACCACTAGGCAGCTCTAGGCATTTGCCTAGGGCGCCGGCACCTGGAGGGCGGCAGTTCGCCCCTCACCCCCAGCGAACTGTGTAAAAAAATTGCTGCCCCGGCGTTCCTGCAGTGCTGGGGCGGTCAGGGGTGTCCGTGCCGTAGGGGTACCTGCGGTGACGTCATGTGTATAAAGCTGGCTGCGGCCGGCAGGGTCCCTGTAATGAATAGCAAATAACTATCGCTATGCGCACGACGGCGCGGGAAGCGCTAGTTATTTGCTATTCACTACAGGGACCCCACCAGCCGCAGCCAGCTTTATACACATGACGGCGCCGCAGGTACCCCTACGGCACGGACACCCCTGACCGCCCCAGCACTGCAGGGACGCCGGGGCAGCAATTTTTTTACACAGGTACCACCCCCCCCTCCCTCCCCCCGGCACCGGGGCGCCCCCACCCCGACTCGCCTGGGGCGCGCCGGTGCCTTGCACCGGCCCTGCCTCTATACACTCATGATATCTGAATGGTTGGGATATGTGTGTGTGTGTGTGAGCAATCAGCCATCCATGCAGATCCAGGTGTAGTGCCCACCATTATTACATTGTCTTGTTTACATTGTATTACTTTCTAACGTGGAGAATATATTGTGAATATATCTCTTTGCTTCTAGATCAAATTATATATCACATGTTGTTTGCTTTACCTGCTTCACAAGAGAAGGAGGATTTAACCCGTTATATGTGATGAAATATACTCAACATTTTGCTTAGACTAATTTATGCACAGTTTGATATAACAAGTGCTAACATTTGCTTTGTACATTTGCTTTGCTTTGATAAAATTGTTTGTACAATTGTATGATTAAGGGTGTTATTCTGGTTCACTCCTTCTGGCAAATTCCTTTTCAAATGGACAAAACCATGTGCACTGCAGGTGGGGTAGATGTTACTTGTGCAGAGAGAGTTAGATTTGGGTGGGGTTTTACTTCAAAGTGAGATCTACATTGCAGTGTAAAAATAAAACAGTCAGTATTTTCCCTGCACAGAAACAAAATAACTCACCCAAATCTAATTATCTCTGCACATTTTACATCTGCCCTCCTGCAGTGCACATGGTTTTGTCCATTTAAGAAGGAATTTGCCAAAATGAGTTAACCAGAATAATCCCCTAAATTCCAAACTATGGCTTAACTATTACCTTGAGGCATTTTAAATTACCTGAGTGCTGCAACTTCTCTATGTGTTAAAGTTAAATAAGGTCACAGACACCATGAAATTAAAATTGTTAAGAAAAGAAGGGTCACTACTCTATTCTTAACACCTCTGTACTTAACCCCTCTGATACATCTTAGTGATTGGAGAATTATAAAAAACAGTGTTATCTTAAGTACCTCTACTGCAGTCATATAAAGGTAGCTAGACACTACTACATGATCAGTTATCCTAAGTACCAATTTGACCATGAGTAGGATGGTCAAATTGTATTTGACATTCCATGGACTTTTTAACCAAGTAACCACAATGTCAGGGTCTCAAACATTCTTGTTGGCCAATTAAATAAAAGCCACCAATTTGATCTTCTGCCAATTTTCCAAACTGCCCATTCAAAATACTGCTTTAATTGTTATGACTCATAGCCTTTTCACATCACTTTGCTGGGTCGGACCCAAGATCTCGACCTGGGTTTAACCCAAGACCCGGGTTTAACCCTTCTTCTAACCCCAGTTGAATTGCTGGGTTGTTCTACCTGGGTTATAAACTTTGTTGCTTTCACACTCACCTCGACCTGGGGTTGACATGTCAGCAACCGAGCAATTACACCGGTCCAAGGTGTGATGTGAAAGGGGTATCTGTAACATAGGCAGAAAGCCAGTTTGTTTAATGACATTATAGATGTTGTTTTGTAAAAATACAAAACACTGGCTATTTAATTCAGTTGTGAGCAAAAGTCCCCAAACCATGTATTTAGTGATTACTGTATATTGAATTAAAATTTACTATATTTCATACAAAAGTTAAAGTATATGAACTGTGACATTTGGTAATAGGTAGTACTACTTTAAGCATGAATCAAGCAAATAGACATTTTACCTGTTGATAGATCCAGAAAATGCCCATTGGAGAAGAACAGACTGGTATTAGTAGGACCTCCAGCAACATGGTGTGACGAACGGGGTCTCGACAGTCAGGATCCCGACAGTCATTTACACAACGTCGGGATCCCGACTGTTAAAACACCAACAGATAGTTTCCCGATGGCCACCGGCTATCCACCCTCGTGGGGGTCCACGACCCCCAAAGAGGGAGAATAGAATAGGTGGCGAGCATAGCGAACGACCGTGCCCGCAGCGTGGCGAGCACAGCGAGCCCGCAAGGGGCTTTGTTGCGCTCGCCATGCTGTCTGAGTCCGGCCAGTCAGGATCCCAACGTCAGGCTAATGACTGCCGACTGTCGGAACCCTATACCACACCCAGCAACATGATGGCTGTTAGAGGCAAAACTACAGAGAGGGCACTAACAAGAGGGGAACACCCAAAGGGAAGCTGCATGATGAGAGATCCACTGGAAACTAGAGTACAGTGGTAAGTTCACTACCTTTATCTCTCAGGAATGCCCAATTCAATCATAGCCTTATACACAGGGCAGGTACTCTGTACTAGGGATGTGCACCGGCCACTTTTCGGGTTTTGGGTTCTGATTACCTTGAGTTTTTGGGTTCTAATGGGTTTTGGCAAAACACCTCCTAAGTGTTTTGTGTTTGGATTTTAGACTGTGCTCCTTGCTAGGGTGGCTAAGCAGAGAGGCGAACAGAGTACATAGCAGCACTGAGGGAGACCGCCCCAGCGAATAAAATAATTACAACACAGCACACCAGAGGTAGACGGCACAGAGGAGACAGTAGTACTACAAGTACACAGTTAGACTACACAGCAGCACTGAGAGACAGCCCCAGCGAATAAAAAATATTGTGTTCAAGGTCAAGCTCAAGTTTAAGCCCCAGCAGCAGCACCAACACACCCTCTCCAAACCCACTACTAGACTGGAGTGAAGATGGCGGGCGCAGCAGCCGCTATTTAAAGCCTCGCAAAATCCGGCGCTGGGAGATGATGTTCTGACCACGCGGACGGACCCGACTCAGGCGGGAATCTCCGAGCGCTGCTCGGAATGATGACGTCCGTGGGGGCTCGGATCTCTGGAATCAGAGTCTGCACATCTCTACTCTGTACACACTTGCACTTTTATTTTCCCTTTTCTCCTCCTTCTCTAATACCCATTGTATTGTACCATCACATGCCTTGACTTCACCCTTATGCATCGCTGATGCCATTTTCCCTTATATGCTATTCTCATCCATGAGACATTAAGCTGCCTAATATTTTTTTAAATGCAGGAAGAAATAGAATGTCCGAGTAGTTTTCAAACTAATTTCTCAGAACCCAAGGTTGTTTTCCAGGTCAACTAGGAGTTCCACAAGTGTATTACCAACTCTCACATTGTAAAGATCCGCAGTTGACCTAGAAAAACATGAAATGTTTGGTGTCCCAAGGACTTGGAGCTAGTTTAGGAATTGATTGCAAATGTAAAATCTTTCTCAAATGGGCAAAACCATGTGCACTGCAGATGGGGCTGATGTATGCGCAGAGGGAGTTTCAAAAATATCAATAAAAATGTAAAAAAAAAAAAAAACATAATGCTTATTTGAATAGTATTTCTTATTGGTAGGATTTTGACATCCAGAGACTGGGCAAGATGTTAAATTTCCGCACATAAATTAATGTTCCATTCCCCAGCAATCAAAGGTTCCCAGACAAAGTTTGGAAGGCAACCTAAGGAATTTTGTTCAGCAAATTACATGGGTGTGGTATGGCCAACCAACAGTTGGGATTCCGACGGTCAGAATATCAGCTTGGAATCCTGACTACCTTGTACTCTGACAAGGGGGTGAATGCATCAAAGCCCCTTGCGGGCTTTCTGTACATGACATGCTGTGGGCTTGGTGACTCACTGCGCTCACCACAGGTTCTATTCTCCCTCTATAGGGCCCATGAGGAGAATGGCCCCTATAAGTTGGGATACAGACTATAAGGCATCTAATAGTCAGGAATCCGATGTCAGAGGTAATCCAACACCCAACACATTCGGGTTATGGCTTCCCAGAGGATGTGGTACACCTTAGCAATGTGGGGGATTAACATACCAATTGTTGGTATGCTAAGCTCCATTTTGAATTGGTGATATTAATATAGCCTTGGGGTACAGAGGGTGGGATGTAGAGGGTGTGTTAATTGGGACAGAGTAGAAGGAATAAGGGGATAGGATGGAACAGAACAGGTGACTGGGTAGTATTAAGCAGGGAGTGGAGCTAGTTGGAAAAGCCAATAGAGGGTCATACTAATCCATATGCTCCATTGCACATTTGCATAGGGGAGTGATGGTTTGGGACTGCACATGCGCATACACATGTATCAGCATGTGCACATGTACAAAAACGGGAATAAGTGACCAGTTTTCATTATTTTTTTAAATATGCTGAAATTATTTTATTGCAAATAATACCTATTTATTTATATCAAACAACTGCTTACTTAAATAGCTTAAATTTAGCTTAATGTTTCCTTATTATAACTGCCTAACGAACAAGCTTCTCACACATTTTAGCTACCAACCTATCAACTAACATTAGAAAGAATGGTAATGAAACTTAGACAAACCACTGAGTAGGAAAAGCATCCAAGATGCAATACATTGATTTTCATACTTGGAATGATGGAACAAGTGTTAACAAATTGTAGTATACTAGATAAAAGCCTGATAAAATGATGGCTTCTGTAATGTACTTTCACTTTGAGCTGTGACAGTTTTTAGCACACTAACTCGCCACCCCAACTCCAGTCCCTTTCTGGTCCTACCTTAAATATCTGTCTTCACAGCCCCCACCCTCTATATCCAGCAAGTTTGACAGATCAGTGTCCCTGCAAAAATTGCTTTCAATTTCTGTAATGTCATCTTTTAGCGCTCAAAGGAATTATTTGGTCCATCAAGTGATCTTTAGTGGTCAGTGACGGTACTTTACCTCCTAGAGTAATTAGCCTTTAATGTACTGTATATAGATCCAAACAGCTGCCCCAGGGACCCTCGCCTAGGCTTACCAGTCACAGAGGTAATGCTTTGGCTGCAGGACCTTATATAATAAGTGTTCCCCAGCTGTGCTATTACCTTGATGGCTGTTTGTGCCCGGTGCTAAGACAAGAACCTGGTGCTGGTAATAAAAATATAGTGGGACCCCTGGTCTCAACCCCCCCCCCCTTCCCCCCTGGTTATGCTTGTAGGGGGACATACTGTTTTCTTAAGTGGCTTATTTTTTTTCTACTTTTTACAGAGAAGCCTGCCTGGATCTGAGTGATCCGTTCAGGCTTTAGCCACATATGCCTGGAAAATTATTAATTAGTATTTTCCATTTGTATTCTCTGCTGAATTCATCGACGAAATGAGCAGTATGATTTATACAGGGCCGGCGCCACCACTAGGCAGCTCTAGGCATTTGCCTAAGGCGCCTGCACCTGGAGGGCGGCAGTTTGCCCCTCAACCCCAGCATGGAGGGTTAGCGAACTGTGTAAAAAACTTGCGGCGCCGGCGTCCCTGCAGTGCTGGAGCGGACAGGGGTGTCCGTGCCGCGGGGGTCCCTGCGGAGCTGTCATTGTGTATAAAGCTGGCGGCGGCCGGCGGGGTCCCTGCAGTGAATAGAAAATAACTATCACTATGCGCGCGGCGGCGCGAGAAGCGCTAGTTATTTTCTATTCACTGCAGGGACCCAGCCGGCCGCCACCAGCTTTATACATAATGACAGCGCCGCAGGGACCCCCCGCGGCACGGACACTCCTGCCCGCTCCAGCACTGCAGGGACGCCGGCACCGCAAGTTTTTTACACAGGTACCACCACCACCGCCCCCCCCCCGGCACTGGGGCGCCCCCACCCCGACTCGCCTGGGGCGCTCCGGTGCCTTGCACCGGCCCTGGATTTATAGTACATTAGATGATCAGATAGAACTCTGTGGCCATATATGCCGAGTTCTATCGATATTGTATTCAATTCCTACACCCGAATTCGGCTGAAGTTGCCATTCTTAAAAATAGCAATTCAGCTGAATTTGACTGATAGTAAATGAGCTGAACACCATTTAACGACCATATTCGATCTTAGTAAATTCCCCCAGTAAGTAATACATCTAGAATAGAGGCATCCACTCATACGAAGTATAATAGTCTAGTTTATGTATTCAGGTGCACCCTGATGCCCTGCACTGAATACTCTATGACTTTGTAAAGTAACAAGTAAAAGGTCTTAAAGATGAAAATATATTTATTGAAATATAAATTACTTAGTGGTTTAAAGATTTTAATCTTTGTCTTCATGCAGGCAAAGCAGAGACCACTCAGAAATGTTTAGCAGGGTTCATCGGAGTAAGAGAAAAGAGGACATAGCAGTTGATAAAGTCAATTTGAATGATGCCATTATACTTTTCCATGAAGAACTCAGATCTACCTTTGGTTGCTAGAAACAGTTGCCACCCAGGTCAGACCACATTTATACTACACCTTGGACCCAGAATATTTCTGGGTCAGCCCCATTTACACTAAACCTGTGCCTGCCTTGCATGTCACTCACAGACACTCCTTTGTGGAGGACCTCTGCATAGGCAGCCAGTCAGCAGCTTTCAGGCATAACCCAGATCATGCCATCTATTAACTAATCAGTTACATAACTCCCATTCTCTACGCCCTTCACTGGCTACCTGTAAAATGGCGAATCGTTTTCAAGATTGGCTTACTCACTTTCAAGGCCCTACATGAACAGGGCCCAAGGTACCTGCAGCAGCTTCTGATTCCTTACTGTCCTACTCGAATACTACGATCCGTTGATGAAGGACTACTAACAGTACCCAGAATCTCCCTGAATTCATCTGGAGGGCGAGCTTTCAACTTTGTTGCTCCAACTCTATGGAACTCTCTTCCTCGCACAGTGCGAGAAGTCCCCACTGTAGAATCCTTTAAAAATAGACTAAAGACATACTTTTTTACTGAAGCATTTCACAGACATCCACTGTTAAGCTTGTTTTGTATTTCGAGCTGTAAAGACAGCACTTTGAGTCCTATTGGGAGAAAAGCACTATATAAATATCACTATTATTATTATTATTATTATTATTATTATTATTATTATTATTTGGCAACCTTACCTGGGTCAGATTCCTAGGACACTCTACATGGTTATTTTTCATTGACATTTACACTGAGCCACGACCCGAGTTAACCCAGCAATAACACAGGTTAGTGCGGTATTGGAAATGGATATTGGTGACCACTAGTACTATAGAAATAACCAGGACATATGAACGTGCCTATAACAGAGAACAAAGAACATTCTTGCAACACATTCTTTTGAAATTGATGATCCATGATGCTCTTAAAAACTGAATGAACTTCGAAAGACTAAAATACTGTAACTAATAATTGTAAACTTGCCATCTTGTTAAGGTAGTACTGAATGAAAAGAGAGCACACAGATGTGAACTAATTGATTTTCACCCATTGCCCATCATTTTAGGTTTATATACATTTATTACAGGTGGAGATTACATTAAAAAAAATGGTGATAATAGAAAATAAAAAACACTTACCTGCACACATGGATCTCTGATAGGGAAGTAGTTGTGTGGTCAGCTGATCTGAAGTCTCCAGCCAGCAAGGGAAACGCAGGATTTCCAGAAGGGGGTTTCCAGAGGGGCGGAGCAAAGCACGGAGATGGACACTTAGGTGACCCAGTATATGCCGGGTCAGTTAAAGTATTATAGATAGACCAAATGTATATAAATAATAATAATAATTATTATATAATAATGTATACATATATATATATATATATATATATATATATATATATATATATACACACACACACACACACACACACACACACACACACACACATATATATATATAGATATATAAAATATATAACGATTGGAAATAATGGGCACTGAGGGACTAACAGAGCAGGTGAACGTAGGACAGGTTTATTGCCTAGAGGTCTACGTTTTGGGGTTTCCCCCATCGTCAGGACAAAATAATAATTGTTGTTTTGTCCTGACGACGGGGGAGACCCCGAAACTTAGACCTCTAGGCAATAAACCTGTCCTACATTCACCTGCTCTGTTAGTCCCTGAGTGCCCATTATTTCCAGTCTATCTATCTACTAGGGGCTGCAAGGCCCTGTTGGTTGGCACCAGGGCAAGCTACATCATTTGGACTATACCCAAGTCCTGAGTGCCGGTCCAACCCCTTGGATATATATATATAATATATATATATATATATATATATATATATATATATATATATATATATATATCCATACAAGACTGCCGGCACTCACTCCAAGCAAATTTTCCAACTGGCCCCGGTGCCCGACGGAGATTCTAGTATACCATGTACAATAAACGGCACTCAAGAGGCAGGGTACATCTGGTTTCAAAGATTTGGTGTATTAAAGCATGACACTCAGCGGAGTGTCATGCTTTAATACACCAAATCTTTGAAACCAGATGTACCCTGCCTCTTGAGTGCCGTTTATTGTACATGGTATATATATATATATATATATATATATATATATATATATATATATATATATATATATATATATATATATATATATATATATATATATATACAAACACAGGGGGCCCAGCACTCACTACAACAAACTAACTCACCTTAACATTCAAATAATCAATAAATAAATAATGGGGTTTTAGTTCATGAATTGATCAATGCATTTAAGCTTGCAGCCCATCGCCAAGGGACCCCATTTCACTGCAAGTCCTACACTAACTGGTTTTCTTGGGAACCTGGAACCTGCTTACACATCATAGCTAAAATGAACATGTGTTTTTTCTGGGTTAATGCTCAACTGCCAAGTAACATGGCTTTTATAAGGTGAGACAATCCCAAACACAGCACCTGAATTAGTATTAAAGGGGCAGCTGTCACAGGTTTCAGGTAAATGAGCTTATCAAGGGTGCATGAGAAAGCTATGATCACAGTAACAGAGGTTAATTAAAAATCAACCCAAATATATAGATACAGAAGTACCAACACACTCGCCATTCCTAGGAATGGGGTGCAAACAGCACCCACATCCCAGGGTGGGGTGCGGTGGCCTGTGACCACACACTAGTAAATACAAACACAGGGGGCCCAGCACTCACTACAACAAACTAACTCACCTTAACATTCAAATAATCAATAAATAATGGGGTTTTAGTTCATGAATTGATCAATGCATTTAAGCTTGCAGCCCATCGCCAAGGGACCCCATTTCACTGCAAGTCCTACACTAACTGGTTTTCTTGGGAACCTGGCACCTGCTTACACATCATAGCTAAAATTAACATGTGTTTTTTCTCTGGGTTAATGCTCAACTGCCAAGTAACATGGCTTTTATAAGGTGAGACAATCCCAAACACAGCACCTGAATTAGTATTAAAGGGGCAGCTGTCACAGGTTTCAGGTAAATGAGCTTATCAAGGGTGCATGAGAAAGCTATGATCACAGTAACAGAGGTTAATTAAAAATCAACCCAAATATATAGATACAGAAGTACCAACACACTCGCCATTCCTAGGAATGGGGTGCAAACAGCACCCACATCCCAGGGTGGGGTGCGGTGGCCTGTGACCACACACTAGTAAATACAAACACAGGGGGCCCAGCACTCACTACAACAAACTAACTCACCTTAACATTCAAATAATCAATAAATAAATAATGGGGTTTTAGTTCATGAATTGATCAATGCATTTAAGCTTGCAGCCCATCGCCAAGGGACCCCATTTCACTGCAAGTCCTACACTAACTGGTTTTCTTGGGAACCTGGCACCTGCTTACACATCATAGCTAAAATGAACATGTGTTTTTTCTCTGGGTTAATGCTCAACTGCCAAGTAACATGGCTTTTATAAGGAGAGACAATCCCAAACACAGCACCTGAATTAGTATTAAAGGGGCAGCTGTCACAGGTTTCAGGTAAATGAGCTTATCAAGGGTGCATGAGAAAGCTATGATCACAGTAACAGAGGTTAATTAAAAATCAATCCAAATATACAGATACAGAAGTACCAACACACTCGCCATTCCTAGGAATGGGGTGCAAACAGCACCCACATCCCAGGGTGGGGTGCGGTGGCCTGTGACCACACACTAGTAAATACAAACACAGGGGGCCCAGCACTCACTACAACAAACTAACTCACCTTAACATTCAAATAATCAATAAATAAATAATGGGGTTTTAGTTCATGAATTGATCAATGCATTTAAGCTTGCAGCCCATCGCCAAGGGACCCCATTTCACTACAAGTCCTACACTCAGAGCCGAATTTCCCATTAGGCACGTGAGGCACCGGCCTAGGGGCGGCACATGTTTGGGGGCGGCACTTGGATGCCTGTGATAGTACTGTCAGCCCAAAATGTACCAATAACTGCAAAATATCCACTGTACTGTACTATATTCCATCTTAAATAGAGTGTAAATGGATAGGACATGCAGATAATGCCCCTGTAACCTGTCCTACTTAGTAAACATCATTGTTGTGCCTAGGGGCGCCATCATCCCTAAATCCGCCCCTGCCTACACTAACTGGTTTTCTTGGGAACCTGGCACCTGCTTACACATCATAGCTAAAATGAACATGTGTTTTTTCTCTGGGTTAATGCTCAACTGCCAAGTAACACGGCTTTTATAAGGTGAGACAATCCCAAACACAGCACCTGAATTAGTATTAAAGGGGCAGCTGTCACAGGTTTCAGGTAAATGAGCTTATCAAGGGTGCATGAGAAAGCTTAAATGCATTGATCAATTCATGAACTAAAACCCCATTATTTATTTATTGATTATTTGAATGTTAAGGTGAGTTAGTTTGTTGTAGTGAGTGCTGGGCCCCCTGTGTTTGTATTTACTAGTGTGTTGTCACAGGCCACCGCACCCCACCCTGGGATGTGGGTGCTGTTTGCACCCCATTCCTAGGAATGGCGAGTGTGTTGGTACTTCTGTATCTATATATTTGGGTTGATTTTTAATTAACCTCTGTTACTGTGATCATAGCTTTCTCATGCACCCTTGATAAGCTCATTTACCTGAAACCTGTGACAGCTGCCCCTTTAATACTAATTCAGGTGCTGTGTTTGGGATTGTCTCACCTTATAAAAGCCATGTTACTTGGCAGTTGAGCATTAACCCAGAGAAAAAACACATGTTCATTTTAGCTATGATGTGTAAGCAGGTGCCAGGTTCCCAAGAAAACCAGTTAGTGTAGGACTTGCAGTGAAATGGGGTCCCTTGGCGATGGGCTGCAAGCTTAAATGCATTGATCAATTCATGAACTAAAACCCCATTATTTATTTATTGATTATTTGAATGTTAAGGTGAGTTAGTTTGTTGTAGTGAGTGCTGGGCCCCCTGTGTTTGTATTTACTAGTGTGTGGTCACAGGCCACCGCACCCCACCCTGGGATGTGGGTGCTGTTTGCACCCCATTCCTAGGAATGGCGAGTGTGTTGGTACACATACATACAGGGGCATCAACAGCAGTGTAGACCCCCTGGGCATAGCAATGTATTGGGGACCCTACCGATCCTCCAGCGGTAGGGGTGGGGGAAGCTTTGATGTCCCGCGGGTGGTAGGGGGTATTATATCAACCCCTCAGCATGTAGGGCCTGGATCAGTAATTTCCACCAATTACCCCTTGACTGCACAGATGGTGGGAGATGGGGTGGGAGAAGGGGACATTGGGCTGAATGAAGGGGCACTGATACATAACTTCCAGGGTGGAAGAGGATGTTTAATATGCAGAGGAGGGGTGTATAGTGAAGTGGGCTAATTATTCATAATTTTCTGGTGGGAGGACAGTTTGCTTGACTGCAGATATCTCCAGTTCCCGGAAATAGATTTCTTAAATTTTAATGGAATTAAATGCCACCTACCAAATGGTATTGGGGACTAAGGGATCAGAGTTCAGGAGGCAGAGCAATCTGCCAAGGAGGATATAAAACTACATACCAGGTGTGTGGAGCTGGAGCAGTGATCAGCTGCTGGAAGGCTGATATCTCTGGTTCTGGGAACAGTAGAAACAAGCTACTGGTGTTCCTCAAAGGAGAGTACCAGCTTTTGGAATATACCATCAGGAAAACTCTATATCAAATAGAACCTGAAATATCTGACTGGGAAGAGCAATTAACAAGCTTGGATGGGGACCAAAATTTTGAAGACAGATATCTCCGGTTCCCAAGGGCCGATTTTTAAAATTCTTGTACCCATGGAAAGAGGGGACCCTCAGCTTACAGCATAGGGCTCTTAGACTCCTGGGGGGTTTCTGGATTTTCATAAACCCCCCCCACCTGCGTGCGCCACTGAGCCAGCACCTGAACTGACCACACAGTTCATCTGACACAGGCTGCATGCTCCATCTAGACACCCTGCATACACTATTGTGAAAGACTAGTACAGAGCTATATTGAAAGCTCTGTCCTGACATCTTCATTATGACACATCTCTTTCATAATATTTACTATAGACATATAATATTAATTAATATAACATTTGCAATTAAAATGTGAATTATGATAAATATGCCCCATACTTATGATTGCTAAATGGCTTAACTATTTGTGGTCTGTGGTCTGTAATAAATGGTTATGAACAGTAAGTGTAATTCGAAATAATCTTAAAGTCCATGTATGTTTATAGAATATAAATATCCAATTATTAATAATCCAAATTTATATTAAAACATCTTGTCAAAAGGAGTTCTGCTGCATTGGGAGGGTTTATAAAGCCACAGCAGACAAATTAATATTTACAAAACTCATTGCTAAAAGAAAAATGTACTTTAGACTAATGCTGGGTACACACTAGATGATATGTACCCAGCATAACCTCATTAATGACGGAGAGACAGCAGCATGGCAAGGCTAGAGACATCCTCTGATTGAGCTGCATGTACAGATGATGGAGAATGTCATTAGCAAGTCATGGTAGTGACTTAAGAGGTGCATCATTACTCCATGTGTATGGCCCAAGACAACGGCGATGCATGTTCCCGCACGTCTACATGCACTGTCTATCCTGCTAGATCGCAGGGTTTTGCCTATAAGCAATACGCAAAACCCTAATCAGCACAGATCACTTAGCACACATTGCGTGTGCATCACTTGTGTGCCATGATGTGTGCATGTCGCTTAGAACAGAGGCCAGCGCCACCCCACATGTACGGGGCTTTAACATAACTTTATAAAACAGCCACTATAACAAATTAAACCAAAACTTGCATTCAAACTGTAAAATATCAAAATATGTGCGCAGCGAACCAAAAAACAGTAAATAAATAACACATTATGTAATGTGACCATTGCAGGGCAGGTCGTGGGAGCATGTGTATGGGGCTTTAGAAATCTAAAATGTTATACTTTCAGAATTAGTAAATGGTTGCTCTTTAAAGTGGCAAAGTTTCCAATAACTGAGACTAATGATTACATTTAAATTGGCCACAAAATTTGTATAAATAGAGAAGGCAGGTTCCACTATACAGTACATCATATAATAACATAAATATCTCAAATTGCTGCATGCCCTTACCTTGATCATAACATGTAAATACAGTATGTAAGTCTATAAACCGCTAAACATTTTATGTATTTCCTCAGCTCACTGTACCCACAAGTATGTCAACTGTCTCTCAGCCATGTAGATATTAGCAGGAATACGTTGCTTTAAGACCCTAATATTGGTCCAAAAAGCAGAGCACAAGAGGAATACTTAATGTTATACATTCTATGTTGTACCGAGGAAAGAATGTTGAACCTTTATAAAACAATTGGTACTTGTGTACTTTTCATACTTATCATATTGCCCCACGGAACACTTTTTCCGCTTTGGCTGGGAAAAAGACTTAAAACTCTTCTGCAGGAAATTACTATTGACCAAGATGTACGAAGGCAAAGATCAAGACATAACCACCATCCCAATGCCTGACAACCTGGACCTGGGACCCACGATTGGTACCAACTTGGAGGAAGAAGCCCTCCAGGCCTTAGAGGAATTATTCTCGGAATCTAACCCGGACACATCAGACAGATGGGACATTACAAAACGTCCGCAGGTTAAGAAGAAATCCACCTTCTTCCCCAACGAACACCTCAGTCGAGAGATCCAGGTTTTCATGAGAGCCATAGCAAAGGAATTTGACTCCATACATCTACAGGGACTTCAGGGTGGACGAAGCCATGACAACCTCAGCCACAAAGAAAGACTTGCCCTGGCCGAATTAAATGGATGGACAGACGTTATAATCAAACCCTCGGACAAGGGGGGCAACGTCGTCCTGTGGGCCCAAAGCGATTACCTCAAGGAAGCATACCGTCAACTACATGACCTACAATGCTATAAACCCCTCATACTCAACCCACTACAAAATTACAAGAGCCAATACAATGGAATCATCAACCAAGCCCTACAAGATGGTGTCATCACGAACAAAGAACATCAATATCTGCACACTGAGAACCCTAGGATTCCTACATTTTATCTATTACCGAAGGTTCATAACGATGTCAACTGCCCCCCCGGCCGCCCGATAGTATCCGGCATCGGAGGACTCACTGAGAAAGCCAGCACATTCCTGGACCTGCACCTCAGACACCATGTCTTACAACTGCCATCTTTTGTCCAGGACAGAGCTGATGTTCTCCGTAGAATCAATGACATAAAACTAGAACCTAATCAATACATGGTGTCTCTTGACGTGGAGGCCCTCTACACATCAATCCATCATCACCATGGAATTGAGGCGGTTGAGTACTTCATGCAGACAGAAGGGATGAAGGAATTCCATAGACTACTGAGCAGACTCCTGAAATTTGTTTTACAACACAACTTTTTCACATTTAATGACAGATTCTTCTTACAGGTTCGCGGAACCGCTATGGGGGCAGCATGCGCTCCGACATATGCGAATATCTTTCTCGGATGGTGGGAGGAAACCCTGGTATTCAATGACAAAAATGAACACCTAACTTCGAAAGTCCTGATGTGGGTTCGATATATCGACGACATCTTTATGATTTGGGAAGGCGAACAACAAGAATTCTTGGATTTTATCCAGCTTCTGAACAACAATCCTCTCAACATCCATCTCACACACACTATCAGCCAACAACAACTTCCCTTCCTGGATCTGATGATTTACAAAAACGACCAAGATATGATCTCTACCAGACTCCATAGAAAGGAAACGGCTACCAACACACTTCTGCACCAAACCAGCTCACATTTTCCACCAACAGTGGAAAACATACCAAAGGGTGAATTTCTCCACCTCAGAAGAAACTGCTCGGACCATGAAGAATACATCACACTCAGCAAAAATCTGGCCTCAAGACTCCAGGATAGGGGGTACAGCAAAACTTCCATCAAAAAAGCCGCCAAGAATTCGTCGACCAGAAGCCATGAAGAACTCATCTTCAAGAAGAAGACCAAAAAGGATGACAAGACGATTAGATTCATGGGCAACTTTTGCCAGGAATGGAGACAAATTAAGAATGCGATCCAAAAACACTGGCCAGTGCTACACCTGGACCCTACTCTCTCCCAAAAACTCAGCCCCCAAGTCTCAATGAGCTGGAGACGATCCAGAAACCTCCGGGACAAACTAGTCTCCAGCCACTTTGTTCGATCACAAAAACGCAAGGATATCGCACCAGGTACCTACTCTTGCGGTTCCTGCAAAATGTGCCCACATATCATCAACACCAAACAGATCAAGGACAAATTTGACAAAAAAATTGAATTACAACATTACATCAACTGTAATACTCCAAACGTGGTGTACTGTCTAACCTGTCCCTGCGAACAACGATACGTGGGCATAGAATAGAATAGAATCAACTTTATTGGCCATGTATGCTTGCGCACACTAGGAATTTTTTGTGGATTTACAGTGCAGCAACAAGCAGGGATGAAGGGGGGGGGCAGGGGGAGAAGGCATTACATACATTACAATAAAACATTACATGTGGGGAACACATACCCACCGAGGTGCACAGCGCCTAGGCAGCCATCAGCGGCGCCACTGGTCGCCGAAACAGCCAGGTAGGTAATAATACAAGCAGAGACAGTACATACAGTCTTCGTGGGCATGACCACAAGGCCACTGAAGGAAAGAATATTAGAGCACATAGGAAACATTCGCAATGCCAACACTGACAAAACCAAGATGAGGAAGCTGACGACGGTAGCCAGCCACTTTCACAAGAAACACAACAACAGTTGGAAGGATCTGAAAATATTTGGACTGGAAAAAATCAGCCTGGGTATTAGGGGCGGAGACCTTACGAATACCCTCTTAAAGAAAGAAAGCAAATGGATATTCAAGCTGAACTCACTCCACCCAATAGGAATGAATGAGAACATCAACTACGGTGCTTTCCTATAAAAAGACCAACCTGGCTGAACTTCCTTGACACTAACAAACAGAGCGCTATAGACTCACCTTGTGGCACCTCTATATGCTATATTACTACTATCACCCCTTTTATTTATCCCTCCCATAACACTTTCCAGCACTATGGAAGGTAACCTTCACAAATAAAGTACTCCCACCTCTCTCACGTTTCATTAATATTTTTATAGTCACATTTGGTATCACTATTAGTGATGGCCTTTGATAGCCATCACCCTCTTGCCAGCACCAATACCCCACACCCACCACCTGTAAGAATCTGAAAACTACGATCAAACCGATGCTGGACCGCCCAAACACGGCCGACCTTGGAAGCTAAGCAGCACTGGGCCTGGTAAGTAATGGGATGGGGGACCTCCTGTAAACACCAGGTATCGTATATTCAAAGTCTCTAAACAGACCGGTGCACAACTCCCATGTGGGAGTATATATACTATAATATAAACATTATTTTCCCTCCTCATATTATTTTTCACAGCATCATATCCACATAGTACACTGTGGCACTAACACCATATCACCATTTACATTCCTCACATCCCCATTCAGTGTCATTAGTCACATATTGCACGACCCACAATTCTTCTCTATAGATATGCTCTCTGTGTCAATTAAAAATCTCATTATCAGATCCAATGCCTACTAATTTATGGACATTCATCTCCATTTAACTCTGATCTCCACAACCTTGAGACTTGCCTGGAACCGTTAAAGTTATAAAATATGTATAAATAATCATCTTAAGAACTATCAGTCAAGAACAAGTAAATCTACAAGCCACACTGAGATATATATATATATATATATATATATATATATATACACATATAATCCTTATGGACCGCCATTATATGTCTCCTTTCATGTAACGGTAGAATATAGGCTTTATAACCCACATAAAACCGTTATTATCTATATATTTTTATCTTTCCCCTTTTACTCCCAATTTTACTCCCACTCATTATCCCTATCCATCATTTGCAACCATCTAGATGGAATATGGATTAATTTCCACATCATCCCTACCCCAATTCCCCCAGTGTGTACTGACCCGTTTTCTTTTAACAGCTTACCCAACCGCTATACAGTGTACCCACCCACCTGTCATTCCAGCCTTTCCTAGTACTTTATCCAAAAAAATCTTTATCCAGCGCACAGGGGTTCATTATGTAAGACCCATGCACAGTTAAACATACAATGCGTAAATGATTCCACTCTGTGTCATGGCCGCCGTCTTAGGCATCCCATTGGCTCCCAGGGACGCACCCTCGCTCCGGGATTCACCCTGACACATAGCAGTCGCATTGGGCAGACCATCACTGCCCACGCACTGATTGGCTGAAGCGTACATTAGTAGACAGGAGCTGACGTACACTGGACACACCTCTGTGACCAAGCGTAGCGAAACGTACGTCAGAGGATTCCGCCGGGACACGTGGTGCACACACGTGAACGGCTTTCACCAGGCAGGGACGCCAGCAGCGAGCGCATACATACCCGGCACAGCAGCAGACTTCATTCCGGCCTCCTAGTACCACACCGGTGGGGTCTCTTCAGGTAACCACTGGTCTCGACCAGTGGATCTTTCCTTTTCTTGTATTTCACTCTTTCATTACCTGCTGTACCGCTCATATTTATGCCACACTTATCCACATGCTCCCACAAGTCAGCACATTATTTTACACAACTGCATGACATACTGCTGCCAATCCCTGCCTTTTTGTGAGACAAACAACTGGTCCAGGATAAAAATCCAATGATTTAATATCTACCCCATAACAAACAGACCACAACCTGGTGTCAATCAGGGGATTAATGAGGATTTCCGATGCCTTGAGCCTGACCAGTGTCTCTATATATTTTTTTCATATTTTTGCTGCGCTTTTTATATATAATTTCTTTCAGTACAGGAACCCATGTATTTTAAAGCATATCTAATAAAAGCTATATTTTATTGTTGAATAACCTTTCTTGATCTGTAATACAAGGGTGCCCCCACCCAGAGTTTTCTTTTCTCCTCCTCCTCCCTTGGCATTGTTTAACTACAATCATTACTCCGGGGTGCACCACTGACTGTCCCGTACAGAGGCACCACATGACATACATTGTCTGAGTGCTCTGGGACCCACTGTTCCTTGTTATTGGAATTTAGTCAGTTATTTACAGATCGCTCATCACCTTCCCCATCTATTTAATAAATACCAGTGCAGATCTACTCCACTTCCCTCTCCCTTCCAGTACTCCCCCTCCCTCCTCCCTTAAAACAACCTCTACATAAGTTGTGACTGTTTTCACAGTCTTCTGGAGTTCCAGCACAAATATTTATTACATATTACCTTACAGTTCCTGTACACCCAGTTTTTACTTAGTACACACATACAAAAGGTGGTTGCATTCAAAATGAGTTTCAACTTGAAAGAAGAATTATGCACAAGACGCAAAAATCTGGATAATTTTGAGAATATCTTCCCAAGCGGTGCCAACAGCAGTGAGCCACACACCAGCTGGGAAGAAGATTTCCTGAAACTCAAAAACAATATGTATAAACACACAAGAGTTAATTGGGACTTAATCACAACCGAAAATTACCTCAAAAATAAATTATGCCTAAGGGGTCTGCGACCACGGGTCTTCCCCACCTTTGAGCTTGCGAGTGATAACCTCAAAAAGGAATGGGAAACAACATTATTAAAATGTGCTACAGACCTCATGAACATCTTGGTCAAACACAGCAATCTCAGCCTTGAGGAATGTGAGAGAGAAATTGAGGATATTGGTAAGAAATTGGAAACAAGAGAGAAAGATACGCAATTCCAGGAATGCTTCAAAAAAATGAAAGCTGACCTCAAAATCTATGAACAAACAATCATTGACCGAAAGAAAAATAAATTCGCCAGGGACAAAAGGGACTTCTCAACGGGCCAAGTCTTTAGATGGCAAAGGACTACTAGGAAACAGAGACCACAAGCACGTTCCGACCAGTATTTCTCCTCAGAGGCCGAAACCTCAGCAACTGATGATGAATTCGAACCTCAGACAAACAGAACCAACACAATCAGAAGAGGAAACTCACCAACCAGGGTTCCTTTTTTAGGGGAGCCCCCAGAGGACAAGGGCAGAAGAAATAAAAGAGGAAACGCACGCGGAGGGGAGGCCAAAAACACAAGAAAACCGCGAAGGTGGGACCTACCGATACCCTACTACCCAGGGAAACAGACTTGCAGGAGGGAATATGTACCCCTGTAAAGGACATGATGCACACACAACCCGAGGATATAGATAACAATTTGAAAATAATAAACCTCACCCCGCATCAACTTAGTCCTGAACAGATATCCATACTGGGAAAGGGCTTATCATATTCCCCCACGGAACACTTTTTCCGCTTTGGCTGGGAAAAAGACTTAAAACTCTTCTGCAGGAAATTACTATTGACCAAGATGTACGAAGGCAAAGATCAAGACATAACCACCATCCCAATGCCTGACAACCTGGACCTGGGACCCACGATTGGTACCAACTTGGAGGAAGAAGCCCTCCAGGCCTTAGAGGAATTATTCTCGGAATCTAACCCGGACACATCAGACAGATGGGACATTACAAAACGTCCGCAGGTTAAGAAGAAATCCACCTTCTTCCCCAACGAACACCTCAGTCCAGAGATCCAGGTTTTCATGAGAGCCGTAGCAAAGGAATTTGACTCCATACATCTACAGGGACTTCAGGGTGGACGAAGCCATGACAACCTCAGCCACAAAGAAAGACTTGCCCTGGCCGAATTAAATGGATGGACAGACGTTATAATCAAACCCTCGGACAAGGGGGGCAACGTCGTCCTGTGGGCCCAAAGCGATTACCTCAAGGAAGCATACCGTCAACTACATGACCTACAATGCTATAAACCCCTCATACTCAACCCACTACAAAATTACAAGAGCCAATACAATGGAATCATCAACCAAGCCCTACAAGATGGTGTAATCACGAACAAAGAACATCAATATCTGCACACTGAGAACCCTAGGATTCCTACATTTTATCTATTACCGAAGGTTCATAAAGATGTCAACTGCCCCCCCCGGCCGCCCGATAGTATCCGGCATCGGAGGACTCACTGAGAAAGCCAGCACATTCCTGGACCTGCACCTCAGACACCATGTCTTACAACTGCCATCTTTTGCCCAGGACTCAGCTGATGTTCTCCGTAGAATCAATGACATAAAACTAGAACCTAATCAATACATGGTGTCTCTTGACGTGGAGGCCCTCTACACATAAATCCATCATCACCACGGAATTGAGGCGGTTGAGTACTTCATGCAGACAGAAGGGATGGAGGAATTCCATAGACTACTGAGCAGACTCCTGAAATTTGTCTTACAACACAACTTTTTCACATTTAATGACAGATTCATGCGCTCCGACATATGCGAATATCTTTCTCGGATGGTGGGAGGAAACCCTGGTATTCAATGACAAAAATGAACACCTAACTTCGAAAGTCCTGATGTGGGTTCGATATATCGACGATGATTTGGGAAGGATTGGATTTTATCCAGCTTCTGAACAACAATCCTCTCAACATCCATCTCACACACACTATCAGCCAACAACAACTTCCCTTCCTGGATCTGATGATTTACAAAAACGACCAAGATATGATCTCTACCAGACTCCATAGAAAGGAAACGGCTACCAACACGCTTCTGCACCAAACCAGCTCACATTTTCCACCAACAGTGGAAAAAATACCAAAGGGTGAATTTCTCCGCCTCAGAAGAAACTGCTCGGACCATGAAGAATACATCACACTCAGCAAAAATCTGGCCTCAAGACTCCAGGATAGGGGCTACAGCAAAACTTCCATCAAAAAAGCCGCCAAGACTTCGTCGACCAGAAGCCGTGAAGAACTCATCTTCAAGAAGAAGACCAAAAAGGATGACAAGATGATTAGATTCGTGGGCAACTTTTGCCAGGAATGGAGACAAATTAAGAATGCGATCCAAAAAGACTGGCCAGTGCTACACCTGGACCCTACTCTCTACCAAAAACTCAGCCCCCAAGTCTCAATGAGCTGGAGACGATCCAGAAACCTCTGGGACAAACTAGTCTCCAGCCACTTTGTTCGATCACAAAAACGCAAGGATATCGCACCAGGTACCTACTCTTGCGGTTCCTGCTAAATGTGCCCACATACCATCAACACCAAACAGATCAAGGACAAATTTGACAAAAAAATTGAATTACAACATTACATCAACTGTAATACTCCAAACGTGGTGTACTGTCTAACCTGTCCCTGCGAACAACGATACGTGGGCATAGAATAGAATAGAATCAACTTTATTGGCCATGTATGCTTGCGCACACTAGGAATTTTTTGTGGATTTACAGTGCAGCAACAAGCAGGGATGAAGGGGGGGGGGGCAGGGGGAGAAGGCATTACATACATTACAATAAAACATTACATGTGGGGAACACATACCCACCGAGGTGCACAGCGCCTAGGCAGCCATCAGCGGCGCCACTGGTCGCCGAAACAGCCAGGTAGGTAACAATACAAGCAGAGACAGTACATACAGTCTTCGTGGGCATGACCACAAGGCCACTGAAGGAAAGAATATTAGAGCACATAGGAAACATTCGCAATGCCAACACTGACAAAACCAAGATGAGGAAGCTGACGACGGTAGCCAGCCACTTTCACAAGAAACACAACAACAGTTGGAAGGATCTGAAAATATTTGGACTGGAAAAAATCAGCCTGGGTATTAGGGGCGGAGACCTTACGAATACCCTCTTAAAGAAAGAAAGCAAATGGATATTCAAGCTGAACTCACTCCACCCAATAGGAATGAATGAGAACATCAACTACGGTGCTTTCCTATAAAAAGACCAACCTGGCTGAACTTCCTTGACACTAACAAACAGAGCGCTATAGACTCACCTTGTGGCACCTCTATATGCTATATTACTACTATCACCCCTTTTATTTATCCCTCCCATAACACTTTCCAGCACTATGGAAGGTAACCTTCACAAATAAAGTACTCCCACCTCTCTCACGTTTCATTAATATTTTTATAGTCACATTTGGTATCACTATTAGTGATGGCCTTTGATAGCCATCACCCTCTTGCCAGCACCAATACCCCACACCCACCACCTGTAAGAATCTGAAAACTACGATCAAACCGATGCTGGACCGCCCAAACACGGCCGACCTTGGAAGCTAAGCAGCACTGGGCCTGGTAAGTAATGGGATGGGGGACCTCCTGTGAACACCAGGTATCGTATATTCAAAGTCTCTAAACAGGCCGGTGCACAACTCCCATGTGGTAACAGATATATATATATATATATATATATATATATATATATATATATATAATATAAACATTATTTTCCCTCCTCATATTATTTTTCACAGCATCATATCCACATAGTACACTGTGGCACTAACACCATATCACCATTTACACTCCTCACATTCCCATTCAGTGTCATTAGTCACATATTGCACGACCCACAATTCTTCTCTATAGATATGCTCTCTGTGTCAATTAAAAATCTCATTATCAGATCCAATGCCTACTAATTTATGGACATTCATCTCCATTTAACTCTGATCTCCACAACCTTGAGACTTGCCTGGAACCGTTAAAGTTATAAAATATGTAGAAATAATCATCTTAAGAACTATCAGTCAAGAACAAGTAAATCTACAAGCCACACTGAGAGATATATATATATATATATATATATATATATATATATATATATACATACACATATAATCCTTATGGACCGCCATTATATGTCTCCACTCATGTAACGGTAGCATATAGGCTTTATAACCCACATAAAACCGTTATTATCTATATATTTTTATCTTTCCCCTTTTACTCCCAATTTTACTCCCACTCATTATCCCTATCCATCATTTGCAACCATCTAGATGGAATATGGATTAATTTCCACATCATCCCTACCCCTATTCCCCCAGTGTGTACTGACCCGTTTTCTTTTAACAGCTTACCCGACCGCTATACAGTGTACCCACCCACCTGTCACGCCAGCCTTTCCTAGTACTTTATCCAAAAAAATCTTTATCCAGCGCACAGGGGTTCATTATGTAAGACCCATGCACAGTTAAACATACAATGCGTAAATGATTCCACTCTGTGTCATGGCCGCTGTCTTAGGCATCCCATTGGCTCACAGGGACGCACCCTCGCTCCGGGATTCGCCCTGACACATAGCAGTCGCATTGGGCAGACCATCACTGCCCACGCACTGATTGGCTGAAGCGTACATTAGTAGACAGGAGCTGACGTACACTGGACACACCTCTGTGACCAGGTGTAGCGAAACGTACGTCAGAGGATTCCGCCAGGACACGTGGTGCACACACGTGACTGGCTTTCTCCAGGCAGGGACGCCAGCAGCCAGCAGCGAGCGCATACATACCCGGCACAGCAGCAGACTTCATTCCGGCCTCCTAGTACCACACCGGTGGGGTCTCTTCAGGTAACCACTGGTCTCGACCAGTGGATCTTTCCTTTTCTTGTATTTCACTCTTTCATTACCTGCTGTACCGCTCATATTTATGCCACACTTATCCACATGCTCCCACAAGTCAGCACATTATTTTACACAACTGCATGACATACTGCTGCCAATCCCTGCCTTTTTGTGAGACAAACAACTGGTCCAGGATAAAAATCGAAATGATTTAATATCTACCCCATAACAAACAGACCACAACCTGGTGTCAATCAGGGGATTAATGAGGATTTCCGATGCCTTGAGCCTGACCAGTGTCTCTATATATTTTTTTTCATATTTTCGCTGCGCTTTTTATATATAATTTCTTTCAGTACAGGAACCCATGTATTTTAAAGCATATCTAATAAAAGCTATATTTTATTGTTGAATAACCTATCTTGATCTGTAACACAAGGGTGCCCCCACCCAGAGTTTTCTTTTCTCCTCCTCCTCCCTTGGCATTGTTTAACTTGTGTACTTTCACAGCTCCCATCGCATGCCATCGCATGCCATATGTAGTGGCATGCGATGGCATGCGATGGGATGCGATTTTCCCGTGTTTTTATGCATTTTTGATGAAATCGCATGCGATCGCATGCGATCTGATGCGATGCGATGTCATTTTTCACAGAAATAATGGACATGAGTTGACATCATGTAAAATGCACACCAAATGTCATTTTTCACACTGTACCACCCTCACTATCAACGCCAACCCGAAGCGTGGCGAGCGCAGCGAGCCCGCGAGGGGCGGCGGTACGCATCCTAATACCTTTTCATACCCCCACTATCCACGTCGGCGTGGAGTTGAGAATAGAAAGTGTGGCGAGCGCAGCGAGCCACCGAGCCCGAATCGTGGCGAGCGCATCGAGCCCCACAAGGGGACGCGGATACCTTCACAGGTATCCGTGTCCCCTCGCGGGCTTCACAGTTATCCGTGTCCACCACGCTTCGGGCTCGGTGGCTCGCTGCGCTCGCCACACTTTCTATTCTCAACTCCATGACCGACGTGGATAGTGAGGGTATGAAAAGGTCGTAGGATGCGTACCGCCGCCCCACTCGGGCTCGCTGCGCTCGCCACGCTTCGGGTTGGCGTTGATAGTGGGGGTGGTACAGTGTGAAAAATGACATTTGGGGTGCATTTTACATGATCAACTAATGTCCATAATTTCTGTGAAAAACGACATCGCATCGCATGAGATTGCATGCGATCTCATGCGATGCGATTTTTCCCTGTACGATGCACATCGTGGGAGCCGTGAAAGTACACAAGTACCAAACAATTAGAGATGGGTGAGATGCAGGGGCTGCTACGGAGGGGGGGAGCAGCACCAACTGCCAGTGAGTCAGTTTGGAATGGCAGTTGCTGTGCCTCCCCTATTTGAATTTTTAACAGAGCTGCAGTCCAGTCCACCCCCCCCCCCCCCAGAGCCTACATTGGTGAGATGTATCTTGCTACTGCATTACCTGTTTATCTTTCAACATTTTGTATTATGAAGCATATAAAAACCATTGATTATCACATCACATGCATTGTTGTGTGTAATTTTTCAGTGAATCATTTCACAAATGCATAAAATAAATATTTGCACACTTCTCCAGAAGGTGCAAGCTACTGTAGGCTATATCTTGTATCAACTTCTTTAGGTTAGTAATGGCACCTTTTTTCAGAGCATTGGAATTTGTGTATGCATGACAGACTTAACATGTGTTTAAAGCATGTGGAGTTTTTTAACATGTATTTAGTGAGACTCAACAGGAGGCACACACGATGCACTTTAGTCTAAGGTACATATGTCTACACGGTGACATATTCATACCTCCCAACAGTCCCGATTTCAGCGGGACAGTCCCGGTTATCAGGGCCTGTCCCGCTGTCCCTCCCACGGCCAGCAGTGTCCCGCGGTGAGGGGGGGCTGTTGGGAGTCCCCCCTGTCGGCTTTCTAAGCAGCGGGGAATAAACGCTGTGCGCATGCGCACAGCGTCTATTCCCGCAGCCAGCGGGCTGGGGGCATGGCTAGAGGCTCACAGAGCCTCTGGGTCATGCCCCCATAGTGGCAAAATGGGGGCGTTGCCTCGCGGGAGAGCCGTGAGTGTAGGCCACGCCCCGGAATTAGGCCCCGCCCCCAGAATTTCTCCGGGAGAAGCCTGTGGTGTCTTGACTCCTCAGTCCTGTTCATATGCAAGGGGTGCAGCATTCGTGTCCTGATGTTATGCAGGGGGAGCAGCCTGTGGTGTCCTGATGTTATGCAGGGGGAGCAGCCTGCGGTGTCCTCCCATTTGTATGCATTGGGAGCAGCCTGTGGTGGACTGATGGTATGCAGGAGGAGCAGCCTGTGGTGTCCTGATGTTATGCAGGAGGAGGAGCCTGCAGTGTCCTTCTGTTTTTATGATTTGAGAGCAGCCTGTGATGTCCTCCTGTTTTAATGCATACCACACCCCATTTAACAATAAGCGGTTATGGGCCAGTGCTCTGGACTTGCCCCCCAGGCGAAAAATTGCCAGCCAGCCCCTGACCATATTCCATGCAAAATGGAGTTTAAGACAAGCTCCTGCAACCAGCGATCATAAGGGGGCTAAAAATGGGACCGTGCACCCGGCGATTTTTCGCTGGTGCACACTCCTATCGCTGGCAATATGGTCACTCAGCGACCATATTGCCAGCGATTATAGACCGTGTATATGCACCTTAATTCTTAACATATTATAATTATTTATATGTAGACTCTTCTAAAACCCAGTGCCATCCAGCACCTATATACATGATGTCACCCACTGTTTAAATGTAATAAGCAAAGTAAAATGGAAATACTCTTACACTGTTTTCAAATAGGATGTCAAAGATTTATTTGAAAAATTGCTTATAATGAGATAAATCTATTATTTGTTTTCCCAAATAATTTTTTTGGAAAGGCAATTTATTTATTCCCTCAACATCAATACTAGTAATACAGTATATCCTTCAACTTCACATATGACAAGAGTCATGTACACTTCCTGGATGGACAGATTATTACCTTTAACTATGTGAAGCAAGTGTGAATCTACTGTATCTCCACTTTCCAAGTGGCCATTATTTTCCTTGGAAAGTAATTATTTGAAAGGGTCTATTCACCAGACTTACGCCTCAAGCACACTAGATGAGAAAGTAAAAGATATTGCTCAGAATAATTCCAGAACACTTTGGACATTCTGTTTGCCATATTGGATACCATTGTTGGCTCAAGAGTAAAGCACTAATGAATCAATCTGAGAAAGTTTCATAGCCTAAGTTTGTTTTTCTAATACAAACATATTGGGGTATTCAGTATGTGCCGACAGGGGAAATATTGGCACTCACCTATTCAATACTGCTATTAATGACGGAATTGAAGTGTCAGATCCAACTTTTTTTTTAAATCGGATCTGTTTTGCCGGACATGGCTGTGGATTGACAAATTCATGGCTGTTTTTTGACAATCCGCAGCTGTTTTCGACAATCCACTGACTTTCCGACACCCGACAGCCAGAACATTAAATTCTGACTGTCAAGTTACTGTCGGATCAAACGAAAATGACATGGGAATCCCATATTGAATACTCCCCATTGTATCTGTACAGTGATGCATTTAGTATGGGTCCCTACCACTGCAGTTTCCTGGTCGGCCCTTCATGCCCCAATTTCAACACTGCATAACAGTACTGTCAGTGCAAGCAGGAAATGCTGTAGTGTCCATCTTCATGCACATTACTTGAATCCCCCTCTCCATAGTGGTGAGGAGCAGTGTTAGCCTTTAATGCAGTGGTTCCCAAATTGTGTGCCTTGGCACACTGAGGTGCCTCTGGAGACCTGCAGGGGTGCCCTGGGCTGGTGTGCCAAGACCAATTAAAATTATTTATGATCAATATAACAGGCAAAAGCAGTGAGGCTGCCAATCATAACATATGTGGACAAACAGTAGCAAGTCTTGTCCCTCAATAATAAACATTCAGCCCAGGGGTACCATGAAATTTTTTTGATGCTCTAGGGCGCCGTGATTCAAAAACATTTGGAAACCAATGCTTTAATGTATAGGATTGATAACTACTTCACACAAAGAGTTCACAGATAAAAACATTGTATTCAACATAAGTAGATAAGGCACACTTTTTCTTCAAACTAATTGGTTTTGACAGGTCCACGCCCCTTTTATACAGTTTGTCCACGCCCCATTTATACAGTTTGATATCAAACGTGATAAAGCTATCACGTTTGATATGAAAGTGGTATAAATAATATTAACCCCCCGTATTAAAATATAATTGGTTTGATACTGTAACTTCATACACTGATATTGTCTATGTCAAATAAAACCACAGCTGTATAAATTAATTTATAAAGGTCACTTAATGATATCTTAACCAGCTGGAAGAATTTCTAAACATAATGCTAAAAAAGTTGTTAGAAAAATATGGTATACAACAGATATATAATTCGTAGAAATGTAGATCTTGTTTTATATCAAATTTGATTTGTGTAGGATGTCTCGCAACGCTGATCATCAAAACAGCCGGCTGAAAGCCTGTTATTATAACGTATTAAAGCCGGGGAGTTTTTGCGGCTTTGATAAATATTATAAAGCTTTGAAAAATAAATTTAAAAGAGCCGATGTGAGAAAATGGTTACAAGAGCAAGACGCGTACACATTGCACAAACCGGCTAGAAAAAACTATAAAAGGAATATGATATGCGTATCGGATATAAATCAACAGTGGCAATGTGATTTGGTATCGCTCATAGATCTGGCAAAGCACAACGAAGGAGTAAAATATATACTAACAGTCATCGATATATTCAGTAAGAGGGCCTGGGCTGAAAGTCTGACTGCTAAGAGCGCGACGACTGTCGCTAAGGCTTTTGAAAAATTATTCCAACAGGGGGACGTACCGCGGAAACTACAAACCGATAATGGTAAAGAGTTTCTAAACAAAGTCCTAAAAAAGTTGTTAGAAAAATACGGTATACAACATTTCACAACCAATAATGATGTGAAAGCAGCCGTTATAGAACGCTTCAATAGGACTTTAAAAACACGAATGTGGCGATATTTCACGGCGAATAATACATACCGATATATAGACGTTTTACAAGCGTTCATTACCAGTTATAATAACACATACCATAGAACGATTAAGCGGGCGCCGAATGATGTGGATGGCTCTAATGCGCTGGATGTCTTCAAGACGATATATGGCGATTACTTTAGAAGTAAGAAAACAAAGGCTTGTTTAGCGGTCGGGGACCACGTTCGTATCTCAAAATATAAGGATATATTTCAGAAAGGTTACGAACAGAGTTTTTCTGAGGAAATATTTGTAATACGCGGCGTGAACACTAAAGGACTTAAGCCGCTTTACACGTTGGAGGATCTCTACGGGGAGGCTATAACGGGTAGTTTTTACCCCGAAGAACTTCAAAGTATACCGAAAAACTATAATAGGATTTACAAAGTGGAGAAGATTTTAAAAAATAAGACGGTTAGAGGGAGGAAACACGTATTAGTCAAGTGGCGTGGATACCCCACAAAATTTAACAGTTGGGTCGCTGCATCGGAGATAAAAGATATATAAACAAAGAGGAAGATGGATGACAAACCCTTCTACATAACATTGCCGAGTAACGCCTCAGCCGATACATTTCCACAAAATAAGATTTCTGACTATACCACAAAGTTAGCAAGGCCGATAGACTTAAGTGGAGATTGGGAAGTAGCTCTTACAGAAATACAATACCCACACACCTGGAATACAATCGATGTGCGTGATTGTGTGTTGAAAATAACAAAGTGGGATGGGACGAGCGGTACAGCAACGAGGGTTTGCGTTAAACCGGGGTTTTATGAAACCATCGGGGCGTTACTGTTTTCTTTCAACGCTGAAATTGACCGACATAAACTGGATGGTTTAAAACTATTGTACGATCCGCTTGAACGAGAGATAATCATCGACAACAAGGCGATGTACAACATCACAGCCGGTCCTAAATTGTCGAGAATACTGGGGTTATACCCGAAAACTAAGTTTTTAAAACCGTGCGCCGACATCAGCGGAGGGCAATATACGCTCTTCGTGTACACAGATATTATCGAACATCAGAGGGTCGGTGATAGTTATGTCCCGTTGTTGCGCACCGTTGAAATAAAGGGCCGTAACAACGAGATGGTCACTATACGGTATGAGAAGCCCGATTATGTTCCGTTGTGCAAGACGCATTTTGACACTATAGCCATAGAGATAAAGAATGATCAGAACGAAAACATGTCATTCAAGTTTGGGAAAGCGAACGTGAAACTACATTTCAGACGCCGCAAATCCGAATTTTATTAAAGACAATGGTGGCCGTTAAAAATTATGGTGACCCGGGGCTCTACGCGCAATATTATAAAACACAGGCCGGTAATGGATTACCCGGTTTTCACGGCAGCGCGTATATGTACGGGTGCGGTTTAGGTGGAATTTTTCGAAGCCTGTTCAGAAAAGCGGTACCGCTTTTCCGAAGAGGGCTGGCGATAGCAAAGCCCCACGTGAAGAATGCAGCACGCAACATCGCGAAAGACGTCATCGGACAAGCCACAGCGGCGGTTGTGAGCAAAATACACGACGCAAATCAAGCGAAGCAAGATGGATCAGGTTTAATCTATGCCAGGAAAGGGGCGGCTAAAAATAAACGGAAGCGGGCAATACGACTTCCGACATGGTGCAGACCCCTTTTAAACAAAAAACGGAGCAGACGCGGCTTAATTAAAAAAAGGAAACCGAAGCGAAGGGTCGGTGATATTTTTTAAGCATGTCTTTCATACACAATGAATCCATGGAATGCGCAAAATCTGAACTTGACCTTTTTGACGTACCACCGACGCAGACCAGCGTAGAGAAAAGCCTCTACGTCGAAGTTCAACCTTTGGCGGCATTATCCGAGACCGCGCCGCTTGAATTCTACATAGCGGCCAGCGGGGAACACTACTACGATCTGAACAACACGTTGCTGTACGTGACCTGCAAGATCGTACGGCCTGATAACACTGCTATACCTCAAGACGCCAAGGTCGCTCTTATTAATTACCCCATAGCAACTTTATTTAGCCAGGTTGATGTCACTTTGGGTGATAGGCTCATATCGCAATCCAATAATCTTTACGCTTATAGGGCCTACATAGAGACCATACTGAATTATAGCTCAGATGCGTTATCCACAAAACACACAACTGGATTATTCTACAAAGATGTGGCTGGAGAACACAACACAAGAACCCTGGATGGCGTAAACACAGGGTTTATAAAAAGGGCAAGAACAACGGCACAAAGTCGAACGGTTGAATTATTGGGGCCGCTACACTGTGACCTTTTTCATCAACATAAACTAATATTGAACGCCGTGGACTTGAAGATAAAACTCATCAGAAACAAAGATGCTTTCTGCTTAATGTCTGCTGAAGCGGAGGCCTTTAAAATTCAGATTGTTGCAGCGTCCCTGTTTGTGAAAAGGGTTCAGGTCTCACCCGCAGTCCGGATTGGACACGCCCAGGCCTTACTGACCACCAACGCCAAATATGCGATCGATAGAGTGGGCATGAAGATCTATAGCATACCGACGGGGAGTCGCGTATTTAATTTAGAAAATCTGTTTTTAGGACAGGTGCCAAAAACCGTTATAGCCGCTTTTGTAGATAATGAAGCGTTTTCAGGAGCCTATGACAAAAACCCTCTACGGTTTGAACATAAAAATGTAAACTTCGCATCCCTATACCTGGATGGAACACCGCATCCGGCCAAACCATTTCAACCAGACTTTGAACACGGTAATGCGGTTCGCGAGTATATGTCGCTCATTCAGATCACAAATAAGCAGAAATCAGATTCGGGTATACTAATTGACCGTGAAGAGTACCTCAACGGCTACACACTATTTGCTTTTGATCTGTCGCCTGAACAGGAATGCGCGGAGCATCTGTCTCTAATCAGAACCGGTAATCTACGAGCTGAATTCCGGTTTGCAGGAGCACTAGACCGGACAGTCAACATAATAATATACGCATTATTTGATAATATCATCGAGATCAACCAGCGGCGCGATGTGCTGTATGATTATCTATAAATGAAATAAATAATTTTTATATTTATCGTATATTTACCAATATTCATCACCCCATCAGCGATATGAACACATTACAGATAAATTGTATACTGTACGCTAATCCGGTGACGCGCCTGTTTTTTAAAGGGACCTACCCGTGTGATATGCTTCCGAGCGGTAAACTATCGCAATACCCCTGCGCGTTTGTAATCAACACACACACCAGCGCCCAACCGGGGGAGCATTGGTTGGCCGTTTATTTTAACAACCAGCGCGAGTGTTACTTTTTGGACTCTTACGGTTTAGAACCTGACAACCCCCTATTCCCAAAGGCCATAATAAATTTTTTAAACTCAAATTCAAAAAGAATTTACCACCAAAATAAGCAGTTGCAAGGTTTTAACAGTACCGTTTGTGGACAATATTGTATATACTTTATATTTTTCATGTGTAAAAATTACAAATATACAGATGTGTTGGTCCGTTTTAGTTTTGATACAAAACGTAATGATCGCTATGTATCAAACTTTGTAAGACGTCTCCCTAGAAGTCATTGTTTGAGTCGATATACGGGTAACTGTATACAGTCCTGTGTCACCAGTAACCAACATGTGTTTGATAAAAATAATGTGTAATACAAAATTGTTTGTGTAACTTGTAACTAATGTTGTGATTGAAATGCTGTATGTACATTGCTTATGGTTACTTTCTATTAAAAAATCTTGCTTATTGAACTTTATATCGTGTGATTGCATATTTTTGCAGACAAACTGGTTAGAATCAAAGAACAAAACAGCATTTTATAAATCATAACCATATTTTATTGGTACAGACAAAATGTATTTACAGCAAAATAATCACGAATAACACGATAAACTTTACAGTTAAAACAATACACTAAATACATGATACATTACAAATTAAACGTCATCGTACAAATTAAACACACAAAAATACATTGTATAAAAACATTATAAATTAGTTATATGTTAAAGGTTCAACCACTGCGAATCCTGAAACAGATTTACGGATCTTTTCCTCGGTAGTAAGTATCCGTGTGGCGTTGTTAACCCGGGGGAATTTAAAACATTTATACGACTTTTTTTAATGTTGTGTATTGGGGAGGCTATATTTACATTGCCAATTTCATCATCGTAGATTTCAGCTTTTAAGCGATCTAACTGTAATCTGTTTGATGCATTACCAACTACAGTGGACGGGATATTCAACTCAGCCATAGCGCGCATAAATTCAATCCAGCCGTTAGGCATTTTATGACTCGTCACGCTGTGATTTTGCGTGATACCCCTTATCAAGTCTAACACATTGGATCCTGGCACTGTGACGCCTTTATACATAAACACACCCTTGCGGTCCCAATTCGCAATGTCTTTAGAGCGAACCATTTTACTCATTAGTATTTCACAGTTCTTTTTATACCGCGCATTAACACTGTTCAAGACATCGTGGTAAACAGCGTCGGTAGCATCGCCTTGTGTAGGGTTAGTTGTATCCTCAACAGCATTTGCACCGGGTGATAAAAGCGTTAAAGTTGACATTTCTCTATCAGTTTGTTTACTCAATACCAGGTATCTCTGTAACACAGCTGTGTAGCGTTTTGCCTTTTCATACTCTGATAAAGCATTATTATGTAGTATACTTATGATCTCAGCATCTAGGCTTTGCGTGGCTGTTTTGCGTATATCATCGCTGGTTGGTTTGTTGTTTAAACGGTCTATCTGTTGCTGGGGGACCAGATACATTTTCTCAGCGTATTCCATCACCGATTAGACAGTAGTCCGGTAATTAATGGAATGGCAAATCCTAGCAACGATCCGATAAACCCACCCGACTGTTTCACCAACCTCTTCTTTTTCCCAATGGCGCATTTCTTATTACAAAGCGATTTTATAAGGGACCTCTTCTTTTTAAGGTAGTTCAACTGGCGCTGTGACAGGGGTATTTTACCTTTAAGCGTATTGAGAGCAATCTCACATATGGCTGTCACCAAATCGTTTGAAGCGTTGGATAATATAGCGTTTCTTTGGGCCGGTTTGGCTTTAATGAGGGTTTTTAAAAGGGCCCAATTACGCCTTATCCTGGTCAACATGTTCACAGCTGTTAGAAGTGGTAATGAATGACTATAGGATGCGCGGTTATAGCTATTTAGAACCCCGCTTCTTAACAACATAAGCTACTGGTGTGTCGGGGGGAAATAAACCGCTTCGTAAACGATAATCATCAAGGGCATTGTTTCTTAAATCAACCAGTAAATAACCGTATGGAGGCTCCGTAGCGGACTCATAGGCTTCAAGAAAAAAACGATATTTTGATGGGTACATTTGTCTAGCCAGAATGCTAACCTGCATTTTATCCCTGGGGTTTTTAAACAGGACCATATATTTTGTGTTTAAATGTATAGTCCTGCTCTTTCTACCTTGACAAAATATGTTTTGCACAAGGTACATGACACTGAGATTACGATGGTGCACATACTTTGTGAACGCTTTCTCAACCTCAGAATTATTACTCGCTGCATCCATCAAGTCATCTATCACCGTTAAATTAATCTTATCAGGGGGAAAAAGCTGGTCGTCGCTAAATGACTCGGGCAACCCCTCTATAAAACGCATACCAGGGTGAGCACTCAGAAGTTGGTCATATATCGGTTGCCAACAGGTGTAAAACCAAACAATATTATCAGGTACATGCGTCATATGTGTGGATGCGTGTTGTATTAGCGTTTTCACAAAATAACTTTTCCCCGAATTGGAGGGCCCGGCTAAAATACAGGAGAAGGGGTGTTGAAAACGGATATCCATCTTAATAACCAAATGGTAGGGTTGTAAAATTATCCGTGAGGTTACGTTTAGTGTAAACGCACTTTTGCGTTTTCTGCAGCATACGGGTTTCAATCTGCCAGTACTTTTTCACACGTACTATACCGGGCTGCCTGGTCACAATTTTTTTCTGATCCTCGCCTTTGGGGTTTAAAGGATAATCTAAGACCAGTTCTTTCAGACTGTCAAAGTTAACGTGCTGCTCATTACAAACATTCAACGTTATACCTTTGACCTTGAGGCTCGTCTTGCCGTTGCTTAGTCTATAGCCGTATGACTTGGGGCCGGCTGAAACAAACTCTGTTATATGCGTACCAGCTGGTAGTTCGCTGGTCAACTCCCCTAGATAATCGCCTAATGGCGGATTCCAGTCACCGGGCCTGCTGACAAAAATTACAGAATCTGTATCGTGATACAGACATCTATCTTGTAATCTATCCAATAGGTTGTACAACTCGACGCGGGCGTGCGCTGTGGTAAATGCTGCTATAAATATATTTGTTGTTGAAGACCTGGTATAATGGTCTTTGGCGTATTTCCAGTTGACCATAACAGTTTCTGAGTCTATGAAGTCTAAAGCAGACACCTCATAGTGTGGTTGAAAGGCATATTCAAAAAGCTTATCAGGATCTGTCACTAGACAAGTATTGGGCATGTTGCTACGTTGACCAAATTTACCCCATAATGAGTTTAAAAACAATTTAGAAATTTGTCTTTTGGCGGGGTTGACATTTATGTGTTCGTGTCTTAAAGCTATGCCCTCATTTTTTTGATACGCGTCTATGTACTCTTGTTGTTTCACAGAGTCTGTACACCAATCAGGGTAACCAGAAGCCTCCTGTTTATCTCTGAGGTGTGTTTTAATGTAACCTGAAAACAAATCATCAGATCTCTCATCAAAATGCCACACCTCATAGATTTTACACACTTTGTACCCCTTTTCTATAGCAAGATTTATCTCCACTGTGCACCATGTACCGGTTAGGGCGCGGTTTTCTGAGTCATGAACACACGGCTCACACTGTCCAGATTCGGCGCATGTGCGGCACAGCGGAAACATTAACTTGCCATTCATTTTAACCGGTAAAACTGGAAAGAAAAGGCCTCGCGGAGGATTAATTTTTAATTTAACAAAACCGAAATACTTTGTGACATCATCAAAGTCCTTATAAATGATGCGTGGGTGACGTATAGGATATGTTTTGGTCTTGTTGACAAATGGGTATAGGCTAGTAAAGTCAAAATAGTGTATTTTTTCATCGCACTCTGTCTTGTGATAAAGTTTTATGGCGTTAGTGCGGCCGCCATAAAGACCATCACGAGGATCCAAGGGGTCAGGGATTTCCAAACCTTTCAGAAAAACCTGAAGCTCCTCATCAGTCTCCCTCATTTTCTTCCACTCACACCCCCACATCTCCCTTATCTGAAATCCACACCGTTTAAGGAAATGTATCCTTAACTGTGTCTTGTGCCGCAGTTGACCGTAGGTTGTTTTAGTCAGATTGTTTTCATCATCGGCTTTGTAACAGTTGTCACAACCGTGATAAAAACACCCCTGGAATTCATAAGCTGTTGGCACGCCGTTAATCACGGCGTAACCGTCCAGACTGTATCTGCCGACTTTCTTCTCACCACCTTGTAAAGCGTGTCTTATACTCACACCTTCTTTGTGTTCTATGTACATTAACCACTGTATGGCCGGTGTTGAGTAACGCTTCTGGGTCTTGTGATAGTTATCACCCGGTACAAGAGCCAATGTGTTTGCCTGTAAATATTTACAACGATACATAGCCATACAAACCGACGCTAAAGTCGTCAGTTGGAATGGATCAACGTGACGTTTAACGGCTACATCTTTTTTCTCTGCCGCTATTACAAACTCCTGTTCTGTCATGGCTATAACGGCTGATCTGAAAGCTGCGCACCCTTTTTGCAATATTCTGACATCCTCTTTACAATATCGTATTAATTCTTTTTGAAAATTAAACGCCTTGTGTTTGTTTTTTTCGTACCACTCTGTAACATCAGCGGCCTCCTCAGGCATCATGTGTTGTAGGCCAAAATATTCTATTGAGGGCATGCCCCCTATGTAATTTTGGTTATCGGCTGTGTTAAAAAAATGCGGGAAATGACCTTTAACGCCATCAAATCCCATGGCCTTTGGAAATCTGCTCAATTTCATGGGGAGAAAATTGAGAGAGTCTCTAAACCTAATCTTCAGATCTTTTATTGTGATACACATTATGTTTCCGCCATTAGAGATGAGGGATACTGTATACCGTTCTTTGATGATCTTGTTCAATACAAAATACGCATCATACCGCCCAGCGTTATGGGCTATGAATGTGTAATGCGCAAATTTTGGTTTCATGAACGTCTTTACAAAATCATCGATACAACCTTTGCCCTTAAACTCCCAGGATTTCTCACCCATTAATGTGAGAGCGTAACAGTAGTTTGGTATATGTATACCTGTCTCCTGCATGCATTCGAAATCAAAAAAGATGTATTTGGTGGTGGGTTCTTCCGCTTTGATGGGCTGTATGTAACACAAATGATCCGCAAACCCATCAACATATGCCTTGCAAGTAGAACACTTTAGCCCCTGACACTCATGAGACCTGCGACGGTAGAGACAACACCTGTCGCAATAAACATGTTCAAGACAGGATATTTTGCGATCTAAAGCTAAGGATTTGTGCTCCTCTAAACATTCACGCGATCTGCAAAACACCCTATAAACCGAACATCTTAATGCGGAAGCCCCATCATCAGCGCAAGCTTGTCTGTGACAAGCCTTACAAAAGAAAAGACAATCGTGGCTATTTTTGCGCTCATAAGTTCGATTACAGAAGGAACAGAAAAATCTCGATCCGAGAAATGCGCAGATATTAATCAGGCCATAATAGTGTGAATCGTGATATAATACATACAGGGTATCACCGTAGCGCGAATCTGAAGAATAGTAATGCCAAGAACGATTATTATGATATAATATTGTAATTTTTGTTTTTAAGTGTTTTTCAAAAACAACAACGTCGCTAAAGCTGACTGCTTTATCGATCGATAGTTTCAAATCCTTATGAATTTGAAGCGCCCGATCGTGTATTTCAGCGTCTGTGGCATTACCTTTATCCAGAAGTTTGCAGATCGATGCCGCAAAGCACAAATAATTGTGCGTATTGTTGAAATCATACAGGTGTCTTCTGCGCCTTTCTATAATTAAGCTGTATGGAATGCATCTAAGGCCGCGACCAGTTAGGGCCCCACCCGCTCTATTTCTAAAAACAGTGATCACAAACCTTAAACCCGTGCCTAATAAGAATTCAGCGTTACTTTGAAGAGTGTTTGTAATTTGATTCAAGAAACTGACAGCGTCTAATGATTCTTGCGGCTTTCGGTGTGAGTAGATGGCGTTGTGTAAACCACCCCCCTCCAATCTTAACTGTACACGATCATTAGGGTCAACACCAACCATGAATTCATCAATCATAACCTGTATAGCGTTGTGTACGGCTTCAACACCCTCTGCAAATGATGTAACTCTTTCCAAATTAACAAATTGAAAATGATTATGATACTCAATAGCTCTGAAATTAGGATGGTGTCGCTCATACCTGTTAACCGCTTCTAAGTACACATCTCGCCGACCTTCACCATCACCGGGTGGCGCACTCCCATCTATGTCATTATGCCTGGGCGTTGCGGGGTGTTCAACATTGTCAGGTGACGCAGCGTCACCCGGTGATGGTTGGTCCGGCGATTTGTCAGCCTGTGCACACGGGGTTGGGGGTGTGCCTCGCACCCTGTGTTGTTTACGCTTTCTCAGCCTGTATATGCATTTTAAAGCCTGTTTTATTTTCGAACGGCGAAATAAGTGTGAGATTTTGCACGGTACATTTGCTTTAATTCTTGGGGCTTTTTTACACACATGTAAATTACGTTTCAACCCATAACCCACCATGCCTAGTCACGGATCCGTTTCAATTATCTCGGCAAAATGATACATGTTCGCTTTAATAAAATCCCTAGTCCTCACGGTCTCTGCTATATGATTTGATGTTACATTCATGTACATTTCTACAAGTTCTTTAATGATCTCTGGCTTCTTTTTTGAACCATAAAGCTCATCTTTTATACGATTCAACAGGGTATTGACATTTCTACGCATGTACCCTATATGCTCACGCATCCTCCCCATGACCGCGTAGTATTGTATTTCCGCATCTTGTCCTAATTGTTCCACATTCTGACCCCCATCAACTATGTCTGTCGATACCACGGTCGGCGGGGCATCCGCACAGCCCGATGCGGTTGCCTCGCCGACCGTGGTAAAAACACTGGGTAGTTTTGTGTAATCATCACCCATTACTTTATCAGGGATTCCGGCTACAGATGTTACAGCCTCATCATCATTCTGTGGTGTATCTGAGACTGACTCTTCACTAGGGGTGATAAAAAATGTTTGCCCATTTAAGTCCTCATCATTAGCGGATAATGTATCTGCAGGCGTGTTACTGACTACGCTTTGCGTTTCTGCAGTATGATGTTCCTGCGTGTCTGAAATCACGATGACATCATCATCCGTCAGCGGCGTGTATCTCTCTCTTGACAGTCGTAAAGTTTTACGAGTCTTCACAGTCTTTGTATTACCGGCAATGTCAATGTCGGATTCAGTAGGTGTTGCAGGTGTTGTAAATGCGTGCGGGTAATCCACATTACTCACGGTTGGCACTGTTTGTAATGCAATTCTTTTTCTCACGGGTCTACCTTCCGAATATTTCAATCTTCTTTTAAGGTCTGATAAATCGGCCTTGTTTTCTTGACCGGCTCGACTTTTTGTAATTCTCCGCTTGCTTGGCTTGAAATCGTCGCGCTCGGTGGCCATGATCTCGGCCCTTGATACATTTTCTTGACGTTGTGGGTCGATCACCGTTTTAGCTGATTCACCCCCATCCATTTCAGCATTGAGTGGTTGAGCAACCCCGGCCGCGGCTATCATTTTTGCGAATCGTCGCGGATCCGCTGTAAATAAAAAATAACAACGTTTTAGTTACACATTCGCGGACACTAAGACAACCGCTTTATAACACCTTCAGACCCGCCTCCCAAAACACCCACCCCATCCATGTCGGTTTGCATCTACACAGTCTGTTTAATACCTGTGGTTTCCATTTGTAAAGAACAATGATGAACGCGGTCCTATATAAGAAACTAAATAAATAAACATTACATTACACACCTGAATATTTGCCAGATCTTTCCATCGGCGTGGTTCCTACTGTAATAAAAATCACACCGTTTTAGTTACACATACGCGGCCACAAAGACAGTCGCATTATAACAACTTCAGGATCACCTCCCAACCCCCACCTTCCTTGTCGGCTTACGTCTACACAGGCTGTTTAATACCTGTGGTTTCCATTTGTAAAGAACAATGGTAAATGTTGTGCTATATAAGAAACCAAATAAATAAACATACACGGGTATTTGTCAAAGGTTTGCGCCGGCATGGTTCCTTTAAACAATGACCAGAAAGCTTGATCGCCGATCTGGGCTCTTTTTGCTCCTTTAGCCAATGCGCTGTTGGGTTGTTTGGCGTTTGATCCAACACCCGATGTCGGTTCTCTGTATCCGGATGGTCCCGCTTCACACGTATCGGCCCTAGGTACCGTAGGTTCATACCGGCTAGCTATGTCATCTGTAATACATATATTATCAATTAACGACACATTCGCTGACTTGCAAAAAAAAAAAAAAAAAACGTCATTTAAGTCATGATAACAACAACTCCTGTGGACACTATTCATGATTTTGCGACGATATGCAACATTTAACACAAAAACACATTATAAAAACATCACTAGCCAATCGTCAAAATTCACCTTGTATAGCCGGGGTCTGGTATAGCTGTTTATAGTGTTTTGCCGATGGTAAATTCCAGAGATCATCCATTATGTGTTCTGCATCAGATTTCGACATAATCGGCGATACTAACAGAGAACAAATAACACATTAATATCACAGGCGGTATAAAAATGAATATAACAGGATATATATATATATATATATATATATATATATATATATATATATATGAGTGAGAACGTGAGAGTTCGCGCGAGATAGCGTGAGAGAGAGAGAGAGACATATTTTTGGAAATAATAATATATCACATTTTTTAACATACATCACATTTTTTGACGGCTTATGAACACCTACATTTTTGCGATTCGGACAAATCAGAGTATGCTGCGTATGGGTTTTCGAATGTCGTCAGATCCGGACCGACTGTGAAATCCGAACCATATGATCCAACTTCAGATGCGTCATTTGTGACATCTGAAACTGATTTATGGGATTAACAATTTAATAAAAAATAATATATACATAAAAAATAAAATAAAAATTAACACAACAATTTTGTAGAACGAAAAATACAATCAACACGTGTAACATTAATACCAATAGGGCGCTTGTCTTAACAGAACCTGTGACTAACACATCTGAGCCTGGTAATAATAATTAACACCAACAGAGTAACATTTATAACCACCGTCAATAGCCCCCTGTGCCTTAACAAATCATGCCCTAGCAACAACCCTGTGTCTTTGATCTGTAAACTTACATGTATTTGTCTGCTCATTTGACGGCTGTTGGAAGCTGGGTAACTCTTGAAAATCTCTGAGACTTATTTTATTTGCATTAATGGTTTTGTATTCCTTTCTCTGTAATAAATAATAATAAGTTGAAATAACAATACAATAAGATATTGTTAAACTATTGTAAATATCATATACACACCTGCATGTTGATGTTTTGTTGATAGCTTAAGTTCAAAGTCAATTTCTACAACAATCACTGTTGATAATAAAAGATAACTATAAGCAAACATAACGAAATTTGCGTGCACAAAATCACATAAAACTATTAACGCTCTCACAAAAAACCTCATCTATGTAAATTTATTACAGGGGATCCAACAAAGCTACAGCAGCACCCCCATCATATCACATGCGTAGTCAGCAGACAGCACATATAAATGTGATAACTAGCTCATTATTTAAAATCATTATGTATAATACAATGATACAATATTAAAATGAAGCTATTTATAAATATCAAAGCCGTAATACCAAAAAACCACATCTACTGACATTGTATTCTATAGATCATTCAATAAAAATTAATTACAGGTGATCCAACAAAGCTACTGCAGCAACCTCATCATATCACATGCGTAGTCAGCAGACAGCACATATAAATGTGATAACTAGCTCATTATTTAAAATCATTATGTATAATACAATGATACAATATTAAAATGAAGCTATTTATAAATATCAAAGCCGTAATACCAAAAAACCACATCTACTGACATTGTATTCTATAGATCATTCAATAAAAATTAATTACAGGTGATCCAACAAAGCTACAGCAGCACCCCCATCATATCACATGCGTAGTCAGCAGACATCACATATAAATGTGATAACTAGCTCATTATTTAAAATCATTATGTATAATACAATGATGCAATATTAAAATGATGCTATTTATATATATCAAAGCCGTAATACCGCAATCTGCGATGACTAACATTAACGAACTGTAAATTGTAATAACACAATATACTGTATTTTTAAAAGCAATATGTATAATGTACAGACCACAATACACTAATCACTGCACATGCAAATGGACAGTTAAAGTACCATAGGCTCAATATTTTTCTTTCCTAAATAAATGATTAACTACAAGCAGCCAGTATGCCAGTATGTACTCCCAATACATTACAATACAATGCATGCAGCAACAAACTATATTTAAAAACCCCCACCCTACCACTAAATAAAACATTTTGCTATGTATATTATAAAATATTAAAACTATGCTATTTAGAAATATTGTATATATATATATATATATATATATATATATATATATATATATATATATATATATATATATATATATATATATATATATATATATATATTTAGAAAATTAAAATAGACTCACCCTTCTGGAACAAAATCTTCAAGTATTCTCTGAACAGTGTGTGGACAAAAGTTTCAAGTTCTCTGCCTTCAAAATGTGTGGACTGGTTCCTCATGGAGAACATATATATATACTCAGCAGTCAGTTAGCACATCTGTGTTGCATTTGTTTCATTTGAATATTCATGAGTTGTGTTCCAAAGTTATAGACAGGCATAACAAATATATATATATATATATATTTGATTTAAATAATATAGCATATTACCCAAAACACAGCTGTTTTCAGAATATATTGCTTGATAAAATAAAACCAAAATGTGATGTATAAAATCCTTATCCTTATTATTAAATAAATGACAGATATGTTTCAACATCAACAGCATACATAAGACCTATATATACATGTGTATGCTTTTTAATTTAAAATATATACCTTATCCACCACACCTGTGTAATTTGATTGAGATATATATATATATATATATATATATATATATATATATATATATATATATATCTGATTTAAATAATATAGCATATTATCCATATTTTATTCATCACATAATATAATGATACCATCACATTACACACATATATATATATATATATATATATATATATATACTGTATATATATATATATATATATATATATATATATATACTTTATATAGATCCTTTATTTATCAGCATTGATAATGTTCAGTTAAATATAATATATATAAGTTAATTCTGTAGTCTCTAGCTCCTTGAGATATATATATATATCTGATTTAAATAATATAGCATATTATCCATATTTTATTCATCACATAATATAATGATACCATCACATTACACACATATATATTTATATATACTGTATATATATATATATATATATATATATATATATATATATATATATATATATATACTGTATATAGCTATATATATATATATATATATATATATATATATATATATATATATATACTTTATATAAATCCTTTATTTATCAGCATTGATAATGTTCAGTTAAATATAATATATATATAAGTTAATTCTGTAGTCTCTAGCTCCGTCTGGAACTTGCTTGCAACTGCAATACATGGCCACTAGATGCCACTCATGCCCTGTTGCAAAGATTTCATGGCCTTTCTTTGTACTGTCTAAACTAATTAAACTGCTAGTCGTGTGAAAATGTTTTTTTCAGAGGTATGAGCTTTCTAATGAATATAATTGTTACCAACCCTGCTGTGCTGTCTACGCTAATTGCGTCATACGTAAATATCAACGTCTTCAAAGACTATGGAATCCGGTGTTTAAAATTACTTTTGAAAATTACAATCATCCGTCATATCTGATGTCTTTCTAAAAGTAACACTATACTTCTCACGCTGTGTGTCTTTAAATTTAAATGCCTACAACATGTCAGGCCCAGACTGAATGGCTCCTGTATCTTTAAATGCATAACAGATGTATACCCAGACCTCTTTGTTATGTACTCTGATATTTCATTTTAAAAGCAAGATGGACCTTAGCTGGTGTGGAAGTTATCGTGTGGAGTATAACTTTTTATTTTTTATTTTTTGATACACGGTTGGTCAGGCACTTCGTTGTAGCGCTTTTGGATCGTTCTAAGGTAAGTGTTATTATAGTTGGTAATGATATGTCTGTATTATTCGCCGTGAAAGATCTATGAGCGATACCAATTACCCGGCTTTAATACGTTATAATAACAGGCTTCCAGCCGGCTGTTTTGATGATCAGCGTTGCGAGACATCCTACACAAATCAAATTTGATATAAAACAAGATCTACATTTCTACGAATTATATATCTGTTGTATACCATATTTTTCTAACAACTTTTTTAGCATTATGTTTAGAAATTCTTCCAACTGGTTAAGATATCATTAAGTGACCTTTATAAATTAATTTATACAGCTGTGGTTTTATTTGACATAGACAATATCAGTGTATGAAGTTACAGTATCAAACCAATTATATTTTAATACGGGGGTTAATATTATTTATACCACTTCCATATCAAACGTGATAGCTTTATCACGTTTGATATCAAACTGTATAAATGGGGCGTGGACAAACTGTATAAAAGGGGCGTGGACCTGTCAAAACCAATTAGTTTGAAGAAAAAGTGTGCCTTATCTACTAACATATGTTCATATACCCAGTGGCGGATTCAGGGGGGGGGGCACGTGCCCCTCCTGTCATTTTATTTTGTAGCTGAGGACCAGGGCTTTCCAACTAGCCCAGCCCCGTGTCTCTAGCCCCCCGGGAACCGGAGATATCGCCTGGCAAAGCTGTAACGTTTTTTCCCCATAGGATAATATGGGACCCGGCAATTCCGACCCCCACCCGGTTCCAACGGCTACCAGTTCCCTCGCTGGCATCACAGAAGCTTGTAATTGATCTCATTCAATTCCAAATCGCTGGGCCTTCAATATGATACCAGGCTGGTCCATATAGGTCAATCGGTTCCAGAGATATTGCGTGTAAACCAATTTTTTTATTTTTGAAATGTAATTTCATGGCTGTTTATGTTCTTTGAGGGCAGATTACTCTGGAACCAAACGTTCCAGTTTCACTGGACCAAAATCAGTCAAAGCCCACTCAAAATTCTTCAATATGATACTTGTCTCATGTAAATGGGTCAGTTGGTTCCGAAGATATACCCGGTTAAATTAGATAACTGGTTAAAGAGGGGGAGGGGTGGTCTTCTCTCCCCCTCACACCAGAAAATGCAGGGACTAGGCAGGTGTAAAAGAGGCCAACCTGGGAATGCATTTTTTGGTGTGAAAGGGGTATTATTTCAAATAGCCGGGACCTGCAGTGCTCTGAATACAGCCAGGCTCTGCCACTGTCAGTGGCTATCACTTCTGCCTGTCGGCGGCTGCTGTCCCCCATTTACCGCGAGCATGTATTCCCCATTGGCAATGAGCATGTAATCCCATATGGCAACGAGCATGGAACATCTGGCAATGAGCATGGTACCCTTGGCAATGAGCATGTAGATAAGCAGCACTTATGTAGCATCATTTTTAATAGGCATTATGGTGTTTGGCATAATACACAATGGACATAATGGCGTGTAACTTAACGTGTAATGGACATTACGGTGTAAATGTTTAATGCGCACCTTTGGTGGACAATGTCCCTGTTTATGAAGCGTATTGTGAATTTTGGCACAATCCATGTGGCATTATGTGAATTCTGGCTCAATCCGTGTGGCATTATGTGAATTTTGGCTCAATCCATGTGGCATTATGTGAATTTTAGCCCAATCTGTGTGGCATTATGTGAATTTTGTCTCAATCCGTATGGCATTATGTGAATTTTGGCTCAATCCGTGTGGCATTATGTGAATTTTGGCTCAATCCATGTGGCATTATATGAATTTGGCTCAATCCGTGTGGCATTATGTGAATTTGGCTCAATCCGTGTGGCATTATGTGAATTTTGACACCATCCATGTGACATTATGTGAATTTTGGATCAATCCATTTGGCATTATGTGAATTTTGGCTCAATCCATGTGGCATTATATGAATTTGGCTCAATCCGTGTGGCATTATGTGAATTTGGCTCAATCCGTGTGGCATTATGTGAATTTTGACACCATCCATGTGACATTATGTGAATTTTGGATCAATCCATTTGGCATTATGTGAATTTTGGCTCAATCCATGTGGCATTATGTGAATTTTGACAAAATCCATGTAGCATTATGTGAATTTTGGCTCATTCCATTTGGCATCATGTGTAAGGGGCAAGTATAATGGGGTCTAGTATTTTGTTGCATAATGTGTAGAAGTTGTATATGGTTTTGTACACTACACTCAAGGACATGCCCCTTGTTGAGTGGCCACACCCCTTTTCCGGACTTCGGCGCGCGCACAACTGCATCCTTCACGTTTGTCGCCATGGTGGGCCTGCGTACTTTAAATGCCAGGGCCTATTTTTAATCCCATTCCCACCCTCTCTCTGCCGCTCTCTTAGCATGTACACTGGCATTACTAACACCGCTCCTCCCCCACCTAAACCCTCTAGTATCATGGTGCCCCCCCTGTCATTTTATCCTGGATCCGCCCCTGCATATACCTATATTATTTTACCATTTGTATTAGTAGATGAACATTTATTAGTATGACAAATTTCATGTATAGCCAAGGTTTTTATTTTAGGTAGGATGCTCAAATTGGCATTCCTGTGCTATTATCATTTTATAGGTCACCTATGAATCAACTAAGTTCTTTACATCAGCTACAAGGGATCAAATAACCAGTGATTAATTGTATCCAGTCAACGAAATATCGTCTCTCAACAACACTGCAAGTACTCTTAAGAACAGAGGACCAGACCCAATCTACACCTCTCCCGTTGGCTCTCCTCTAATATAACAAAATTGAGAGATGTCATGGATGGTCACCAAATAGTACTATTCTCTAATTTACAGGAAATTTTTTCAGTACCGTGATCTGAGCTTTTTCACTATCTCCAAATCTTCACCATTGGTGGAATAGTGTCCCCCACCGAGTTGACCTGTTTCACACATAAACTCCACAAATCTACACATGTCTAAACCAATTAAACTCTATAAAAGACAACACATTTTGGTACAAAACGTTTATAGAGTTACTTAATACCACTAAATTGAACGATGGAAAGCTGAACTGGGTATAACGCTCACAGATGCTCAATGGGAAAAAGTCTTTAATTCTTCCTATTCCATGTCATGGTGTTTTAACCATACCGAAATGCATATAAAATTGATATACAGGTTCTACATGACCCCGGATAGATTAAACACTTTCTGGCCCACGTGTGCTGTTTTGCTGGAGACCGTGTGGGGAAATTGGTCACATTTACCATATTTTCTGGTCATGCCCTTTAATTATAAATGATTGGACAGATGTATTTGATCTAGTCAGGCAGGTATTAGATATTTAATTGTCACCCTCCCCCTCAGCAGCACTGTTAAACGTGTTCACATCCCATAAGAGATATGTTTTGGGTCATATTTTTATCACAGCCTGATCCACCCTAGCTCAATGCTGGAAACAGTCTGCTTCCCCTCAGCTCATAAAAGTCGTCCAGAAAATCAATTTCAGCTACACTATGAAAACAGAATATATACTGTACTCATAATCAGCCTATTCCCCAATTGTGCACTGGTCCTACTGGCACAAATATGTCACAGATGGAGAGGGCTCTGAATTCTTTCCTAAAGGTACTTGTTTCCTAGCACGGCGCCAGCGATAAAAATTGTATCCATCGTGTCCTAAAAAATCGTGTCGATCACATCGCATGCAACCAAATCGTATGCGATGCATTCGACGTGATCGGCGCGATTTTTACATTGGAACCAATGTAAAATGGTCCCTGAGACCCGATTTTACATTGGCCCCAATGTTAAATGCCCCCCAGATCCCAATTTTCATTGTATCCCCACCCTCATGGGTCAAATGCCCCCCCCCCCATTGTTAATGCCAAACCATGATGAATGCCAACCCGAAGCGTGGCGAGCGCAGCGAGCCTGCGAGGGGTGGCGGTACGCGTCCTCCGACCTTTTCATACCCCCACTATCCACATCAGCGTGGAGTTGATTTTATATAGTGTGGCGGGTGCGTCCCCATGAGGGGACGCGCATTACTTCACAGGTATTACGCGTCCCCTCGCAGGACGCGCTGCGCTCGCCACGCTTCGGGCTCGGTGGCTCACTGCGCTCACCACGCTATATAAAATCAACTCCACGCCGGCGTGGATAGTGGGGGTATGAAAAGGTCGGAGGACCACACTTCGGGTTTTACCCATGAGGGTGGGTATACAATCAAAAATCGGGTCCATTTAACATTGTTCCCTATGTAAAATCGGGTCCATTGTATCCGTCGCATTGTATGCCATTATAATGGCATACAATGGACCCGATTTTACATAAGAATTTAACATTGAATACAATGCATTCAATGTTAAATCGCGTCGGTCGCGTCGGTCGCATCGCATACCTTAAGTTAAGGCATGCGATGGACGCGATTTTTTAATTGTCGGGAAAAAGGCTAAAAATAGCCCCTTAACTTAAGGTATGCGATGACCCACGACAGGCGCCGTGCTAGGAAACAAGTACCTTCCTAAATCTGCCCCCTGTATCCCATGCCAATTAAGTCTTAATGAGAAGGATTCATCTCCTTTAAATTCTGTATAATTACCCCCTATATACTGTACTTCCCTACTTTCCACATGTGCCTCCGCCTGCTTATCCTATTTATTAATGCCACACTTTTTTGTTTTTATCTTATTGTATTTATATGCTATCACCTGTTTATGTTTAATACTCTAAGTGCAGTGTACTTGTTATGATGTTTTTGCTTGTTTGCATGTACATTTATGGAATCTGAGTTTACCCCCCTACCTTGTACCCCCTCCTCCCACCATCTTTTCTTTTTTCTGTACCCCCTCTCCTTTAAAACCTGTTGAGAAAATAATTTTAATAAAAGTATTGATGTTAAAAAAAAGAACAGAGGACCAGAACTACCAGGCACACAAACTGCTAGCAGAAAGTGTAGCACTAATTATATTATCAACTAACAAAAGAGTCATCTATTTCAGGGTTTCTCAAAGTTGGTCCTCAGGACCCCTCACAGATCAGGTTTTCCAGGTCACCCGGCAGGTGCACAGGTGCATTCATTATTCACTGACACATTTGAAAAGATCCACAGGTGGAGCTAATCATTTCCCTTTTGATTCTGTGAGGAGACCTGCAAAACATGCACCGTGTGGGGTCCTGAGGACTGAGTTTGAGAACCTGTGATCTATTTGATAATTATATGACCTATTGATATTACAGTAACAGCAATTATTCTCTATCGTGAATTATTCAGCATGTCATTTATTTATTAAATGATATATTTAACACCGTTTTAGCATATATTAAAAGTTGTACTATTTGTTTTTTACATGGTAATATATGATAGTTTTCCCCATGAGCTGGTAATTAATTAAGTACTAATGTTTGTTTATGAATTGTAAAATATTGCAGTTATGCCAAAATCCACTCTATAAGCTTGTTGCTGCCCCTATTTAAAGGAAAGGATAGATTGTCATCCTTAGTGATATAATCATTATGCATTATTTTACAATAAGATCCATGATAAAAGAAAATTAATGAATTCATAAATTAACTAGACAATGTAACCACAACCTCAATTTTCATGAAACTAATGTCCTATATAAGATCTATATGAGAGAACAGATGTGTGTAATGCTGGCACAGGTAGAAAGGAAGCAGAGTTTATATCACATGTCAATAAATGCCATTGTAATTACATAAATTCAGGGCCGGCGCCACCACTAGGCAAATCTAGGCATTTGCCTAGGGCGCCGGCCACTGGAGGGCGGTATTTCGCCCCCCCCCCCCTTGCCACCCAGGTACCTGTCCTGCAGCGTAAAAGCTGGCGGCGGCAGCGGGGGGTCCCTGCAGTCAATAAGAAATAATGAGCGCTATCCGCCGGGCTATGCGGAAGCGCTTCTGTTTTGGAAACACTGGCCGCACGCTGATTGGCTGAGATTCAGCCAATCAGCGTGCGCCGTGCGGCCAGTGTTTCCAAACAGAAGCGCTTCCGCATAGCCCGGCGGATAGCGCTCGTTATTTCTTATTGACTGCAGGGACCCCCCGCTGCCGCCAGCTTTACAGCGCCGCAGGACAGGTACCCAGGCGGCAGACACCGGGGCGCCCCCACCCCGACTTGCCTGGGGCGCTCTGGTGCCTTGCACCGGCCCTGCATAAATTTTATCAGCACCTTTTTTTTTATATAGATATAAATAATGAGCAGTTTTGAAATACAGTAACTGCTTGTATATTGACACAAGTTATATAAACAGACAAAATATACAGCTAGTTTAGTGAATGTCCCTCACATAACAGATAATTAATTATTTTTAAAGTAAATTTTCTATTAAAAGTCTCCTTTGCAATGTAGGCGGCATGGAGGGTGCAGTGGTTAGCATTACATCTTCACAACACTGCAGTTTTATTCCATCGTGTGGGTTTAATTCCCACAATCGACAAGGTTATTTTGAGCGCTAGGGGCAAGTTTGCTGTGTATTGTACAGAATGCTGCCCTCTGGTAGAGGGTTGCCGCCCTCAACAGAAGAAACTTTACAGAAAAGAGAACCAGTGGGCGCCTTCTGTACACGAAAATAATTTATTCAACAATACACACAACATAAATCACAATTCACAAAAACATATAACAATAACTTTGCATGCATGCAAAAAATAAAAAATGTATGTACTCTAAAAAACTATTTCAATGCAATTGCATAAGGATAAAAATATGTAACAGATAGTTACCACGTCCTAATTGGATGGTGTGGTTGCTGGAGTAGAGCCGATATTTATAGTCCCACAGGTGATATGGATCCTTCCAAGAGAACGATGGCAGTATATGCAATATTGGATAAAATCCCGAATTGGATTAAACAGGGGCAAGAAGATCTCTTACTCGCTGCCCTGTGTGGAATGGCCAGCAGCGTTTGAGCTGTTTGGGTGGCACTATCTCCCACAAGGTGGATAGGTACGTCTGGTAAGGTGCTCTGTGGTGTCCAATTCTAAACAGTTGCTGCTCCGGCCGACCCGCCGATTGCAGGTAAGGGTACACCGGCTCTTGTAGTTGTACCTCCTTAGTGCAGTGAGCTTGTGCTAAGCTCTCATGTACGGGCATGAGCGCACAATCCTCCGTGCGTGCGGCAGGCTGTGGGGAGATGCGCCGTAGTAGTTGGGGATATCTGTAGCAGGGATCGGGTTCCCGATAGAAGGTGTGACCAGAGACCGGTTAGTGTTGCCACTCGGGTGTCCCACAGATCCCTAGCTGCAATGAACAAGTGCTACTCCTCACAAAGACGCGTTTCACCGCGCTCAGGCGGCTTTGTCAATTCAGAATGGCCGCCCGTAACTGTGAAGTTTGTATATATCCGGTACTTGTTTCCTAGCACGGCCACAAAGATGTTGATCGTGGGCATCGTGAGGAAAAATCGGGTGCGATGGTACCGACGCGATGCCCGCGATTTTCCCATAGGGAACAATGTTAAATACCTCAATTTAGCCGCGATGCCCCCGATTCACCATAGGAATCAATGTTAAATGGCTCAATTGACCCAAATCATCATAGGGAACAATGGGAAATGGGCCAGAAAACCGCTGAACACTGAAATGTCCCCCCAAAAGTAGTTGACGCCACCCCATGATCAACGCGAACCCGAAGCGTGGCGAGCGCAGCAAGCCCGCGAGGGGCGGCGGTACGCGTCCTCCGACCTTTTCATACCCCCACTATCCACGTCGGCGTGGAATTGAGAATAGAATAGTGTGGCGAGCCACCGAGCCCGAAGCGTGGCGAGCGCAGCGAGCCCCGCGAGGGGACGCGGATACCTGTGAAGCCCGCGAAGGGACGCGTTTACCTGTGAAGGTATCTGCGTCCCCTCGCCACGCTTCGGGCTCGGTGGCTCGCTGCGCTCGCCACACTAATCTATTCTCAACTCCATGCCGACGTGGATAGTGGGGGTATGAAAAGGTCGGAGGACGCGTACCGCCGCCCCTCGCGGGCTCGCTGCGCTCGCCACGCTTCGGGTTGGCGTTGATCGTGGGGTGGCTTCAACTACTTTTGGGGGGACATTTCACTGTTCAGGGGTGTTTTTTGGGTTTTCTGGCCCATTTACCATTGTTCCCTATGATGATTTGGGTCAATTGAGCCATTTAACATTGATTCCTATGGGAAATCGGGGGCATCGCGAGTAAATTGAGGCATTTAACATTGTTCCCTATGGGGAAATCGAGGTCATCGCGTCTGGACCATTTAAGCCTTTTTTAGCCGCATACGACGCGACCGACGCAATATTTACTTTTTTCAATGCATTTCAATGAGAAAATTGTGGCCATGCTAGGAAACAAGTACCATATATCCTACTGTGCTTGCATGGGTTTCTTCTGGGTACTCCAGTTTTTCCCACAATCCAAAAATATACTGGTAGGTTATTTGGCCCAAGACAAATTTAACCCTAGCTTGAATGTGTGTGTGTGTGTGAGATAGGGAATATAGACTGCAAGCTTCACTTGGGCAAGGACGGATGTTAACGGCCAAATAGTTCCTCTAAAGTGCTACGGAATATGTGTGTGCTATATACAGTAAATATCTGGTAATAAATACATGTGTAATAAATACAGCATTAGAAACTACAACTAATTATTTTTGGTACTGAATGCTGATCAAATGTAGTTTATTTATTTTGTATATAAAGAGTTTTTTTCTTATACATATGTACCCTTTGTCAGCAAGATAATACCCTCCAGTATGATACACATATTCATTTCACATATAGAACACTCTTAGTGAAGATATCTACACAAGTATATCTTTCCCTTTTCAGTGCATTAATCAACCAAGAAATTCCTCATTGTATTTCAGACAACTCTGAAATAGTACACAGACACAGATGGCTCTTTTAACCTTTCCAAAAGGTTTTCTACTGATTTATGTTCTTCCTAAGATATTACTTGTTTTGATATGTACAGTATTTTCAGATAAGTTTCTATATGCCTCTCAAAACTATAACAGCAGGTACTGCAGCAGATATTACTACTAGAATAATTGTTGCACATAATTCTCAGCAAAGGTCAAAAATATATTATAAACATTATTGGGAAGTGTTTGTTTCTTTCAAAATAAACCTGCCTTTTAATTCTAATGATTGGTGGTGGGTAGGGTTGCCACCTCTCCCGGATTTCTAGGATTCTCCCGGATCATGTGGCAAACCCCAAGGAGGCTTTTTCAGTTTCCCGGATTCCGTGATTCTCCCGGAATTCGGGTGTTTGAAAAAGCCTCCATGCTCTCCGCCGCCGCCGTAGACCGCCGCGTAGAGACAGTTGCACGCGAGATGATGATGTCATCATCATCTCGCAAGCCTGTCTGCAGGCCCGCTGCAGGCCCGCCGCCCGCCGCAATCCGCCCTCCGCCCAGGGGCGAATTTAGGGGTCAGGCCGCCCCTAGGCACAACATTTTTGTGCCCCCCTCCCCCAATTTTAGTGTAATCAAAGTGTAATGTATATACATTGCTATTTATATATATTTCATAAAAATTGAACTGTAGCCCAGCTTAATATTTTTTTAAGCACTCTGGACTGCTCACTGTACGGAGGACCCGGAGGGAGGGAGGCACTTATTAGTACAGTGATTAGCACAGTGTCTCCGTCAGTCTCTTTCCGCCTCACACACTGTGATGAGCGCAGGGAGGAGCTCAGCTGCTGGATACACAGCAGCCAATAGACTGTGTGTGTAGAGTAGACAATGGGCAGCAGTGAGCCTGAGCCATTTCCGGACGCACATGGGGACCGTCGGACCCAGCCACTAAGCGGTGATGTAATGTGCATGGCAGAGTGGGTGGGCAGTGGCAGGTGACGAGCGGTGCTGCCGCCAACATATGATAATTCATGTCTGCGGCGGCGCTCATCACTCGCCGCTGCCCACCCGCTGTGCCATTTAACAGATTGTCAGCCTGCCGCCCTTAATTGGTGCCGCCATGAGGCCGGTGCCTCACGGGCCTATACACAAATCCGGCCCTGCCTCCACCCCCCGCTAACCGCTGGTGTTGCCTGCCAGCCCAGCCAGCCAGCAAGCTGGCCCGCAAGCTAGCCAGCCCAGCCAGCCAACCCATAAGCCAGCCCAGCCAGCAAGCCAGCCCAGCCAGCCAGCAAGCCAGCCCAGCCAGCCTTAGGTAAAAAAAATTCTTAGGTAAAAACAGCAAGCACGGTTTATATATATGACTATGGTGTTCATTGGCACCGAAACGGTCGTCGTGCAATGACCTTTGTGGAGAAGTACCATGATTGCTAAGTATACTTGTATATCTCATTGGACTCATTGAAGCCTGTTGAATGGACTCCTCTTTTTGTATTTTGTATATATATGTATGTATATATATATATATATATATATATATATATGTATATATATATATATATGTATATATATATATATATATATATATATATATATATATGTACACAGGAAGCGGCACTCGGCAGACTTGGTGAAGATGTTTAAAAGTTTATTCCAACAGTTTCGGGGTCACCCCCCTTCGTCAGGGAAAACGATACATACAAGCAGTGGTGCAGGTACACTCCCAAATGGTTCCCCGCCCACATACAATCAGGTCATTACAAAGGTCATTACAAAGCTCACCTGTGAAGGCGCAACTTCTCCCCTCGGTACTGGTGCCCTCCAAAAGAACCCAGTTGGGTCGATATGTAGTAGGCAGCACACAGTGGCACTCAGTGGTAAAAAAGTAACACAACGTAAATACATAGCTAATTAGCAGCAGAAATGTACGTTGCTAGAATGTATGTCAATGTGAATGAATGCAGGAGAACCATGAAAGACACGTCGGGCTACGGATCAGTGTCAGACCACATGGGACAGGAGCTGCAGAAGGGGATGGGGAGATTAAAGAAAACAATGCAGATTCATTGAGACCCCTGGGTGAGAGGGTCCCAAGCCTGTGAATCCAGAGGGCTGTTACAAAAAGAAGCCCAATGACATACATTCTAGCAACGTACATGGAACATTTCCGCTGCTAATTAGCTATGTATTTACTTGATTATCCATGCATTACTTGTTTAAAGCAATACGCTTCTTTTTTGCAGACTGTTTAGACCCAGCACCATGGTAACCGGCATGACATGATGATGTCATTGGTGGGCGCGTCAGCTCGGGCTTGGCAACCCATGGGCTTTCACGTGTGACTTGATGGGGTTATAAGGTATGTTTCTTCATTCATTATGTTGTTCCGGATGAGTATATATATATATATATATATATATATATATATATATATATATATATATATATATATATATATACAAGTTTCAAATCTGCGCAAAGCCAATTACTATGACTCTTAAGATAAGTCCGTCTCCAACCGTGTAGTGCTGCTCAACTTCAAATGAGGCTTGTCTCAGCCTCAGAAGGTGCATGTAGGATAAAACAAGAAGGAGTGCACACGTGACAAATTTACTTAAATTTTAATATCTCACATACATCTAAGTAAAAGGCAATCAGCATGGAGGTCACCGTATCACACAGCACACTGCAGACTGGAAGCGGGAGAGCGACTCCGGCAGATGGACCACAGAGAGACAGCGGCGTCGGCATGTCCAAACAGGAGAGCTCAGACTGGACATCGTACTCGATCCTGTGCATCAAAAGACCCCGCTCCAACGCGTTTCGTCGTTCAAGACTTCATCAGGAGGCGTGGTGACAGGTTAGTATGACATGGTATATAAAGGCTACTAATTAGTGAAAACACTCAACAGCTATAATACTAATTAGACACAATCACAGTCTGATTGACAAGGAAAAAAGTTTTTTGTACAAGGGATCTGCCCCCTCAGTCATTGATAAAATTAAACTGCTCATGAATGACGGCATACGTAAAGGGTGTATTACTGAAAAAGAAATGAGATATATAGTAAATGAAAACCCTTCGGTGGCAATATTTTATTATATGCCTAAAATTCATAAAAGGTTAACCAAACCACCTGGGCGACCCATTGTCGCTGGAATAAATTCTGCCACATCATGTTTGTCTGAATTCATTAATCTACAAATACAGAAATAAGTATGTAAGCTTGAGTCATATACTAAGGATTCTACTCAGATTCTTATGAAATTACAGAACATCGATTGGAGAGACTCTTATAGGTGGTGTACCATCGATGTTGAGGCATTGTATTTCAGAGTATTAATATTAATGATTACAACTTGCGCTTCACCTCTAAAACAGATACAAATAAAATTGAGTTCTTGGATTTATTGCTAGATACATATAATTGGACGAATGAGAATAAATCTATTGAAACTAGTACTTTCATCAAACAGGTATAGTGCTTGGGGCTCTATATATGTGGCAGCTAATGCATTCAGGCTTATACCCTTGACAAAGGTGGTAGCACCACCGAAACAGGCTGTCGGGTAATCCGCTGGAAGCTGGTGACGGGTGTCCTTAGTTCACTTTATTTGCAGTGGACCAACGATAAGTACCTGTACCTTCCATTTTTGAAATATCTAGTATGTTGCCATGTGCAGTTGTTTATTTCCTCTTGGAATTTTTTCTTGTTGTTTTTCTATATAAAAAGCTATTAAGCAAACTGGTGTGCGGACCACTTTCTACCTAGTGTGGAATCCAGATATATATATATATATATATATATATATATATATATATATCTATATTTATATATATATATATATATATACATATATATGTAGATGTAATGGACAAAAATTGGTTGTTTTTAGCTATTACAGGGGCACGCCCACTGTATTGAATAGACCACGCCCTTTTATTGGACCATGCCCACTTCTAATGAGGGGGAGGGAAAAGTCTCCTGGAATCCAAGATAAGTGTGGTGCCAATCCTAGTGGTGGGTGCTGTTAGGGTAGTCTACTAAATGGGAATATGTGGAAATACTGAAATAAATAACTTTGAATAGATTTAAAAATATCTTGCCTGATCATAAAAAAAAATTCCTTCCCTTAAACAATCCAAGCACTATATTTTTGCAGCTGATTGCAGGCAGCATTGTTAGAGTTCCTTGGCAGGATCAGTATAGTCTACTGATAAATGCTAAATCTGAATCAGGCCAGGCCAGGATATTTTTATGGGGCCACTTTAGACCTGCTGGGCCCTAGGTTTCTGTATAGGTTGCCTTGTGGAAACTCCTCCTCTGTGCGCCAGGCATGCAATCTAAACTTAAGCTACTCCCATTGTGGGTAGTTGTTCAACGTAATATAGTCAAAAGGTTGGAGAGCCAAATTCCCTGGTGATGTATAAAAGAGAGTAGGAACTGTGGACAATATTATCACACAGGAAGGATTATAGGACTTATTTAGATTAATACAAATTAATTGAAAGGCATGAAAAAAAACAAATATGATTCAATAGCAATAAATGGAGGAAGTTGCAACCTTATCCTACCTTCCTCCTAGGCACACCCCTTTAATGGAGGGAGAGTGTAAATTTTACATTCTAATGGTGCTTTCTAGTTGAGCTTTCTAATTGAGCTTTCTAGTTGAGCTCAAAAGGTCTTAACCTTGTTAAAATCTTCTATACATAGCACAGGGGTATATGGTAATGTAGCAATACATTCAGCCCCCTTTTTAAGAACCCCACTAAAGTACGGGTGTGGTACATAATCAACTAAAAGCATCAGAAGGCATTCTTTTTATTATGAATAAATACGTTATAGCCCCAAGGGGTCCATTTGCACCCATTCATACAAATAACTGAGTTTAAGATAATGTCATACACAACTCGAGAGGACAATGTGTGAGTTGTGTAATAAGAATAGCCAACCAAATTTTTTTCAAGGGATAAAGCTGCCCCCCCCCCCCCCTCCATGAGATGTGTCTCAACCAAGTAACTAATATCATACGTATATTCTTTAAGCTGTCTAGTCACAAAAGAGCACCATACTTAATTATGTAGACACTGAACACTCCAGGTAATACATTTAACCAGTGGAGCATACATACTGAAAAGTAATTATAAGCATGCACAAACCAAGGACCCACCACTGGACCTCACTTAAAGGTCAAACTTCGATTTCCTATTATCAGCAGTCAGTGATTGCAGGTAATAGGCTCAGCCAGAGCTATCTTATTAGCTCCAAAAAGCTGGCCAGGCAGTGGCTTATCAGGGATATTGTGTTGCTTGCCTCAAGTAAGCTAAATCCCCCAAAACAGCCTACCAGCAAAAATGGGTCTGCGGCTGGTGAAAACACACAGGTTTCACTGTAAAAAAAATTCATGCTTTTTAACAGAAGAACCATATTGTATAGTCCAATAAAAGACATGGATAAAACATGGGGAAAATGCAGATATTTTATGGGGGGTAATAGGATATCCCTGAGAGTATTAATGCAGATGATTTTATTAATCAATTGTCATCAGCACCTAGTGTCACAACAGAAAAAATTACCCAAACTACTATAAATTAAAATAAAATGAGGATGCTGTGAAGTGGGGAGAGGTGACCTTGTGTTTGATGCAGGAACAGTGCACAAATAAAAAAATATAAACTAAAAAAGTTAGGTTAAAACCATAGGGTTATTCATACCTGATTGCACAGCTGAGAATTCACAGGCTGGGTGATTATCGTTAGACTACACATGCATACAGATAATAACAGGAAAAAGATACAAGTGAAACAGCGCTGATACCACAATGAATGATACTAGACCAACTTGGACAATAAAATAATTTATATAACAATGAAAACAATTCAGATATACATAGAAACATATCAATATTAAAAACTGATTGATGAAATTAGCTCCCAGGATGAATATTGGACCACAAAGTCACAGGCTCAATGATACACAGATTTAAGGTAAGTGCACATTACCAATTGGGCTGGTGTAAATGTCACTGCTCCTGGATGTAAAAGGAGGTTGGAGTAACACAGGTCCTCTCTATTTGTGCAGTATCTGGTGCTGCTGGAGGAATCTGTGAAGGGATCGGATGGTTTGGACCCTGCGGTTTGCCCTAGGTCCTCTCTGGTGACGTGGCACCCCCATGGGCCGCTGGAGGAGGTGAAGGGCGGTGAAGCAAAAGTGAGGGAATCCTCTTTTGGGTGACAATAGATGAAGAAATTCACCTGGAGGTTTTCATCTGGGGGGCATTCAGATGGTGCGTGTCCGATGGTAGATCACAATAGGTCCTGTGGATGGCTACACAATTAGGGGTATTGACCAACCAAACTGGGTGAAACCAAGCTGAATTGCATTTGGTTTACATATCATAACATTTTGGTTTACATATTTTAAAATGGACACCATCTTGAAACATAATAGTGATTTCTTTAAATATTGTTGCCTCTTGGTGACGCCCATGACAATTCTCAGAGTTTAATTCTTTTCTGATTGTTTAATTCTATTCTATTATCTGCACAGACAATCAGGATTATTGTACAGACTGAAAACATTGGCTATTTGTGAGCAACACTGACACTGAATAAGGCCCAGTGTGAGTATTTTAAAGAGAACAGCGTATCAGGTTATAATGGGTTGTTTAATACCCAGAAGTCTTACTGCACATGTGCAAGCACGGACAACACATGTGAGTTGAGGGAATACTTGCAGGGATCCTATTGGAATCTTCTTAGGGGTTTATGCATAAAAATACCCATAGGTTTCTGTCAGGCAATGCCACCAATAGATTGCCTAGTGCATAGAAGCTCCAGCAAGTTTTGCTGATACGTATTTCATTCTCAGAGTTTTTAACATACATATTTTACCCTTTGTACATACCACCCTAATTTATTAACCATAGATGGAATGATATCAAAAGCTTATCATAAAGGGCCAGATGTATCAAGCATCAAAAAGTTATAAAATGGAGAGTGATTAACAACCAGCCAATCAGCTCCTAACTGCCATGTTACAGGCTAGGTGTATAAAATTACAGGTAGGAGCTAATTGGTTGGTTGTTAATTACTATCCATTTGATCACTTTTGAAGCCTGATACAACTGGCCCAATGAGCCAATGACAGAAAGTTTGATGAGCATCAGTTTAAATACAACAGGCAAATGACTACGTGATTTAGAGATGAATGCAATGATAATGTGAGCAATTATCAGACAAATTTGTTTGCATCACTGTCTCATTGACCTCATACCAAGGTACATTTGCAATGTTGTTTGCAGTAAAGATTTATTTGCAAAGTGACCATCAGGAACTGTTTGGGGTAATTGGTGCCAAAAAATGCAGGTGTGTCATAACCATTTTCAGGGTGCGACTCCGAGAATGTACACAGACAGAAGTCTATCCTTCACTTTGATGACCGAACTCCCAGCATCCCATTTAATGTCTGTGCATAATACCAATACATGGACTATTCATAAAGTAAGGGGGCTATTTGGAGAAATGAAGATCAGTGTTCATGGTGTTATTGGTTAAAATTAATTTGCCAGGACCCATAGATCATCAAAGGAACTACCAGGACAGATACTGTATGTAAGAATATGTAAATAAAAACATTGTGTGTATTGCAACTAATATAGTTACTATCCTCTAATCAAGACATGATTTTTATCTTGTAGACAACAATATTGTGTTCAGATAAACAAACATCTTACATTGACAGATGTGTGTTTGTGCATAAAAACTGAATGCAGGGAATTGTTAAAATACTATCAGCATTGTTTTAAAGTCACAAAGGTCTGCAATAATTGAACTGAAAGGTCAAGCAACGAAAAAAATGGAGAAAATACATGTCAAATGCAAAACATACAGAGAACTGTCTGAAGAACAGGTTTTGTGGGAATGTGCAATAAAAAGCTTTGTAAATGTAAATGTGAATCTGTGTTGGCAATTTACTGACAGCTCCAGAATATGCTTCAGAATATCCTGCCAACAGATGGTATGGTTTCGGGGGGACACAAACCCCATGACATATAAGGTGCCTATACACGTACCAATTACCCGGTACTTTTTGAGCTAAAATAGCATCGCATCCCATGCACAACACATGCACAACTATGCTATTTTAGCACAAAAAGTATCGGGTAATTGGTACGTGTATGGGCACCTTTAGGCAATATAAATCTAGCACATAGGAAAAAAGTCCATCCAATCTTTAAATATTTATAAAAAAGTATTTTCTTTCCACACAGTGGTAATAGTTATTCCAGATCTTTGTACATTTCATTTATACATCTCTGGTACATGGAAACCTCTTAGCGGGACTTCAGCGGGACTTCATCAGGGGTTAACGGATCTCACGACAAGATTTTGTATAATTTTCACAGGTAGAGACAATTCATAACAGGATTGTTAATAGGTCGTTGTACAAATGAATGACCTATTTCCAATGTCTATGTAGGAGGACCGACTGGTGGGGAAAGATTTTCCCCCAAACAATGTTGCTATAAAAGATTCCTTTATCCCTTTGATCAACAATTCCCCCCCCCCCAAAAAAAGCCTTTAGAGGTGGCTATACGTATAGTGGATAAAAATGATAACTGTCTAAAGGATCTGGGGGGACCCCAGTTGGTTAAAGGGCTGGATATCAGGTAAGTCCACCTTAATATAATTTAAAAGGCGATAAATTCAGTACAGAACTAGGGGTGCTCCAGGAGGCAATCCTCACCCTTAGTAGATGTGCTCTGGTCACTGGTTCAGTCTGAATGTGTATATATATATATATATATATATATATATATATATATATATATATATATATATATATATATATACATATATATATATATATATATATATATATATATATATATATAGAGAGAGAGAGAGAAAGAGAGAGAGAAAAATAACAGTGCGCAAAAACTTATGAGAAAAAAGCCAGTGTCCAAATCTGAACAATAGTACCACAGGAGTGTATCCTCCACACAGTCTCTTTCAAATGCACTCAGGTGTATATAGCCCGGCAGCTTAAGCTCTTCCTCTCATGGAGGTAATCCTGAATCCACAGGTGTGTTTTGTCTACAAAAGAAACGATAAGAGCAAGCGCACTATAGTGTAGCTTAGTCGTACTGCACTGAATGCCTTGATATTTGATATTTGCTGATTGTTTATGTATATACCCTGTATCTTTCTCTGTGTTGTCTGTCTTTTCATGTCTGTAATTGTACTTTTATATGTGGATTTGTCGATATGGTGCGCGCAACATACTCAAATGTTGTTGTTTTAGGTCACCATGGCAACCCTGTCACTGATGACGCGCACTTCCGGGTTGATGGAACCTTTCTTCCTTCCCCTGCACTCTGGCCGGCACTTTGGTTCCGTTCCTGGCGTCACTTCCGGTGCGGCGATTCCGAACTGACGGCGTGAGGCTGAGAGGCGGGAGAATAGGTGAATCATGACGGTGAGCGGCGCTGATTACAACAGGTGAGTGCTAATGTTGAGACCCTATTTAACGCTTGTCCTCCATGCATATTTTGAATGACCCCTCTTGATGAAGGTGCTGTATAGCACCGAAACGGCCGTCGAGGATGATGTTTCTTGTCTGGCGTATCATGTAATGTATAGCCTGTTGGGTGTCTACTACTACCTCGTTGCTATGAGGATATGATATCTTTTGAAAAAGATTAAATTGGATTGAATTTACTTGGACTGGTGCTGGTTTCTCTGCTACAAGGGACACTGTGAATATCTTATTGGTTTACCGAGCACAGTCAAAATCACCATTTGTGGAGTGTTGTGCGATTTACATCTGCTACTATATTGGTTCTTATGGAACATTGAATTGCACCACCGATTGAAACTGTTTATCTACAAAGTGAATAAGCTTTCTACACGTGTGTCTTATTGTGGTGGTCTCTTATTACCATTTGCTACAATGGATTTCGATGCCAGCGATCTCACTGGGACAAAAAGATTTTTGGATAAAGATGTAAATAAAATTCTGTTTACAGACACTGATGAATTGGCATTTGATATAGACAGCCCCTCTGAGATACATACAGATTTGTTGCGTCTGCGAAAAAGGATGGTTGAGTTAGAACTCCACGGACGCACATTATCGCAGTATCACAAAGAGGGCCTTATTCCAAGGGGTTTTCGTATAAAGAACCAACCAACCCTTGGCAGGACAAATAAGGACTTTTGCAAAAATTGGTGTTCTATCCTCAACCAGTGCAGCTTTGATTTAATTGTACTTGTGGTACAACAGGTTAATGCTGATATCGAAATCGTTAAGAGAGAGATTACTATTTGTGAAAGTGAGGATACCGCCATTTTGAGGGCGGATACATCAGTTGATTGGCTGACCAAATTGGAAGATGCTGTACTAGCATTTAAAAATGATTTATTGTCTTTCAAGAAAATTAAATACAAAAAGGTGAAAGATGATTACCGTGAATTAAGAGTGTATCCTTGGCTTACTGGTCAGGGTAATAGACGTCCATGGAGGGAGCAGTATGTTCCCAATAGGAGGAAGCGTGATGTTAATTTTACTGACCTAGAGTCACAAACATCACACAGTGACTCAGACCAGTCTAGTAAATCTTTTTTAGGAGGTCGGGCGGGAGCCAGGAATACCACAAAACCAAAAGGCGTTGCAGGCGAGGGGGTGTCAGGCACCGCAAGCACAAAAGGAAGGGGACGGAGGACCCAGCAGAAATAATGGTCTTTAATTTATCTAAGTATGTCCCAACAGAGATAGAAATGTCTGTACTTAACAAGGGCCTCTCCTTTGTGCAAACACACAGACAGAGGCCTTTTGATTGTGAAACAGAGCTTTATCGTTTCCATCGGCAACTACGCCTTAAAGATCACTTCTTACGTCATCCACCTACTAAGACAGCCCCTAAATCCACTCCTTTTAAGGCTAAAAGTGAGTTTGACCCCCCATCGCCTAACGCCTCAATAGAGACATTCATGAGACTGGTGAAAAATGATGTTATGCCCGTTCTGAAAAAACCTGAGAGATTTTACTCTAATTTAACCAAATCTGAGTCACAGGCGGTCAGATCTCTACGTGAGAATCCAGATATCATAATCCGCCCCGCCGACAAAGGTGGGGGGATTGTGGTACTGGATCGCACGTATTATGTACAGGAGATTGAGGGTCAGCTAGCAGATAAAGACTGCTACTTAAGGTTGACTTATGACCCCACACAAAAATATAAAAAAGAGTTTGACTCTATAATAAAAATGGGGTTTGACAACTCATGGGTTGATGAAACAACCATGAAATTTCTTGTACAGGATTATCCTATCACGCCCCTCCTGTACTGCCTACCCAAAGTGCACAAGACTTTGGTCTCCCCACCAGGGAGACCTATTATTTCTTCTATGGGCTCATTGAGCCAGCCTATTTCACAGTACATTGATTTTTTTCTGCAGCCAGTGGTACAATCAAGTCCTTATTTTTTAAAGGACACCACTGATTTTTTGAATAAATTGAAAAACTTTGGTCAGCCAATCAAAAACTGTATACTGGTAACCTTAGATGTTACCAGTTTATACACCAACATTGTACATGAGGAGGGTATCAGTGCAGTACGCAGCATCCTCAGTGCCAGTCCAGCCTACAAGGGTCCACCCATTGAGTTTTTATGTTTACTGTTGGAATTGGTTCTTAACAAAAATTATTTTTTGTTTGATAACGCTTTTTTTCTGCAGCGCCGTGGGACTGCGATGGGGTCCAATATGGCCCCATCGTATGCCAATTTATTTATGTACCAGTTTGAAATCCAGCATATCATAGCTCATCCTATTTTTTCGGTTTTCGTTAACTGTTATGTAAGATTTATCGATGACCTGTTTTTTGTTTGGACTGGCACTGAGGAAATGCTTATGGAGTTTGTGAGTTATTTAAATTCCATCCCAGGTAATATAAGGTTTACCAAGAACTCAAGTTCTACCAGCATACACTACTTGGACGTATTAATCAGCATTGAACAGGGAGAATTTAAGACAGCACTTTTTAAAAAAACAACTGACAGAAATACGTTGTTATTGGCAACAAGCTTTCATCCCCAACCACTCAAACGTGGTCTTCCATATTCGCAGCTCTTAAGAGCAGTCCGTATTACTTCTTGTCCAGATGATGTCGACAAGGTACTTGACAGGATGTGTAAGGACTTTTTGGACAGGCTGTATGACCCGAAGGAGGTGAGAGAAGCCAGGGACAGATGTAAAAACCTGTCTAGAGAAGAATTACTTATGCCCAGGCAGAAAGAAGTAAGCAGCACGAGACTGCATTTTGCCAGCACCTTCTCTGTGGCATCAAAAGCAATCAAAAGCTCTATACTCAGACACTGGCACATACTGAGCACCGACACCGTTCTGGGTGCTGTACGTAATGTTCCACCTCTATTCTGTTACAAACGCAGCAACAACCTAAAACAGCAGCTTACATACTCTGACATCAGTCCTAAAGGTGACAAATCTAGACACTGGCTAACCAGGCAAGCCGGAGCTCACCGTTGTCCAGGCTGTGTGAACTGTCGACACATGATTGTGGGAGATAAATTCCAACACCCAAAAACAGGCAGAAGCTATGCAATCAGACATCATATGGACTGCAATACTAAATTCATCGTATACCTTATTAGATGTCCATGTAATAAAATCTACATTGGCAAGACCATGCGCATGCTCAAGGAGCGCATAGGGGCACACAGATCATCTATTAAGAAAGCTTGTATTAAAGTTGATGCCAACACGCCACCAGTGGCACGTCATTTTGTCCAGTGTGGACACTCCCTGAATGACTTTCAGTTCATGCCCATCGAACATGTGCCGCCATTGAAAAGAGGTGGGGATCGGCACAGGATTCTTCTTAAAAAGGAGAGCTTCTGGATTTATGAACTGGAAGCAATGAGTCCGATTGGCCTTAATGAAGAGTTCACCTTGGTACCCTTTTTGTGATTGCCGTAGTGTAGCTTAGTCGTACTGCACTGAATGCCTTGATATTTGATATTTGCTGATTGTTTATGTATATACCCTGTATCTTTCTCTGTGTTGTCTGTCTTTTCATGTCTGTAATTGTACTTTTATATGTGGATTTGTCGATATGGTGCGCGCAACATACTCAAATGTTGTTGTTTTAGGTCACCATGGCAACCCTGTCACTGATGACGCGCACTTCCGGGTTGATGGAACCTTTCTTCCTTCCCCTGCACTCTGGCCGGCACTTTGGTTCCGTTCCTGGCGTCACTTCCGGTGCGGCGATTCCGAACTGACGGCGTGAGGCTGAGAGGCGGGAGAATAGGTGAATCATGACGGTGAGCGGCGCTGATTACAACAGGTGAGTGCTAATGTTGAGACCCTATTTAACGCTTGTCCTCCATGCATATTTTGAATGACCCCTCTTGATGAAGGTGCTGTATAGCACCGAAACGGCCGTCGAGGATGATGTTTCTTGTCTGGCGTATCATGTAATGTATAGCCTGTTGGGTGTCTACTACTACCTCGTTGCTATGAGGATATGATATCTTTTGAAAAAGATTAAATTGGATTGAATTTACTTGGACTGGTGCTGGTTTCTCTGCTACAAGGGACACTGTGAATATATATATATATATATATATATATATATATATATATATATATATATATATATATATAGAGAGAGAGAGAGAAAGAGAGAGAGAAAAATAACAGTGCGCAAAAACTTATGAGAAAAAAGCCAGTGTCCAAATCTGAACAATAGTACCACAGGAGTGTATCCTCCACACAGTCTCTTTCAAATGCACTCAGGTGTATATAGCCCGGCAGCTTAAGCTCTTCCTCTCATGGAGGTAATCCTGAATCCACAGGTGTGTTTTGTCTACAAAAAAAACGATAAGAGCAAGCGCACTATAGTGCATGAATCAATTTTAAACAATTTATTGAAGGGTACACAGAAGATAAAATAGGTAGCGGGGGTCACGTACCACAACAAGCGGCACTAGTCGCCGCAGTAGAATCGCATAAACTGCTTTTCCCAGCAGTAGTTTGTAGGAGAGGTTACACTCAATTGTAACATCCACAGCAGCAGCGGTTGCGGTCTCACACCCCACATGTTCAAATTTCTTGGTCAGAGAAGACGCTAGGCCACGCCCCAATGCATTTCGTCATCGACTTCGTCAGAGGGCTGCTATATATATAGGAATCCAAAACAAGCAGCACTCAGGAGGCAATTGCAAAGGTAAAGATCTGTATTAAAGCAACAAGCTTTCGGGGTGTGACCCCCTTCGTCAGGTACATACAGCAAACAACATACAGTGAACTTACCCCTAATATACCTGAGAGCAGGTCTGGCTCGCCCCCGCACGCTGCCTCCGGCGCGATGCGCTCAAACAGGAAACACGTCCTGTAGTTTCCGGGCAGGGCGTTGCATAGCAACTGAGGGAGTTTGCGTCTCACCTCAGTCCGGAAGTCAGCGCCGCACCATAGTGGGTGAAGCGCACACAGTGCAAGACCGGAGCTGCTGCATGGAGAGGACAGGTTGCCTAGCAACCACGTATACGTTCCTCACTGCGCTATGACCAAGCCACTGCACGCACAGTGTCAGCGATGAGGGGGAACCAGATCTGCAATATACAAACAAAGGCACCATAAGTGTTAATTACAAAATAGGGAAAACACTATTAGACAAATATGAAAATAAAAATAAGGGAAAAATATATGAAAGTACAAGAAAAATGAGAGAAAAATACAAAATCTGTACAAATAGCATAAATCACATGATGGCATTACAGTTGATCTTGTCATTAAGACCACGTGGATGTGTAACATCTAGTTTCAGAATCCATTTGGATTCTAACCTAAGGAGCTGTCTGGCGCGATCACCTCTCCTTAGAGACTCCGGGATATGATCAATGATGAAGTATTTTAACGAGGCCAGCGGGTGACAGAGATTTTTAAAGTGGCGAGCCACAGGTTGATCAATGACTCTGCCCTTAAGTGACAGATCAATAGCAGACCTGTGCTGTCCCATTCTGACTCTAAACTGGCAGGTGGTCTGGCCAACGTAGTAGAGCCCACATGGACACATGATGATGTACACAACAAAGGGTGTACGACATGAGACCACATGGCGTATGAAAAAGACTTTGCCCGTGTGTGGATGTTTAAAATCCTTACAAGGCACCATGAATTTACATGTCATACAATTAGAGCAGCTATAACATCCTGCTGCCTTAAAAGTAGTGTTGGGTGCCCGAGGGATGCCCATGCCCGTGATCTCCATTTTAACCAACCTATCGCGTAAATTGGGGCCCCGTTTAAATGCTGCCATAGGACGGGATGTATGGAATCCTGGCAAATCTACATCAGAATTCACGATGGGCCACAAAGATTTGGTGGCATAACTCAAGACAGGGCTGGCAGTGGAGAAGGTGGTAGTCCACGGTATCACATCAGTGAGGGGGCGTGTTTTAGGCTCAAGCAATTTTGAGCGCGGCATTAACATGACTTTGTTTTTTTGGGCAAGAAGGAGAGCTGGATCATATCCTCTGCCAAGATATTTCTCAATAAGTAAATCAAGCCTATCTGATAACACAGAATGATTACTGACTAAACGGGCCACCCGAATCATTTGAGAGAGCGGGAGCCCACGTTTAAGAGCCGGTGGATGATGGCTGTTAGACATGAGGAAGGTATTCCTTGCAACATCTTTAGAGAACACGTCAGTAGTGATATGGTTATCATGGATGGACACTGCCACATCAAGGAAGTGAGTCAACGTAGTGCTACATTAATATGTGTAACGAATCGGGGACTCTCGTGAGTTGGCGTACTTCATCAAATCATCAAATTCCTCCTGCACACCCGTCCACATGATGAAAATATCATCAATGTAACGGGTGTACAGGAGCAAGTTCCTATTGATCTCAGGCCTCTTAAGAAACACCTCTTCCTCTTGGCCAAACATAAAAATGTTAGCGTATGACGGCGCCACGGCAGATCCCATGGCGCAGCCACGTTTTTGAAGGAAAAAGTGGCCATCGAAGAGGAAGTAGTTTCTCTCAAGGGTCAGGGTCAATAGCTGCAAAAACAGATCATGCTGAAACATATTAGGATCTAAAAACTCCAACAGAAACAACTGCATAGCCTGCAGACCCCCATCATGTGGAATGGAGGAATACAGGCTATTGACATCGAGACAACACATAATGGTGTTGTCAGGGACGACCTCAATGCTGGCAAGAAGGTTTAAAAAGCTGGTGGTATCTTTCAGAAAAGATTTTTTGCGTAACAATAAGGGTTGCAATAGGTGATCCAACATTCTGGCCACAGGTTGGTAGAGTGAGTCCCTGGCTGCAATTATCGGGTGGCCAGGGGGATGAACTGGATCTTTATGTAGTTTGGGTAAAATGTACAACACTGGTACTGAAGGGAAATCTTTAAGCATTTGTTTGCAGACTTTAGCAGGTAATGTCCCATTGTTTGCAGCAGTAGTCAGAATGGTGGAAAGTTCTCGTTGAAAGCGAATAGTGGGATCATTCTGCAATTTTTCATAAACTGCCACGTCCCCCAATTGCCGATATACCTCAGTTCTATAGTCACTTATGTCCAAGATAACTATAGCTCCCCCTTTGTCCGCAGGGCGGATAAGAATGTCCTCATATTCAGACAATTGTTTAAGGGCTCGAGACTCCTCCAGAGAGAGGTTTTTACGTACATGTTCCGGAGCAGCCATAAATCTGGTTGCTGACTGATCCAACAGGCGTCCAAAGGTTTTCAATGACGCATTGGATGAGGGGGGGTCGAAAGATGATCTGGATAGGGTATTGGCAAATTCTGTAACAGGGTCGTGGCATACAGTAGGTGTAGAGTGTTCAAAGAATTCCTTCAGCCGTAGTTTCCGCATAGAGCGGTGTTGATCACATTTCCAACTAAAATCATCGAATGAGTTGGTTGGCACGAATGACAACCCTCTATTGAGAACACTGATTTCAGTTGGTGTCAGGGTCCGTTTAGACAAATTGTAAATTAGGGTTTCTTGTTGATTGGGATGCGCGGTGGATTGCGTCTTACTTCTTTTGTTTTGTCCGCCCCTGCGGGTGGCCGGCCTTTTGTGGCGGGTTTGGTAGCCGCCGGGCCCTGGGCTAAAGGGACCTGTTGTGACCCAGAAGCTTCATCTGATTCGGAAAATTGAAAATCGCTGTCACTAATTGCAGTAGGTCCAGATTTTTTATCATTTTGGTGTTTACCTCGGTTTTGCCAAGGTCTACGGCGACGGCCTCGATTATCCGATCGTTTGGGGGCAGGTTCTCCAGATAGCCAAGAGTAAACTCGATTGGTCTCGTAATCAATAGTAAACAATAGTTTTCTTTTCACGCTTGAATTTAAGTGATTCCTTCTTATATGCATTGCACTGGTCATCCAATTTATCTTTCCAACTTGTATTAGCTGGGTCTTCAAAAGTAGCTGCATGTTGGGAGTGAAAGGCATTGATCTTTTCTTTTGTGGCCTGGAGTTCATGGCCTGCCTCCTCTACTACAAGCACCATTAGATCCAACGCACAGCGGTTTAGTATGCCTACCCACTTGCGAACAAATTCTGGGTTTTGGCGTCCAATGGTCGGAGAATTATGGACTCTGAAGCCCTGTGGGATACGTCTGGCACGGTAGTAGTCAGATAAAGTTGTTCTGTGCAACAGAAAATCAATTCTCCTGCTGTGTAGTTTGAAGAGGTGGCGATGTAACTCCTCGATGTTAGGGATGTTATCCTCATCATCGGCATCAACATCGGTGTCGAATAAGATCTCAGATATCTCAGCCTTTGTATATGTAAAGGTTAATCCTGGAGGGATGGAGACGTTAAGGCAGCCAGGTGCATCCTGTGTGGCTGAAGCATCAGTGGAATCCATCTTGTGAAAGATATAAACAGTGCTCCACAGGTGGAATTGGGGGAGAAGATACTGTATCAGTGGAAACGAATAAAAGTTCAAAAAAGCAGAAACAATCGATGGTGCCTTGTAGATAAATCGGTGGAAACAAACGATAGAGATCCAAATCGACCGGCACTCGTTTGATACTCCTTGATAATGAGCCCCGGTGCCTGGATAAAAGTAGTAATGCAGGAATCCAAAACAAGCAGCACTCAGGGGGCAATTGCAAAGGTAAATATCTGTATTGAAGCAACAAGCTTTCGGGGTGTGACCCCCTTCGTCAGGTACATACAGCAAACAACATACAGTGAACTTACCCCTAATATACCTGAGAGCAGGTCTGGCTCACCCCCGCACGCTGCCTCCGGCACGATGCGCTCAAACAGGAAACACGTCCTGTAGTTTCCGGGCAGGGCGTTGCATAGCAACTGAGGGAGTTTACGTCTCACCTCAGTCCGGAAGTCAGCGCCGCACAATAGTGGGTGAAGCGCACACAGTGCAAGACCGGAGCTGCTGCATGGAGAGGACAGGTTGCCTAGCAACCACGTATACGTTGCTCACTGCGCTATGACCAAGCCACTGCACGCACAATGTCAGCGATGAGGGGGAACCAGATCTGCAATATACAAACAAAGGCACCATAAGTGTTGTATTACAAAATAGGGAAAACACTATTAGACAAATATAAAAATAAAAATAAAAATAAGGGAAAAATATATGAAAGTACAAGAAAAATGAGAGAAAAATACAAAAAACTGTACAAATAGCATAAATCACATGATGGCATTCCAGTTGATCTTGTCATTAAGACCACGTGGATGTGTAACATCTAGTTTCAGAATCCATTTGGATTCTAACCTAAGGAGCTGTCTGGCACGATCACCTCTCCTTAGAGACTCCGGGATATGATCAATGATGAAGTATTTTAATGAGGCCAGCGGGTGACATATATATATATATATACGTTTTGGGGGCGGACCGGCACTCAATCACCTCTGGTGCTTTGCTCCAGTGCCTTCCAAGACAATGGGTAAGGTGTGGAACAAATGGCGGCACTTGGAGACTTGTAGTAAGTTGTTGTTTTTTACTACAAATCTCCAAGTGCTGCCATTTGTTCCACACCATATATATATATATATATATATATATATATATATATATATATATATATGTAGACGGTTTGCTCGGCACTCAGGTACTCCAATGTATGATGTTATGTTGCCGGGTGCCTTCCCCAGGGGGATTGATACATACAGGGTGACGGGCGGCACTCTCGGTCCTTCAATAGCGTGAGATGTCTGGAAAGAAAGTCTCACAGCCAAGTGTAGATACAACGTTTCGTTGGCACGTGCAACAGATCGTGTTGCTACTCTTTCCACACCGCAAGGTGTGTACTTTGTTCGATGTATTTATGATGGCTGTCAAAACAAGTCTTGATAAAGGCCCTAATTCGGGTCGAAACGTTGACCAGAGTGTTGGCAGCGTATGAAGATAATGAAATAAAGCAATGATTTAAAAACTTCAGTCTGGCGAGTGACCTTACCTGTACCCACGTATATACCAAGTATACTCCATTTGGAGGACTATTTTGAGTGAGCATCCCAGCACTAATGTATCTTTCAAAAGAGTGTCGTCCCACCCCATGGATATATATATATATATATATATATATATATATGGCTACATGTGTCAATCATCCGGACACTGTGTCCGTAACGCTGGGCGGGGTCACAAACCCCCTCCCAGCTGACACATGTAGCCAAATAGCCATACAGAATTTCGTCTTCTGTTTCCTCCACACAGAGCGCCACAGAATAATGATGTGTGACATATTTAGACACACATCCACCCGTGACACTGTGCTGGATGGAACAGAGACTCAAAATCGGGCGCACATTAACCAATACAATTTCCTAGATAGTTATAAAGTGTTACACTTGCAGCTCTTAACTGGGGAGTATCTGCAAAAAACCCAAAAGTAGATAGAAAACTTTAGAGAATATCACAAGAATATATAAAGAGCAAAATTGTGACACTGGAATTACTGATAAAAAAATATATTTTTTATTTTATCGTTTATATAATATCTTAATCTTTCTATCAACAATTTATAATTAGCACACACCTAATCAGTAGGCAGACAGGCTAGTATATTATTTTAAAACACATGTAATACATTGTACATATAATAATAATAAGAAAAAAATATAAATAAAATACAGTTTAAATAAAGGACATGGACATCCAATAAAAATTGTTAGGCTGGCCAGCTTAACTTTAAACCACTTGTATAGATGTATATATTTCTGAATTTGGATGATAAATTTCTCCAACCGGTATTTGTTTGTAAGCAATCAGATGGGCATTAGCCAAGAACTAAGGCTAAATGTGCCACTTTCAACACAGTCTTTTTAGATGTTACTTAGTTGCCCATATTTTTAAAGGCTGTTTATGCAGAAATGACGCTTAGTTCAAACAGTCACAATAGAACCGTAATGGGAAAACTTGTTATGTGTGCTGTGTCAGATATTTTACAGCAGACCTTCAATGAGGTTAGGTGGTAATAGCTTTGTACTCCGGGCTATAGATGCTGACAGTGGGGTTTTAAGGTCAGGGAGACATATAGATGGATTGTGGTTGCTGCATAAAAGATGCTGAGTGCAATATGGTATTTGATTTTTCCTGCACTCAAAGGCTGTCCGTACTCACTCAGCTGGGGACGGACGCCTGTGGGATTAGACTTACGGCCACGATGTTTCTCCTCACTGCATGCAGAAGTGAGTTTTCAGCATTCACCCGTCAATGGTGAGTAACCAGCACCGCCGTGATGTTTGTAGGTCAGAACCGGAGTCAGAATGCTTTGTAGAGGCACAGCCACATAGGGTAAGCGGAGTCCACGTCCTTACACAGGAAACAATGCCTGTCAGAGGGGCTTTCTTGACGCGTTTCTCCGACTCCCAACAATGTCGGTTTCTTCAGAAGATGCCCTTCCCCTTTCTAGGGGTCATTTTTAAAAGACTAATAGCCAATCAAACAGGTGTATTTGTTGTAATCACCTGTAGTTAATTTGTAATGACTTAATACACCTGTGTTTAGTGTGTGTTTTGTAGCTGAAAAACGGTTATAGTTGTAAATACAAACAAACAATACGTTCATCATTATGGAAATGTTGCAATTGCAAATTTTATTATAACAAAGTAGACCAATAAGTAGAGATAACAAAGAGAGAGCAGTATATCACAAACGGACCTTGTTATTTTGGACAAAAGCCACTATATTAGCTAATTGTTGTCACGATCTGGATAAAACAGACATTATTTTACCTTCTAGTGCCTCCCCACAGTCTCTTCAGTAACTCCCTAATGCTGCAGCTGTGAAGCAAAGCCTGCAGTGTGACCTGATGCATCAGCTCACTACAGCTGCACTCGTTAATGCTCCTGGCCACAAGCATGGCATGAACAAACAGTCTTTCCCGCCATAGCCTGACATGGGGGCTGCCATGTTTTCCCAGTCACATGTCATTCCCGTCCAATCCTGTTTGATCTGATCTCCCTGTCATACCTGCCCGGCCAATCCTGGCCACCCAGTGGGTATAAGTATTCTGGGAGCTCTCAGATCAATGCTAGTGCTTCAGTTGTCATTTGTCTATGCAAGTGTTACCTGCTGGTGCATGGTCTCCTTTGCTGCAGTGTGTTCCAGGTATTCCATCTCCTGAGAAGTCCGGGTATTCCATCTCCGTGATCCACTATCCGCTGCCCAGCAATCCAAGCCTAGCTCCAGGACCCTGGTCCTATTCGATGTTTCAGCATCGGCCCTGAAGTCCGATATTCCGGACCCACAGCCTCAGCTTCCGTCCATTATTCCGAACCCACAGTCTCAACTACTGTCCATCATTCCGGACCCACAGTTGCCTCTTCAAATCCGATATTCCGGATCCAATGTTCCACCATCGATTTCATCATTCCACCCAGCTGTAAAGTATTGCTATCTACAGTGACTGTATATATTCCATCATTGCATACTTTACTGCCTGTACCGTTACAACCTTCTGCATAATAAATCTGGTTGTACTTTTACCTCTGTCTGATTACTGGCTCTGGGTGCACTGTCTCGCATCACATGCGAAAGGGTCCTCTGCAACCTCCCCGGTTCAGGTACCGATCCAGGTCCCCACCAGAGGTCTCAGTCTCTGCGACTCAGACCCCTGGTGTGACAGTAAGCACTAGCCAGATGGATCCAGCCTCAGGCCAAGCATCAATTCACCACCCAGCGCCATGCAACTGGCTGCCCGCTTGGACCAGCAAGAAGCGGCCCAGGGTCAGGTGATCCACTACCTGCAAGACCTGTCCTCTCGGCTGGATAAATTACAGACCACCATCAGTGGCCCAGAGACTCTCAGTGCCCGCTTGGATCAGCAAGAAGCTGCGCAAGGTCAGATGATTCAACATTTTCAAGGTCTGTCCGCCAGGCTGGATAAAATTCAGGCCACTTTAAGTGGTCCAGAGACTATCCGTGTTCCCAAAGTAGAAGTTCCTCCTCCCGTGAACCCTGCTGCTCCTTATCTTCACCTGTCCGCTCCTACCAAGTTTGATGGGAACCCAAAAGCTTGCAGAGGGTTCCTGAACCAGTGCGAAATCCAGTTCGAGTTACAGCCCAGCAACTTTCCCACAGAGAGAACCAAAGTCGCTTACATTATCTCTCTCCTGTCTGACTCCGCCCTAGATTGGGCATCACCACTATGGGAAAGGTCTGATGCTCTTCTGTCTTCATACAGAGACTTTGTCCATACATTTCGGCGCATCTTCGATGAACCTGGGCGTGTAACCTCTGCTTCCACGGAGATTCTCCGCCTCCGGCAAGGGTCCCGTTCTGTTGGACAGTACCTAGTTCAGTTCCAGATATTAGCTTCTGAACTTTCCTGGAGTGATGAGGCCCTGTATGCAGCGTTCTGGCACGGTCTGTCTGATCGAATTAAAGATGAACTTGCTACCCGTGGTCTACCATCTAAGTTTGACGACCTCATCTCTTTATGTATCAAGGTGGACTTACCTTTCAGAGAGAGGGCAGTTGAACGAGGTAAAAATTATCATGTCAAGACGCCATCTTCTACATTCCTTATACCTCCTTCTCCGATGCCCCAGACAGAGGAAGAACCTATGGAGGTTAATCGCTTTTGCCTGACTCCAGAAGAGCGTCGACTTCGCCGCGAGGCACAGTTATGCTTTTACTGCGGGGCTCCTTCACACATGATATCTGTCTGCCCTAAGCGAAAGGAAACACTCCCAGTTCGTACAACTGCCATGGAAGCAGTAGATTCTCTGTTCCCTCAGTGTAAAGGGTATGCAGATGTCTTACCTCCTGTTTTGAATGAGGGATTTCGATCCAAGTTGCGCTGCAGGCTCTCCAAAGAGGAACGGGAGCTTCACAGAAAGCATCATCTGTCTCTATTGCGGAAGTCCAGAGCATCTTATTGAAGGTTGAACAAACAGGGAGTGACTTTGTCCCAGAACGCAAGGCGTTGGCTTTGACAGACACGCAAGGCGAAGAAACGCGTTTTTGAGCTCCATTTCTACATCATCCGTCCTTAATAATCTCCAGCCGGGTCATTTATACAGTGGACAGCAGATATCCAGTTATCCTACTGGTAAAGGTAGATAAGTGACGTGCCACCCACAGAATTACACCTGCATAAGGAGGCATCTCCATCCATAAATCACTGCTGGAGAACACTGACTGTGAAATGGACTGGTAACTATAAAAAGGATTACAAATTGCAAACAAAGAAATGACTATCATGCCATAATATTTCAAGCCTGCCAAACTGCCTCAAACACCTAGCCAGCAATATATGTTATTTGTTGTTTGTCATGTATGTGGATTTTATGTAATACTCAATGTTGATATGTTGAAGTGCACTTCATATTAATATGTATCATACTTTTTTAAATAAATACAATCTATTATTCAAGCAATTGTGTGTATAAATACTGTGAAAATTAAGGCAGAATTGCGCTTCTTAAAGTGACAGCGTCCCTTATTCTGGGACAAAGTCACTCCCTGTTTGTTTTTCCTATTATTAGTAAGAGGCCACACATCCTCTTCAGAAAAGAAGCAGCAACCTTGCCTTATCCACAAACTGTGTTATATATCACCTGGCACAGTACCCACCGCGCTCCTAGGTGCCCCTAGGGACACACTCTTCTTTTTATTGAAGGTTGCCCTATTCGCAGACCCCGAAAAGGGTCTATTCCGCAAAGACATTCCTTGTTTTCTAGTGCTTCAGTTGTCATTTGTCTATGCAAGTGTTACCTGCTGGTGCATGTTCTCCTTTGCTGCAGTGTGTTCCAGGTATTCCATCTCCTGAGAAGTCCGGGTATTCCATCTCCGTGATCCACTATCCGCTGCCCAGCAATCCAAGCCTAGCTCCAGGACCCTGGTCCTATTCGATGTTTCACCATCGGCCCTGAAGTCCGATATTCCGGACCCACAGCCTCAGCTTCCGTCCATTATTCCGGACCCACAGTCTCAACTACAGTCCGTCATTCCGGACCCACAGTTGCCTCTTCAAATCCGATATTCCGGATCCGATGTTCCACCATCGATTTCATCATTCCACCCAGCTGTAAAGTATTGCTATCTACAGTGACTGTATATATTCCATCATTGCATACTTTACTGCCTGTACCGTTACAACCTTCTGCATAATAAATCTGGTTGTACTTTTACCTCTGTCTGATTACTGGCTCTGGGTGCACTGTCTCGCATCACATGCGAAAGGGTCCTCTGCAAACTCCCCGGTTCAGGTACCGATCCAGGTCCCCACCAGAGGTCTCAGTCTCCGCGACTCAGACCCCTGGTGTGACAATTGTCCTCCTTCTCTTTACATAGGATTAGTAATGTTATTTTAACCCACTTTTATCACTAGCCGGGGTGGCGCATCTCGCAAAGCAAGAATAGTATACTTTACACCAGGCATGTCCAACGTTGGCCCTCCAGATGTTTTGAAACTACACATACCAGCATGCTTTGCAATAGTTTGAACATGCTCTAATAGCAACACTGTGGCAAAGCATGCTGGGATGTGTAGTTTCAAAACATCTGGAGGGCCAACGTTGGACATGCCTGCTTTACACCGTGTCGGGTCCAATTCCCGCAGTTATCAGCACAGTTTACATTTTTTCTCTTTTTTTTTATTAAATTTTGCAAATAGAAAAACTGTTTATAAAGAAGGGAAGGATCTATTAAGTTTTATTTTATGTCCGTGTATAAACACCTGCTCACTCTCTCTAAATAAATGTGTTTAACTCGACCATATCGAGCTGGCCCACAGTTTGTGCATTTAGAAAACTAGATTATACAGATATACACGTAGTTAAAACATTAGACAATTTATATTTATAGAACTATATTGGACAAATTTGTAAGTAGTTGAAATATAGATGGCTAATTAGTTAAAAAAGCCTAGTATACATTTGAATCAAATATAAATCAATTTAAATACTATCAAGGAAGATAGTCACTTCTTGGGATCATGAACCCAATCACATATAAATTCTATATTGTAGTAACTAGCGCCCCATTTTTTTATAGTATTTACGTATATGTATACAAATATCAAAAAGTGGTAAGGAAGCTATCCTGTTCTCATATAGCTCAGCCTGTAGGGCTCCCACATCCAGGACTCACAACACACCAAAACCCGCAGGTTCACACATCACCGGCATACAAAAATACCATGACGTTTTTTGTTCTTTATTTTTTGTATATTTTTTATTTATTTATAAATTATTATTCCTCTGTATACAGCCATACAGCATGACGTCATGGAAAGAAGTGCGTCAGGACCAATTAGCCAACGGCAGCAGGCCTCCTGCGTTGGCCGCGGCTTCCAGAAGCAGAACACGGCCGCGGCTACAGGAAAATGGCCGCTGGCCCCCTGCACTGAAGACATGTACTCAGTGCAGAAGGCTGGCGGCCATTTTCCTGTAGCCGCGTCCGTGTTCTGGAAGCCGCGGCCAGCGCAGGAGGGCTGGAGGAGGTCCAGCGTGGGCCGCAGACAGGGACTGGGTAAGCGCTCCCCCCCTCCATGCTCCCCCCAGCAATATCTAGCACTGTGGGGGCATATCTCCCCCCCCTCACCCCTCCCCCCAGCAATATCTGCCACTGTGGGGGAATATCTGGCACTCCACGCTCCCCCCAGCAATATCTATCACTGTGGGGGCATATCTCCCCCCCCCTCACCCCTCCCCCCAGTAATATCTGCCACTGTGGGGGCATATCTGGCACTGTGGGGGCATATGTGTCTGGCACTGTGGGGGCATATGTGTCTCTGGCACTGTGGGGGAATATCTGGCACTGTGGGGGAATATGTGTCTGCCACTGTGGGGGTATATCTGGCACTGTGGGGGCATATGTGTATCTGGCACTGTGGGGGGCATATGTGTCTGGCACTGTGGGGGCATATGTGTCTCTGGCACTGTGGGGGCATATGTGTCTCTGGCACTGTGGGGGCATATGTGTCTCTGGCACTGTGGGGGCATATCTGGCACTGTGGAGGCATATGTGTATTTGGCACTGTGGCGGAATATCTGGCACTGTGGCGGAATATCTGGCACTGTGGGGGCATATCTGCCACTGTGGGGGCATATCTGCCACTGTGGGGCCATATGTGTATTTGGCTCTGTGACGGAATATCTGGCACTGTGGGGGCATATCTGGCACTGTGGACATCACATTGTGCGGTGTAATGGGCATCATGGTATGGGGCGTAATGGACATTACGGTGTGGGCAGCATTGGGTAATTGCCATCACAGTATGGGGTGTAATGGGCATCAAGGTGTGCGGCATAATGTGTCATTAGCATCACAGTGTGCTCTCATTTTAATGGGGCGTAGCCCCCTACGACGGTGTGAAGAGCGCCCGTAGGGCGCGATGAATCACCTAGTATATTTATTTATTTATTTACAGTTTCTTAAATAGCGCAGCAGATTCCGTTGCGCTTTACAATAGTAGACAGTGATAAGACAAACTGGGTAACAACAGACAGACTTGGAGGTAGGAGGGCCCTGCTGCAAGCTTACAATCTATAGGGATATATATATATATATATATATATATATATATATATATATATATATATATATATATATATAGCGAAGAACAGGGAGGGCCCGGCACTCAAATGTAATAACAGTCCAAATACTTGCTGGGGTAGCCTTCCCTTAATGAGAACCATCAATGCAGGACCTTAGAACAGACGGGCGGCACTCTCCAGACTTTGTAGAAGTAAAACAAGCCTTTAATAATCCTACGGCGTTTCAGGTTTCCCCGTTTTCAAGGACATACATGAGGCACTTTGAACATACATTTATATACTGACATAAATCCCTCCCTTCCGTTACACCCCAGATCATTAAAAAAGCAGCTGGACTTACCACCTGCAGTACGCCACCCTGACCTCCGCCAGTCATTATATAATTCATCAGACAGCCCGCAGCTTCAAATGTCTGCGGGCAACAAGGCACGTCTGTAGCCATCATACGTCATAGAAAATGGCCAAACAAAGGACCAGCTGATTGGAGGTCTTACTGTTGGCGCACTGCACGATGGATAGTGCAGACGCCGTATCCCAGCAACCGCACTTGGTTCTTGGAATCTATAAGACAACACATACAATCATTAAAATTACGAAAGGATTAAATGAAGCATTGGGGCTCCAATGCTTCTTATAAATAAGGTTTCTCTATGGCACATAGCTATGGCACATATACACACGCAGTAGCCAGAGATTTGGCTACTGCGTGGTTAGTGTGCCTCACGGAGGGCACCAGGCAAGTTAATTGTTCATCCGGAATGTCGGGGACACCCTTCAGCAAATATACAAGAGGACACTGAGAAGTGAGTGCGGGGTGCACCCTCCTTACCCAAGGCACCGGACGCTTTATTCACTATTTATTAAGGACTCTGTGCATCACTGCTATTCAGCAGTCTAAGGTGGCCACATCAACCCTGCACAGTATTGTTTTTTCTTTGCTGGCACCTGTCTACAAAACGCAAAGTTCACCTGCTACCATCCTACTGGTGAGCGGCCATGTCGACAACTAATGTCAACACCTCTGGTATTATCCATCAGAGAGTGGTCCTAATCCCAGGAGCAACATTCAGCTTCTCTGATAACATTTTATTTACAGACACACCTGAGCACCATAATCCACCAGAGACCCCACAAGACATATATAAAGAGCTTTTAAAATAAAAGAAACGGGAACAAGATTTCTTCCATGGACTAATTTTGTCCAACTACTATCGGGATAAGAACTTACCCAGAGGGTTTCGGATAAAAAATACTCAGACGATTGGGAGATATAATCCCGAGTTTTTATTCAATGGACTTCCATTTTAAACCGATGCTCCCTAGACCTACTCTTATTAGTTATTGAAGAGTCCAAGAGAGATGGAACTTACTAAGCTGGAGAGTGTACAAGCGCCCATTCTCGCTGCTGACACAGATGGGGATTGGCTACCCAAACTTTCAAAAGACATTGAACAATACAAACAAGAGCTGATGGGGTTTAAAAGGGAAAAACGACATAAAGTCGACGATGATTATAAACATCAGAGGGTTTACTCCTGGCTGACGGGAGTTAACTCCAATGAGGATAGAAGGCCACTGTTTAGGAGAAGATCTCGCCCTCCCAGAAACCTACACTCGGACTCCCAAACTACAGGGAGTAAGAGTGAGAACTATGAAGAAAGGAGAACCCCAGGTATAGTCCCTTTAGGGGTTCAAACCAGGGCACAGATCACAGGCCCAAATACAGGAGGACGAGGCGCTGCGGTCAAAACTTACGCCAAGGGCAAAAATGCCCGGAAACCTCCAGCGAGATGCTGAACCCCATTTTCAATTTGTCCTCTTGTAGTCTTACGATTGAGGAAAATAAGGTCCTCTCCAGAGGCCTATCCTTCATACCAACAACTGCTTTCAACACATTCCAATGGGAAGTGGATTCTTTCTGTTTGAACCACCAGTTGAAACTTAAAGGTTTTTTTAAAGATAAAACCCAGGAGACCAATCCTTTCACGACTATTCCAGAACATCTTAAGAGGTTTAAACCAAGATCAAAATTTGAACCAGCAAGTGGCAATGCAGCTATAGCTACATTCTGCAGGATGCTTAAACAAGATATTCCTGTGACAGGACCATCTATTAAACAAAAACATTGGAATCTCTCACCGGGTGAGAGAGATGCATTAAAAAATCTGGAGTCCTACAAGGACATCATTATAAGACAGTCTGACAAGGGGGGTTCCATTGTAATTCAGGACCTGTCAGACTACAGAGACGAAACCCACCGTCACCTCCAGGACCAGGAAACCTACAGATCATTACCACAGGACCCAATGGGGGTTTACAAATGAGAGTTGGATCAAGTTCTTGAGCTACTTGACAAAGGTGAACATATCTCGGACCAGTGTAGAAAATGTCTGACAGTGGAGCATCCTACCAGACCTCTTTTCTACACGCTCCCAAAGATACATAAACACCCCACTAGATCACCGGGACGTCCGATAATATTGGCACGCTGTTCGATTTATCAACCGATAGCGGTGTTCCTTGACGGCTTCCTTCAGCCAGTTGTACAGGCTAAACCCACCTGCCTCAAAGACACCACCTCCCTTTTGTGCTCCCTAGAGAAACTTCCTGATCTCCCAGAAAAATGTCTTCTCATTTCGCTTGACGTATGTAACCTTTACACGTGTATCCCCATGGACTGGGCCACTAAAAGGGCTTTAACCAATAATCGTCATTACAAAGGCCCTGACATCAATGTCATCATGCAATTACTAGAAATGGTATTGTCAAAAAACTAATTTCTCTGTGATGGTGGTTTTTATTTGCAAAAAAGGGGCGTGACCATGGGGTCCAATGTGGCCCCATCGTTTGCAAACCTGTTTATGTGTGAGGTTGAGCAGGATTTGTTCTTTGGCAATAGCATAGTCAGTAACAAAATCATCATGTACCATCGATATATTGATGATGTACTGCTTATTTGGGCAGGAGAGCCCCAAGAGTTCATCGAACTCATTGAACATCAAAACGGGTTGGATCATCCCATTAAATTTACTTACACCACAAGTGTAAACTTTTTGGATGTGACTATTGCCAGAGAACAAGACAGACTCACCACTAAATTATTTTCTAAACCAACCGACAGAAATAACCTTCTATTGGCCTCTAGTGCACACCCTAGGGAGACGAAAGATTCACTCCCCTACAGTCAGTTTATTAGGGTTTTACAGATCCCCAGCGATAGAACAGAGGCTTTAATACAAGTGGATAAGATGGCCAAAACATTTTTAGACAGAGGATATGATTATGATATGATATGATAAATTATTAAACGCCATGAAATTTAAAGCCATCCAAATCCCCAGGGAAAATTTGTTAAGACCCAGAAAAAGAAAAAACCCTGAATGCTAAGGTGACATGGGTAAACACTTACTCACATATGTCTCCGATCATTAAACAAAAAAAACAGAAAATATTACCCTTTAATTAAATCAGACCCCAGCCTCCAATTACAGGATGCACAATTGATGCCCTGTTACAGAAATGGCAGAAGCCTTAGAGACCGATTAGACCGCATAGACATTTCAGATCTAGGCCCCTCCAAACAAAAAACATTTTTACCCCAAAAAACGGGTGCTATAAATGCCCCAATTGTGTTACCTGTGGCTATATGTTAACGGGACCATCATTTAACCATCCATTCTCTGGCAAAAAGTATTATAATAAACAGCTCCTTACCTGTACCAGTAAGTACGTCGTCTATGTCATTACATGCCCCTGCTCGCTGCAATATTTGGGCAAAACAGAAAGACAGTTTCAAGAGAGAATGACCATGCACCGGTTGGCCATCAAAGCGGCACTGGTGAAGGGCACCAGTGACTAACCAGTTGCGAGGCATTTTGCCCAGGCCAGACATGGGTTCTCATCGATTCGATATAGAATCATAGATCAGATATCCCCAATGACACGGGGAGGTGACAGGGGGAAGAGACTCCTCCAACTTGAATCCTCTTGGATTTTCAAGCTAGGAATAGTAACACCAAGGGGGCTGAATGACTCCCTGGGATCGACCTGTTTCCTTTAATAAATATCCAACGTTATTATAGTTCTTCATATCTGTTTGCCCAACAGGTGATTGTCTAACAGAGGTCGACAGCCTCCCAATATATGTTTTTTTAGCCCAAAAATATTGAATTAACAAAAGGACCATTGAACAGTGATATTTCACATACAAGATAATACAGATGGAGCGGGTCTCTTCCTTGCAGGGGATGGCGATGCCAGCCGCCATCCCCCGCCACCCGCCGTCTGTATCTGCAAAAGGGGACGTGTGCGCACGAGATGCGCGCACGTCCCCTTCCGCACGGTTCCCCCGGGTCCCCACCGGCTTGTCGGCGGTCACCCGGGTTCCCCACCGCCTACCCGCACCCCCCCCCCCAACCCTGTCTGTTTCCCTGAAGCAGAAACGGACAGGCGTCTCAGTCAGATGGTCATCTAAGGCGTCTCAGTCAGACGGATCGCCAGCGGTGACGTTTTGGCGATTCGCCAGCAAGAGGGAGCCCGGCTCCATCTGTAGTAACATAAAATCTGTTAAAACGCTGTTCATGATCAATGGTTTATCTGTATAGATTCCATGGTCATTTTTATTCTTAGTGAGAGAGCCCTCATATCTATTTAATGTGAGACAATGAGATTTGATATCACCACAACATTAGGAGATCACATTTGTTATTGTCACATTGTTTTTCACGTTTTTTTGCAAAGTTGTTTTTGTGTCACATAATCCAAGTTTCTTTATGCACAGTATAATGTGTATCACCGTACAACAGTTTTTCCTAATGACACTGTATTTTCATTCAAATAAGCACTGTTTTTTATGTCTATTCATTTAATAATGCTTTCACATTGTCAAAACGTTTAAAAAAAAACAGTATTTTAAAACGGTTTTTGAACCGGGTCTAGTCTTCACATTGCAGCAGATTACCGTTTTAAAATACCGTTTAAGTACCATTCATATCACCTTTGAAACCGTTTAATCCCTGAACACGTTTAACGCCAGAGAAAATAGTGCCTGTCATTATTAATGGCCCTTTCTTCAGACCACACTGGCCCACACCTATGACGTTTTCAACCTATAAAAAGGGGGTGTGTGGCAGTGCAGCAATCATGGCTGACAGAGCACATATCTCTGGTGAGTTTGTGCTTACATGTGCTGTACTGCTGATAGATTCAGCATGTGAGAGGCTATTGCAGGTCCTGACATTGTGCTGCTTGCTTAACAGCAGGTTGAGGAGGAGTAGGAGACAGCTTTATGATACAGAGAGTCATAGGAACTTGCATCGGTTTTTGCGTGATACCAACCGGTCCCAGCGAGAATACCACCGCAGGCTGAGGTCCTATATAGCTGCGATGATGAACACCATCATAGGGATCAGTGTGTCAACAGAAAGGAGTCTGTGGATGCATCAACGTCCCAGTGGTGAAATTTTCATGCGCAGTGTCATGAACTTTCAGGATGTCCAGTGGAAAGCGCACTTCCGTATGTCTCGCGGAACATTTATTTACCTTCTGGAACTGCTGACACCAGCACTGACTCGTGCTGCAACCAATTTCCACAGACCGATCGAACCAAGCAGGAGGCTAGCAATAGCATTGTGGTGGTACGCCACCCCTGGCGAATACAGGTCAATATCGTGTTTATTCGGAGTTGGGATATCTACAGTGTGCATTATTGTTCATGAAGTGACCCGCGCTTTGCTGGACATCCTGTATGCACGTTATATTCGTCTACCTCAAGGCGCACGCTTGGAGGACACCATTAATGGTTTTGTCTTGCGAGGATATCCGCAATGTGCTGGAGCGATTGATGGGACACACATACCCATAATTGCACCTCACGATAGTCCGGCGGATTACCATAATCACAAGGGCTGGCATTCCATAATATTACAAGCCGTGGTTGATCATAAGTATTGGTAAGACTTTTATTTTTGGGAGGGGGGGGGGGCGGTGGATTGTGGAGGGGGGAAATGATTTCTTCTTGTGCAGTCATATTTGCCTACCTGACCCTCTCCTTCAGGTAGAATATGCTCTGTTCATGGACTTCCCTGGTAATACCTGATTGGCATCACCTGTGTGGAGCTTTGAAATTTCTAATTTTCAGCACAGTTGTAGGCCAGGAAAAGATCAAATTTATCCTGAAGGAGAGGGTCAGGTAGGCAAGCTTTTTAAATACTGTATGTTTAATAACATTATCTATTTCTGTAGCTTCACTGATGTATTCATCGGATGGCCTGGAAGATCCCATGATGCACGTGTTCTATCGAACTCTGACCTGTATCGAGTTGCAGCAGATAGGCAAGGTGGATGGCTTTTTCCTAGAGAGGTATGTAAACTACAGCAATTTACAAAAAAATGCAAACTCTTGCCTAGTGTGAACATATTTACTTCTTGAGGCAGCACCTCATTATTGCCCTCACCTGTGTGTTAGTACTTATTGATTTTAGAAGTGTACTTACACACATGTAATGTCAATCAGGCAGTGCATTAAGGGGTGTGGTCACCAGCAAGGTGGTTGACTGTGTTTAGGTCGACACATGGCACAGCACAACATGCAGGAATGTCAACATGCTTTCAACTTTGAAAACAAATGTAGGTGCTGTAATGGATCTAGCACAGTTTGGTCTGTATATGTGCTGTGCAATGGTATGCAACAAAGACCTCTGGTAGAAACTGAACATCACACACAGGGAGCCAGGCAACAAGAACTTGATGTGTTGTGATGGTTCCTGTCGACCATTTCACAAGAGTTGCGAGTGTGTACAGGTGATAAATTGCATGGGGCGTGCTCCTTTCACACCTTTTAACACAATCTAATCCAATTGTTTTGAAATAGCTCTAGAAAATAAACCCATGGCACTGTCCCTGACTGAGGAGTGTGACGCTGTTTAATATACCAAATCATTAATTCTATTGTCATTTTATTTGCTTTAGAAGTCGAAATATGTTGACGGAGTGGAAATTCCTGTACATATCATTGGAGACGCAGCATATCCCTTGAGACGATGGCTCATGAAGGGCTTCACGCAACATGGTACCTTGACCCAGAAACAAATCCATTATTCTCACAGCCTTAGCTCAGCCAGGATGGTGGTTGAGAATGCTTTTGGACGGCTGAAAGGACGATGGCGCTGTCTCATGAAGCGCAATGATGTGAGCCTTGAACTGATGCCTAAAATAGTTGCGGCCTGCTGTATTTTGCACAATCTGTGTGAGTTCAGGAGGGAGGAATTTCTTCCTGAGTGGGCCAATCAGGATACATCTGCTTATCCTGCACCTGAAACAGATTGTTACAATGGTGATCGTTCTTCTACAGCAGAGCAGATGAGCACCCCCCACGACCCCCCTCCCGCGCAATTCGCAGACACCCCCCACCTCCCTCCCCCCCCCCCATTCATGGCAACCCCACGATTAAATGGCACATGCAAAACACTGACATGGCTATGGTCAATGAAAAAGGTTGACATGAGCTTTTGAAGATTTATTTTTCACTTTTTGAATGTTTTCATATTCATTCTCATGTGTCGACATGGACACCAATGAAGTGCCACACTTATGTCAATATTTACATGTGTTGACCTTTCTGTGTTGATTTTTTTTGTGGCGATTTGTGGCACCCTCCCGCAATTTGCAGCACACCCCCCACAATTCGCGGCACCCCCAGCGACTCCCGTGATTCGCGGCCCCACCCCATGACACGCCCCCTCCTGCGATTCGCGTCACCCTGCGACCCCCCTCCCACAATTCGCGCCAACCCCCCGGGCCCCCCCTCCCGCGGTTCGCGGGACCCACCTACCGCGATTTTCCCCCGACCCCCCCTCCTGTCATTGCGGAAACCCCCCGCCCGCGCGACATACCCTCCCACGATTCACTGCAACCCCCCGCGCCCCCCCCCTCCCACGATTCGCGGCACCCAAACCCCCCGCGAACCCCCCTCCCGCAATTTACGGCATCCACCCACGACCCCTCCTCCCGTGATTCGCGGACACCCCTCACCTCCTCCCTCCCCCCCCAATGAAAAAGGTTGACATGAGTTTTTGAAGATTTATTTTTCTTTCTTTGAATGTGTTCATATTCATTCTCATGTGTCGACATGGACACCAATGAGGTGTCACACTTATGTCAACATTTACATGTGTTGACCTTTCTGTGTTGATTCTTTCTTGTGGCAATTTTTTTCCAGTGACAACTATGTGCACGTCAACCTAGACATCATCAACCAATTCTTTGTATAATATATAACACTGTTTTACTGTAGGTGCTTTAAGTCAGATCTTTTACTGCTACTATTACTGTTTATGTAAATGCATTCTGTATGACAGCAACATCCTACCATCCTTCTACAAGAATATATAACCAACTAGGTTGATTCATCGTGCCCACCTCCCGCAAATCGCGGACCCTACGCGCACCCCCTCTCCCACGATTCACGTCACCCCCGTGCACCCCCCCCCCGCAATTCGCAACCCCCCCTCGCGCAATTCACGCCCCCTCCCGCGCTTTACGGACCCCCGTCATCTCCCGCGATTTGCGGACACCTGCGCCCCCTCCCTCCCTTGATTCACTGCACCCCCCGTGCCCCTCCCACAATTCACGGCACCCCTAAGCCCCTCTTTAGTCCTCCGTATACTCACACACCCCTATCACTACCCAGCTTCCTGCTCTCCTGAACCGTAACTTCCATCACTGGGGAGTCGCTGATGCTGTTTTGCCAACATGCCCCTATCATGCCTCATAGCCCAGCCTCCTGCTCTCATGCACCCTAACTCCCACCCAGTAGGAGGAGACACTGACTCTGGGCCACCATCCTGTACTGCCACGCTGGACCCTCACCCACTGGCAGAAGCTGCACAGTATCTCCCACCCTCCTCTTTAGTCCCCCTTATTGCCACACCCCCCTATCACTACCCAGCCTCCTGTTTTCCTGTGTCGTGACCTCCGCCAGTGGGGAGCCGCTGACTCAAAAACACCCTACTATACTATTGCACACACACACACACCTAAACAACATGCACACACAGCCCCCCCCCCACACACACACACACACACACACACACAAATGTCACTGTACCAGCCACACTACCAATGTACATCTTTCTCTGTAACCGCTTTTTAATTAAATAAAACAATACACACCCCCTTCCAAATCATATGCTCTCTATTTAACACATTTCACCTATAACTCAAGTTGCAATACAGGGCATCTTTCATACAATTCTAACCATATTTCTCATATACAAACATTCACAAATTAAGGGGGCGCAGCCCTTTACGACGTTGTGAAGATCGCCCGTAGGGCGCGATTAATCACCTAGTATTTTAAATATTCCATAATAGCAAATCTGTGACAGTGCATGATTTCACAGCAGCTGGAGGGCCATAGTTTGTACATTAGTGCACTATGGCCTTTCATCCTAATCCAAACACACCCACCCCCCACAATCCCTATTAGAATCCCTCCAAAAAAGAGCCATGCAAGACTGAAAAGAATGTTTTTTAATCTTGGTAGACATGGTACATGTGTCGACTAATACTTGTGTCGACCTATACACTTGTTGACCTTCCTATATGTCACCCTAATGACTGTGGACGATGTTATGGCCTCCTGAAAAAAATTAGCATGCCCAAGGGTTGGTCGACACATGTGCAATGGCGGATTTAAATAGATTAAAAAACCATGCTGACCTTTTCACTGTGTACCAAACCCATGGCAATTCACTTAACGCATGTGTCTACTTCTATACCTGTCATCATTGAGATATGTTGACCCTATGATGCTGACCTAATGACTGTCGACCATATTATGTTAGAACAAAAAGTACCAACCACTTGTACTTACTATTTCCACGTAGCGGAGTAGGCTCAGAAGTTGGGGACATGTGCCTGGGGCCTTCTGTATTGACTGGCATCTCCGCGTCCACACCCACAGGCTGCGCTTCATTGACAACTTCTTGTGTTTCTGGAACGACCACTGGTGGATGCTGTACAGCATCATCATCAAAGAGTGATGGTGATTGCGGAGACTCTGGTTCTTGGACAGGTGCAGGCATGGCTGTTTCCGATGCACACGCCTCGGTACATTCCAAAGCTGTCTGGGTTGATTCAGCCTGTGTGCAATCTGCCGCTGCTGCTTGCCTGTCTTCTGCCGCTGCCCATACTAGAGGACAATGATAGCTGGGTTGCAAGTGCTGAATGTCCGAAGACAGACATGCATTGCTGCAAATACCGCCATTCCATCCGTGCTGCACCACTGTGGTGGCGGTTGTGGTCCACAACCTTGTGAAAGTGCCGTTTAAGGGCCTTCAACTTATTGATGATCTGTGCGGTTGTGCGCACAAAACTAGCAGCAACCAGCATAGTAGAAATATTCTTGTAAAGGACTGCGTCCTTTACAGTGCCAGTCATTTGTCTTAATATTTCCTCCTCACCTCTGATGCGCTAATGCTCCCTCACCTCTGCATCACTACAATTTGCCATGCTTTAAATAACCAGGTAATCACAGCACTTTCAAAACGTGTCTCCTCTGCTCAAAATAATCTCCCCACAGTCACTTCCTGGTTCTGGGGAGTGACATAACGCAGGGGACAGCCTATCACAGGACTATAGCTGTTTTTTTTTTACCTAAATACCGTTTCAGTGCCATTCGCATGGCACAAAAAATGGCTTTGAACCGTGTAGGACTCTGCTTTTTAACCATGTTGAAATACCGGTTAACTTTAACCGGTAAATCAACACTGGCGCTTTCCCACTGCAGCCTTAACCGTTTTAAAAAGGGAAAAAAATGGCAATATACCGTTTTAAAAGTGCGGTGTGAAAGGGGTATTAGATTGCACTATGCATTTGTATACATGGTGCTTAGCTACCGGGTACTGCCAAATGACATCACTTCCGGGCGACCCACGTCACTGGAGGGAAGCAGGAAGTCGGTGGAAGCGGACACAGCACCGGCCCTGAGCCCTTATATTTGGTAAGCTCACTTTGTACTTTTCATGCTGTTCTTGATAAAAGCGCGACAATCGCTGAAATGTTGAACTACAAGAGCCTCCTGTCGTTTTTTTGCAAAAGTCCTGAGTGCCGCCGTTACTGCACCATATATATATATACATATATATATATATAATAACCTCGTGAACCCGGCACTCGGACCCCCCTAGGGTTTAACCTGCTCAGTTGCCTTCTGCACAAGCAAATAGCTTGATAGAATACGGATCCAGGTTAAGACCGACATCTCACAGTTTAAAAAGAAAAATCTACGGTGGCGGAAACATTTTTGGGCAGACGTAATGGATGCTTTAAATGTTTAGGTTGCCGGACATGCAGCTACATGGCCACAGGTGACACCATTCTCCATCCACATTCCGGGAAAAGGTACGAGATTAACTGGCCATTGACCTGTACCTCGAATTATGTGGTATATGTGGTGTTGTGTTCATGCGGACTTTACTATATTGGAAAAACTGAGTGCCAGTTTAAGGTCCGCATGGCACAACACCGCCAGGCCATCCGACAGGCCCTCAACACTGGGACCAGTGAACAACCGGTAGCCAGGCACTTTGCCAACATGAAGCATGGCATGGCTACCTTAAAGTACAAACAACCGTGGCAAAGCGTTATTACAACTAGAGGCCCGGTGGATCTTTAGGTTACAGACATTAAAACCCAAAGGGCTTAATGAATCCTTAGGTCTCATACACTTTGTATGAAGATAGGTCACCAGATAAATAGGGGATCCAACTTTTGGCACAAATTAGCGCAGCTATAGTTCTAGTTTTTTTTGGTCCCGATGCTGTTTCACCTAGCAACCACCCTACAGCAAGAATTTGAGGAAGGTGACCTGTGTGGGAATTTTTTCCACAACAGGCCGCCAGTTTTTTGCTCAGCCATGTTAGTGTGTGCCCCGGGACCACTGCATTTTTAATGTGCACTTTTTCCGATATTCATAGAAAAAACTTTTTTAGCACTGTATAGGCACTTTTTTCATCATGTTTCATATAGGTGCACAAGCAATACAAGGGCTCCCCCTAACCATATTGAGTGCATATAACAGGAGCGCTTCATTTTATATGTGTGATAATCACTTAGTACACCTTGTAAAATATGCATATGTCTTTTAAAATTACGGGTTTGGACCCACACTAATCTGTTTTTATATATTTTTCCCCATGTCAAGCGTTTATTATTAATACACAATTTTTATACTTGTTCATTACATATTTTACAGGGGCTCCAGCGTGTCCATGACAACCTGCCCAGGCGTCCCCGGAAGTACCCGGAGAAGGGAGGAAGGAGAAGCGGTGATGCAGAACGGTGCTGGGCGTTCCAGAGGGGTGAGAGTCCTCTGGTCGCCTTGGCAACCGCCGGGGTCAGCACAGCAACTTCCGGGTCTCAGACATCCGGCAAACGGACGGTGGCAAGAGGAGGCGGCTCTAGAGACACGGGAAAGCCGACGGGAGGGGTAAGTTTTGTGTGGGGTATTTATAGCACTGTTTGTTCACATTGTTTTTGTCCTGAAGACGGGGAAGTACCCCGAAACATGTAGACAATAAAACTCACTTGTTTCACCGAGTACAAGACTCAGAGTGCCGCTGCCGTCCTGGATCCGTATATATATATATATATATATATATATATATACATATATATGTCTAGTGTCCGTTTGTGTCTCTCCACAACACTATCATCTGTTGGAAACGAGTGAAACTACATCACTTTCTCTCTCACACATTCACAAACACAAAGGCAATCACAAGGTAGCAGCCTTCAAAGCATTTGCTTGGATCAAGCTTCAGGCTGATGTATCAGGCTGAGTGCCACACCAGATGGTGATGTATTAAGTGGATTGTGGGGGCACTGACTCAAGTATTATCTGTACAGGGAGTGCTGCGAACATGGAGTCTCATATATACATTCCACAGAGGGTGGCACTCTGTCTTCTTGTCTTCTTGTGATAACCAGACATATGGATAGTAATAGTTGCTCAATTAGTTTAGTAATACTACTCAGGTGCATGAGAGGGAGGGAGGAGTCAATAATGAGTAAGTAAAAAAGTTGTTTCCCCCAGCTCAATGAATGGTCTTCGTAGCCAGTCTTGAACAATACATGATAATAGAATTCTAGCCATTGTCAAGGATTCTCTGTATATTGGGGGTCCCTAGTGCTATATCTAGGTGCAGGGTGCGGCACCCCAAAAAAACCCAGCATAAACTAAAAAGCCAGAGCGGCACACCAGTGAAATACTATAGTGTTAATAAATATTAGTGGTAGGCTACCACTAATATTTATTAACACTATATTGGTAGGAAGCCAAAGCTATCTATATATATATATATATATATATATATATATATATATATATATTGCTCCCCAATAGTGGTACAGCGCCCAGATAGATTCAATAGTCCACACGTTCCTTCAGACTCCCAATGATCAATAAAATGTTGAGTTTCCAATAATGTATTTTATTTCATTCTTCAAATAGCGGTATGACAACAATCCCAACGCGTTTCGTCTTACACAGACTTCATCAGGGGAATAGTTAGTAGTCTACAGATATAAACAGAGTTTCAATACATAAAAAATGGAACAGGTGGTTTATTCTCATATGACCAAATTTGTTAAAAATATATATAGCTTTTAACAAATATATTTTTAACAAATTTGGTCATATGAGAATAAACCACCTGTTCCATTTTTTATGTATTGAAACTCTGTTTATATCTGTAGACTACTAACTATCCCCCTGATGAAGTCTGTGTAAGACGAAACGCGTTGGGATTGTTGTCATACCGCTATTTGAAGAATGAAATAAAATACATTATTGGAAACTCAACATTTTATTGATCATTGGGAGTCTGAAGGAACGTGTGGACTATTGAATCTATCTGGGCGCTGTACCACTATTGGGGAGCAATCTGTGGGTATTGTTTCCTAGCCCTCTGGAAACCTTGTGGTGAAGCAGCCCTAAATTTATTGTAAATTTATTGTAAAATTTATTGCACATAATTGTGTTAATTGTATACAGTTATATCTGGGAAACACGACATATAAGCGCGCAGGAAGTATTGGGATATATATATATATATATATATATATATATATATATATATATATATATATATATATATAAAGTGAGTGAGAAAGAAAGAAAAAAATGAAATGTAAAAAATATATATATATATATATATATATATATATATATATATATATATATATATATATATATATATATATACAAGTCCAAAGGACAAGCACCCTCCTTCAACACGGCGTCCACCACGGTGCTCAGCAGATAACTTCTATACAGTAACACTCCAAACTACGAGCACCCACGGATTTATCAACAGAACATCCAGTAAACCACACAGGTTTAAATGCAAGCTTTCGGGCTCTTTATTTCAGCCCTTCGTCAGGCAGCACATACAAATAAGTACAACTTATTGTTCACTTTAAATACATGTGTACATACCAGCACGTTCCCCGCCAACCCGGTGCGCAGCGTGTGCGTCCACAGGAAGTTCCGGGAGTCACCTCACCTCGCCTCCCCGGTAAACACAGCGTTGCGGTTACCATGGTGACGCGGGAATAGCTCAAACAGCTGATCCTTCACCATTAAGGGCTCAGATCAGGTTGTAGGAGACTACAAAGAAAACACATTTAACATTAGAATTGGTACATAACGCATACAATAATGGAACAAATTGTCACATAAAAAGACATACATACATACAGATACATTTACAATACATACAAAGTTACAAGAAAAGGTCGATCTTTATAGTAAACAGGTTCCTGGGTCTCATTTTGTTAAGCAGCAATCCCATAGTACATGCAATCAAGAATGACACTAGTATCAGTTAGCAAATATATTCATATTGAGCTGATCATTTAGTCCTTTACGTTTAACTGTTTCTAACAAAAATATCCACTTGGACTCTAGGCGCAGGAGAGTTTAATGGCGGTCTCCTCGTCTTTTGTCCTCAGGTACATGATCTATTATAGTATGTTTAAAGTTAGCTAGACTATGCTTCATTTCAAAGAAATGCCTCGCCAAAGGCTGATCTGATGGTTTGCCCCCTAAAGCAGCTCTAATTGTAGTGCGGTGCATGGCCATCCACTCCTTAAAGGGGCGGATGGTCTTGCCTATGTAGCATAAGCCACATGGGCATTTAACCATGTATACCACATACGGGGTACTGCAAGTCACAGCATGTCGAATCATGTATTTTTTACCCAAGTGTGGGTGGTAAAAGCATTTGGTGGCTATCATGTGCTGACAAGTTGTGCAGCCAACACACTTGTAGCAGCCAGGTTCTCTTTTTCTGCTTCTGCGGTCAGATGACATATGTTCACTAATGTCACTGTGGACAAGCCAATCTCTTATGCTTTTACCTTTTTTGTAGCAGGGCATAATCCGTGCATGTTTGAGTTTTTTTAAATCATTGTCATTCTTAATTACAGGCCATAATTTATTGCTCCAGTATTTTACTTCTTTATGAGCTGTATTAAAATTCTGTACCCAGTGTATCTGTTCACCTGCCTTCTTCTCTGCAGTTCTAGCTGGGTTAACCAGGGCTTGTTCCCTGGAAATCCCTGCGACTGCTCCGTGCCCCTTCAAGAATAGTGTCTGGGTAACCACGGGCTTTGAATTTTTCTGTCATGTTTTCTAAAGTCGGCTGAACCTCAGAGGGGTTACTGGTAATGCGCTTGGCTCTCAGATACTGAGAATAGGGGAGACTTTTTATGGTGGCTGGGGGGTGGTAACTGTCTGCTCTTAAGATCATGTTCCTATCAGTCTTTTTAGAGTATAAGGAAGTGGAGATCTGATTATCTTGAATTTTGATCATCACATCCAAAAAAGCAATTTGTTCGAGATTCATCTGAAATGTGAATTTTATTGGACAATCCTTAAGATTAATGTCGTGTACTAACTTTTCAAAATGCTCGGGACGTCCTCTCCATAGGAGGAGGACGTCATCGATGTACCTCTTATAGAAAATAATTCTATCTCTTACCGCTCTATTGAAAAAGAATTCTTGTTCAATATCTACCATATAAGTATTCGCATAAGCGGGGGCCACAGGGGACCCCATGGCACACCCGCTTACTTGGAGGTCGTACTTTTTGTTAAAGAAAAAATAGTTCTTAGTCAGAACTACCTCAAGGAGAGACAGAAAAAAATGTAAGTCTGAACCAACATATAAAGGATTGTCCAAGAACAATTTTCTGATTGCAGCCAAACCCCCTCCGTGGGGGATATTGTTGTAGAGGCTGGTGATGTCCAGGGTGCACAACCAAGTGCCATCCGGAACATCACCAACCTCCCGCAACTTCAACAAAAGATCAGTAGTGTCACGCAAGTAGGTATCCCCACTCTGCACACACAGCTGGATAATAAATATTGGGATATGTTGTTAAATAGGCCACCCCGGGCGGAGATAATCGGCCTGCCCGGGGGGTTCTCCAATCATTTGTAAATTTTTGGCAGTATATAGTCTGTGGTGTCGGCCTGGCACTCTGCTTCTTAGGCAGCTACCCGGGTGCCTTCTGGATCCAAATAGCAGCAGAGTATAGAGAAACAGCAGTGGCACTCAGTCGGGAAATTTTCAAAGTGTATTTAAAGTCACAGCAAAAAGATAGTTTTGCTGTGACTTTAAATACACTTTGAAAATTTCCTGACTGAGTGCCGCTGCTGTTTCTCTATACTCTGTATATATATATATATATATATATATATATATATATATATATATATATATATTATTCCCAATACTTCAATATGCGCTCTTATGTAAATATGGTATATATTCAGGTGTTAGGCAGCTTAACCACAAAGTTCCCTGAGGGTTTCGGGAACAAAACCACAATACACTCCCCAATAGTGGTATAGCGCCTTTAAATTCTAAAAGTCCCTTTTACTACTTTGAAGAAATAAAACCTTATTGGAAGATCATTCTCATTTGCTTCATTGAAAACTTTGGAAATTGTGGACTTTTAGAATTTAAAGGCGCTATACCACTATTGGGGAGTATATACATACATATACATATATTTAAGTGAGGAGACATTATATATATATATATATATATATATATATATATATATATATATATATATACCAACGGGAAAGAGCACTCACAATTCACATATCCATCTGCTGGGGTGCCAAATCCCAGGCTATAGTCCAGCAAAGAAGGGGTTACAGCCAAATATAGAAAAAGTGCAAAAGAGAGCACTCACCAGACTGTTATTTGAAGATGCAATATAAAAAGATTTAATACATCACCAAGGCTTTTTTAGAACAAGTTGTCGACGTTTCGAGCCTCTCTGGGCCCTTTGTCAAGACCAATGCAAAGATGGTTCACATAGAATCCGATGCACAGCAATAGAAAGCATAATAACCAATGCACAGCAGGAGAGGCATAATAAATGCATACACATATGGAGATACACAATATAATTAACGGCGAAAAACAGATAGAGAGAACTGACTGACTGTTTTTCGCCGTTAATTATATTGTGTATCTCCATATGTGTATGCATTTATTATGCCTCTCCTGCTGTGCATTGGTTATTATGATTTCTATTGCTGTGCATCGGATTCTAACCATTCTACTGCTACTTCCTGTTTTTAGCATTTCTTGTTACCTTGGTGATGGTTCTGGCGCGTCCAGTGTGGATGATGTCAGCCATTCAGAACGGAGGGGCGTGTGTGCATCCCGTCCTCCCCGCTTCTACCTACACATGGTGGCATCTATTTAAGTTCAGTACTGTTTCTTTGTCTTTTATCCTGACGACAAATTAAATTTTGAAACGTTGACAACCAGAACTGGCAATTTGTAAGCTTCTTGTGAGTGTTGTGAGTGCCGCACCATCCAGCCTGCTATATATATATACAGTGCTATTTTTGTAGGAAAATAGGTTCAGGAACTGTGGGCAGGGGCAGAAAGTGGGCGGTGATGTGGGAGGAGCTACAAAAGGGGCGGGGCATTACAGTAAAAAAAAACAACAACAAAAAAAAAAAACATATAATTCCTCCCAACAGTGGCAGTAACATAACAATCCCCAGCAGCAAAGTGGAGAATATACGCCAAAGGCGCGCGCCCAAAAAACAGGGGTGTAGCCTCACTGCAAGGGGCACAGCATTACAGGAAAAGACTACTTTATAATGCGGTTTTGCAACCTGCACACAGAGAATTGGCCCATTATACATATGCCACACACCGTAACGCTTATTATACATATGCCACGCACCATAATGCTCCATTATACATATGCCACACACCATAAAAAAAACCAAAGAGACGTTTGATGAAGGGAGAGAGGGTGGGGTAGAAAGAGTGGAGGCGGTGAGAGATGAGAGCAGGAGTTTGAAAGGGTTGTCACAGGCCTTATTGTCCCTTGTAATCAAACCCAACCACCCAGGCTAATACAGCCCCCCCAACCCCCCTAATACAGAGAGCACTGTGTACCTCCAGCACTGGTGACGGCAGTGCTGGGTCCTTCCTCCCAACACTGACTCCGCTGATGGTGACACTGTGTAAAAAAAGAAAAGAAAAAGAGAATGAAGGAGTGCACAACCCTCTAAGTCCCTGCTTGCACCGAGCTCTCCAGAGGGCCGGGTCCCTGGCTTCCTTCTCCCACCTGCAGCCTTCGGCAGCAGCGCTGGGTCCCTGCTCCCATCTCCAATGACAGCGTCGGGTCCCTGCACCCTCTAGCCAGCAGCCTCGGATTGCAGCACAGGGTCCCTGTTCCTTTAAAGCAGCCTCCAAGGACAGCGGCATCCCCTACTCCCACCTGCAGCCTCCGCTGATATGGCTGGGTTCCTGCTCCCACTGAGCTCTCCGTTGAGAGGGCTGGGTCCCTGCTTCTCCAGTGGCAGGGCCGGGTCCCTGGCCTGCACCCACTGAGATCTCTGCTGAGAGGGGCGGGTCCCTGCTCCCACCTGCAGCTTCCGGGAGCAGCGCACATATGGACAAGAGTCCCTTCATGACCCTCATACTTTACACTGAAAAATTAAAAAAAAACCATGAGGCTACTTATTGGGCAGCCTTGTTAAGGTCACGGCTGCGGCACCCCATTGACAGCGCTGCAGCACCCCAGGGAGCTGCAGCGCACAGTTTGGGAACCGCTGCATTAAGCCACACCTTAATGAAGTCTAAACATACAGTATATATTTACTATTCCCAATTGTTAAAGTATTGTATTTATTGTGTTTTTAAAATAAGTACTAATTAAAGTATACACAAATATAAAAAGCATAAAAACAACTAGAAATAATTAAATAATTCGACCAGATATGTCTTGATTCTTGTATTATTGAAATCTTGTTATCTTTAATTTGTGTGGTGAGTGCCCTCTTCAGTTTATACTACTGAAACAATTACTTGCTGTAATCTGTATAGTTCAGAATAAGTTGTTGTTGTTATTATTATTATTATTATTATTATTATTATTATTATTATTATTATTATTATTATCATTATTATTATTATCATAATCATCATCACTGGAACAGCATTAACAGTATCAGAGTCAACTGTATGTGTGTTGCATTTCCAAAGCTTTCATATATACTTTATAGGACTATAAATATCTGGCTACATAGCCCTTATACAAATAAACTTGGCTGATATCTAGAACTTACAATATTAAACAGAGGCTAGTTGGAAGAAAACATTAGAGCAGCCAGAGTAAAAATAAGTGAGAGATAATCCATTTTACAGCACAAACAATTCATTAATCAGATACAGAAAAAAAAAATAACTTTGGGAAAATATTTTGTTAGGGACAATATTATTTTTTTGTTTAACACTTTGTAGGGTGACAAATGGTGTAATCAACATTGATTATAAGTCAATAAATCAGTTTATCAGTAATTAACAAAATAAAATAATTACCTTTTTGTTTTTTTTAGATCTAAAGCCTAATAGAATTGCATACCAAAAAAAAAAATATTAGAACTAATATCTATAGTGTGAAGCATAGAGTTTAACTGGTCATTGTCATTTGTCATGTCATTTAATTTGGGGAATTTTATCAAATTTTTATTATAAGATCACAATGTCAATTCAGGTAAAAATCATATCAACCTACTAATAGACTAGGCAAAACCTTCAGGTCCTATGATTTAAATGTGTGAGAAGAGAGAGAGATCAATGGCATATAAATGTACCCTTTGAGAAAGGTTACTTATTAAAGGAAAAAATCCTTCATATGAGGGGAAAAAATAGTTCATTCTATTTATACAAAGTTAAGCACCTACAACACATATTGTTTATTGTCCCTAAGGGTGTACTCAATGGAGGAATCTATGGCTGTACTTTTCATCTTAAGACTGGACAGGTCACCCCTATCAAGCTTACACTCTTTCCCCCAGGCTGATTTCTAACCTTTCACATTGAGTATTGATTAGCCAAAGGTTATCTGTTCATTTAACACATTTTAGTTTTATTTTTTTTATACTTTACACAATTCTATGTTCTAAACATTAATTGATGCTGAATGTACATGAATTTAAACTTCATCGCTTGAGTAACAAAATGTAAACAAATGTACTAAACCTATACAAATTATTGGGCTCTTCTAAAACAATTGACTGTTTAATACATTATGTATGGTGTTTAATGGGAAACAACATCAGCTATGCATTAAAATGCTATATTTATATTATGAAATTAATATAAAAAGATAAAATGTAAATAAGGTTTTCCATGTAATATACTGACCTCAAGATGCATTTAGCATTGTGTTTTATATGGTATTTAAATAAAGTTTACAACACTTTGTGAATTAAGTAAAGGGATTTAGATTCTAACTTTGGTTTTTCTAAACCAGACACTCAAGTCAGTTTCTTTTTCATGACGGTTTTTAGGAAGATACATGTACATCTCTCATAAAAATCTTATATTAGCAAGTGCAGTTAAATGATAAGCATAAATATGTTTACTTTGTTTTAAAATATATAACTGGAATTAACTTCCTACAACCTAAATGAACATATCTGTTTTAGGTTCAAAAGAGTGTAAGGACAAGGTAATATTAAACTTAGAAACTGTTTATTATTAATTAACCTGTCACAACGACCCAGGAGCATAGTTTGGGTTGACCTATTGGATCATTTGCATCAGGGGGACCACAATGGAGCCATATTCTCTTCTGTCCCATGTAGTAGTCTGATAGTAATAGACTTCAATTAATATTTTGTAGTGTGATAGTAATAGACACATTTTCTTCTGGTGTTGAGTAACAAAAGTAATATGTACTATTAACGGAGGAGATGCAAAAATTCCTGTGTACATTCTGTGCCACCTGGCCTCACAACTCTGGTCTGGTCCCTCTTCCCCAATAAGTCTTCATCAGTACAAGTGCTCATCCCACTGGTGTCTCTATGACCCTTATTCTGGTTGGTGCGGTAATATCCGCGTGCGTTCGTGCCGCCGATGTTTTGTGTCTGCGCATGTGCAGAGGCGTCTCTGCGCATGTGCGAGCGGGGCGTACGGCCAAATCCCGCATGAAATGTGAACACTCCGAACAGGGGGTGGAGAGGGGCGTGAAGGGCTATTTGGGCTCATTACCATATGCATACGCCCCGCGTTTCATGGGCGTTCCCATGCAAATGCTGGGCGTACGTATGGTAATGCAGTCGTGACGCACGTGTAGGGGGCGGACATATGACATCGCCGGATGTCAGCTGCCCGCCCAGATCCCTGCTTTTGCACGGAAAAATGTCCCTGTGGTCTGAGGTTGCGGGAGCTAGTGGACCACTCGGTCCTGCGACCATCGAATGATGGGGGAGGTTCCCTGAGATGGAGGAGGCATATTCCATGAAAAATACACGTGCGGTCCGTTCGGCCAGCTTCTTACCGCGTACGGACGGAGTTGGCGATCCGTATGGAGGCGGGGTTTCGCACGCACGGTCCTGGCCGCATATTCGGATCCGGCCGCACCGATCAGAATAAGGCCCTATATTACAGAGGTGCAGACTCTTCATAAGAGACTGACTGCTTTATACACAATTAAACTAGGTGATAGCGGAACCTCCAATCCTACCGAAACACCACAGGGTGCACCCCACAGCACTGACTGGTAAGTCTGCTGGCAGATCCTCTGCACTACGGAAACAAATAACACATTACTACCCTTAGAACAATATTTGGGAATTCCATTTGGGCATCTATAAGGTTCTTAGCCACGGAGATCAAACACTCTTTGTTTCTTCATATTTCCCACAAAACCAGCAAGGACTTCAATGTTTGTGTACCGGTATTAGAAATACTTCATTTATTTGATACATCCCAAATATTTTACTCTTCACATTTTATGCAATTTTTAATTATACACATACTGTCTAAATTCTTGTAAAGAATATAATCATCTTGGAACAATAAGAATTATTGATTTTAAATACTAAATATTAATTTAGTATTCATTTATCGACCAAATGGTATAAGGGATGTGCTGAATTATTGTTTTATTTATACCAAGTCCTTGCATAGGGTATTTGTCGTGCACCCACCACAACTCAGCAGCAACCTAAACCCACTATAAGCCGTGTACACACGGGGCGATTTTTTCATATTCACCTATATTGGAGATATATTCAGTTCCTCCATGTTAAATCTTTGAAATGGATATTTGCTGGTAAGCCCCACCCCCAACAAAAATAAATAAATGAAAAAAAAAACACCTCAAAAAGCTATTTTAATAATATGCGCTTATTAATTACTTATGTTGTCCACACCTAGTCAACATGTGTACTTCTGAACACATTTGGGAGAGGTGGGCCCCATAGCATACACATTCTCTATCTTCCTATTATCAATATATATATATATATATATATATATATATATATATATATATATATATGTATATATATATATATATATATATATATATATATATATATATGAAAATGTTTGTTTGTATGCAAATATCTTCCACAGCTCTCAAGAAAAAGCTACCAAATCTTACACAAATATTTAGTATCGAAAAATTGTTATTAGGCCACAAAAATACAACCAAATGATAAAGCAATAAATATTGAAAACATTATTTTTTGGTTATGTATTATCTCAATGTGACATCATGCATAGGAGTAATAAAGAAAAAAAACAGTTGTTTGACACTCGGCACAGGCTCCTCAAGTCAAAATTGATGGAAGACATCAACATGAGCAAAGAAAAAGCAGTGGGGATTCTATTTCTGTTTTGAAGATGAAACATAGGGACAAACTAACATTGGAAATGTGCAATGTAAACACACAATGGGCCAGATGTATCAAGCTTCAAAATGTATTAAATTGGAGAGTAAAAAACAGCCAGCCAATCAGCTCCTAACTGCCATGTTACAGGCTGGGTTTTATAACTGACAGGTAGTAGCTGGTTGGCTGGTTTTTATCACTCTCCACTTTATCACTTTTTGCAGGTTGATACATCTGGCCCAATATGAGAAACATATAAGGAGAAAATATGCTCCATATATGAAGTAAGAATAATTAATTAGTGACAGGGTATGAATGCAGCAGATACCATCAATAGCATACGGCCGTTAAAGCCGACTCTTTTCAATGGGACCGTCAAATTTACTAATGATTCATACTGGAGTATACGAATACATATACGAATTTACTAACAAATACAAATTTCAAATAGACCTTGTTTTTCGATTGTATATGAGGGAAGTTGTAGATGTCATAGTGTAAAAAAGAGAATAAATAAACAATGAATGGGAAAAAAAACAGCATGGGGTTCCCCCCACGGCTAGAGCCAGCTCACAGACCTGGTCCTAGTTTTAGAAATTGAGGGGCCAAAATGTAGGGGTTCCCTCAGATTTCTAAAAGAAGCCTCAGGCTCAATGGCCAGTCCTGGTTCCCAAAATATGGGGGACAAACTTTCTAAATGTTTGTTAAGCAACAGTGATTAATATAAGGTGTGCCCAAAAGAAAAGAAGACTACAGTAGTACAGTATGTAAAGAATATTTAATTACAGTTCATCTGTAACATTACAACTACATTTAATTGCCGTTGATTTTGATGCACTTATCCCAGTGAATATGAAGGGAGTGGATAAGCCAGGAGTATAGAAAATCCTGGGTAGCTGATGGATCCAGTTTTCCACAGTGTCCTGCACTCCCTTGTCACAGGTGAACTGTTAATCTTTCAGTGATTTTTTTAAGGGGCTGAAGATATGTGAGTCACATGGGGGATATCTCGGGACTGTATGGAGGATGTCAGGACCTCCAATCAAAATTTTGCCATCAGATCAAGTGTCTTATTGGCCTAGCATTGTCCTGGAGTAGCACTATCCCTTTCCAGAGCTTGTTTCTGCGCTTGTTATTATTGGCCTGTTTCAGCCTCAGAGCTGCTCTCCCTACACCATCTTCATCCTGCGATAAATTTCTGAAGCATGCTAGGCTTCCACACCAAGAAATTGGATAACAGCTCTTTGTGTAGATCTGGAAGAATCCATTATGCATCCAACCGCAAAAAACAAATTTGCAGGAGTAAAGAAACTGAGGCCTCATCAGGTGGGTGGAGGGGAAGGGGAGGGGGAGTGGGAGGAGACTGTGCTATGGTATTCTATGCTGTGCTTAGCTATGCTATACTAAGACCATAGTCTTAGCATAGCATAGCTAAACACAGCATAGAATAGCATAGTATTGTTCATGTGGGTTGGGGAGGGAATGGGGGATATTTTTGTTGTTGTTACAGGAGTCTGTTATTATCTAACTCCTGCAGCACATACATCTATTCAATTTGGAGACCCTTGACCTGAATGAGCCAGGTTCCTTCTTCTGGGCTTGGCAAACATTCACAGACAGGGGTGTGCATTTGGCAGCATTGATCATATCTGCCAGCTTGGGCATGACTGGGTCTGCCAGCTTTGGCTTGATTGGGTCTGCCAGCTTTGGCTTGAATGTGTCTATATAGCAAGAGGGGGGACCTAGACTGCACACCCTATAATGAGAGGTGCTCAATGGGTTGAATGGGTCTGCCTGCTTAGCCTTGACCATGGTCACCGGCTTGGCCTTGACCTGGGTTGCCGCATTGGCCCGCTCAGATTTCGGCCCAGATGTCACTGGCTTGGCCTGCTCAGATGTTGGCTGCCTTCGCACCACATGTTTGGGTACCACAGGCCGATACAGAGGCCAGGATTTATAACCTCTGTTAGGCTCAGCCTATGCTCATATATGGTCATAGCTCAGCCTATTCCCATATATGGTCATAGCTCAGCCTATGCCCATATACGGTCATAGCTCAGCCTATGCCCATATACGGTCATAGCTCAGCCTATGCCCATATATGGTCATAGCTCGACCTATGCCCATATACGGTCATAGCTCGGCCTATGCCCATATATGGCCATAGCTCAGCCTATGCCCATATATTGGCATAGGCTAAGTTATGCCCATATATGGGCATAGGCTAACTTATGCCCATATGCTGCCCTGAGCCAAAGTAAGTAGTACAGTACCTGCTCCCCCAATCATAGATAAAGATCAATATAGGATCCAATTGTACAGTAGATTCTGTTGTTTTGTTAATTTCAGCATAGGTGTGGCCATTGCCGGGGATCGAATTGTCCCCTTTGTTGTTTGTAATATATTCAGTGCAATGTTTACTTATGTGTTAGTAAATTTAGACTGGAAGCTCCGATAGGGCCAGGACTGACAGGGTTCACAAATACTGGCTATGCCACGTTTACCCACTTCTGTAGAGCAAGGACTAATTTTTGAAATATGACGGTGTCCCCTGGGATACGCACCACTTGGAAGGCATTTGCAACATATCTAGACTCCGTGCAGGAATCACTGAATTACGGCTTCAATGGTGATGCGTTGTGGAGGAGACGACCCTACAGGCCAACAGTGTGCCAGGGCGGAGTCAGTGCGCTACACATACGAGGAGAAGGAGACCTGCTGAAAAGAAGACTGCCGCAGAGGAGACTTGCTTGCAAGGAGACCAGATACCCAGGAGACTGGATACCCAGGACACCGGCTGCTGGGTAGGACACAGTCGGATGCTGCAGAGGAGACCTTCTGCCGCAGAGGACACCGCTGGGCGCTACCACCGGGGAGACAGCTGCCAGAACCTGGTACTGTGGAGCACACCACCAGGGATGTCACTGACTCATATGAGTGACATATATTCTATGTACTGTACAGCATTATGTGTTTCAGAGTGTTTGTGGGTTATTAAATTTAGACTGTAAGCTCCTATGAGGCAGGGACGAGTTTGAGTGTCATATATTCTTTCTACAGCATTGTGTGTTTCAGATTGTTTTTTGTTAGTGAATTTAGACTGTAAGCTCCCATGGGTCAGGGAATAATATGAGTGACATCTATACTCTGTACAGCTTTGTGTGTTTCAAAGTGTTTGTGTGTTAGTAAATTTAGACTGTAAGCTCCTATTGGGCAGGGACTAATATGAGTGATATCTTTTCTTTGTATAGCATCTGGGTTTCAGAGTGTGTGTTAGAAAATTTACACTGGAAGCTCCTATGGGGCAAGGACTGACAGGGTTCACAAATATGCTGCATATTTTACCCACTTCTGTAGAGCAAGAACTCATTTTTTAAATATGGCTGTGTCCCCTGGGACACGCACCACTCACACAATATAAAAAGAAAAAATAAAGCAAACATCTCACCTATTTCTATACACGTGTTTGGGTAAACTGGCAAACTACATTTTAAAAATATAATTCCAGATTATATTTAAATACCTAAAGGTAACCTTAATATGAATTATGGAAATGTATTTTGTTTCTTAATATAGATATAACATTGTTTTTTATTATTATTATTATTATTATTATTATTATTATTATTATTATTATTATTATTATTATTATTATTATTATTATTAATAATAATAATACTAATTATTATTATTATTATTATTATTATTATTATTATTATTATTATTATTAGGCTATATGAACTAATAGTACGTGTAATGTCTTTATTACAGAATTACCAAGACATATATGTGTGCTTGATATGTTCTGCTTGAGAGGTTTGTGGACTTCAGGCAATTGAAAACCCTGCACTAAACAGTCATATTAATGAACAGAAGATTGATCTTGCCTTCAAAAATACTGTATATTTAAAGCCAGTTTAGGTGAATAAGAGGATAATAGATTGCACTCTATAACCTTCTTTAAACATATTTTGCTTTGTATACACTAAGGGCAATCAATCATACAAACTGTGGATGTATTATTTAAGAAACACTTGATCCACTGGGATCTGGTAACAGCTAAAGGATCTTAAAATGTAAAATGATTAATATTCTGTGCACCTAGGCTATAGGAGAGTAGCAATAAAAGAGTTATTTCAAAAGTGCATAAAATCTCCCCAGGTGCAGGGGCATACGCAGGATTTTCAGAAGGGGGTTTCCAGAGGGGCAGAGCAAAGCACAGAGATGGACACCAGAATATGCCGGGTCAGTTAAAGTATTATAGATAGACCAAATGTATATAAATAATAATAATGGTACTTGTTTCCTAGCATGACGCCCATCACATCGCATACCATAAGGCATACGATGGTATGCGATGCAATGCGATGTTACGTGATGGCAGCCGATGTTATACAATTTTAAATTGTATACCATCTAATTGTATGCCATTGTATGCCATATACAATTGTATACGATTTAAAATTGTATAAGCACCCTAATGGGTGTTTTCAATGTTAAATGTGGCCCCTATAAGATAAATAATTGTGTAAGCACCGTAATGGGTGCTTACAATGTAAAAAGCACCCCCATGCCACCCCCACTATCAACGCCAACGCGAAGCGTGGCGAGCGAAGCGAGCCCGAGAGGGGCGGCGGTACTCTTCCTACAACCTTTTCATACCCCCAATATCCACGTCGGCGTTGAGTTGAATGTATATAGTGTGGCGAGCGCAGCGAGCCACCGAGCCCGAAGTGTGGCGAGCGCAGCGAGGGGGCGTGGAATACATGTAAAGTAATATGCGTCCGCTCGCCACGCTTCGGGCACACTATATAAAAACAACTCCATGCCGACGTGGATAGTGGGGGTATGAAAAGGTCGGAGGACGCGTACCGCCGCCCCTCGCAGGCTCGATGCGCTCGCCACGCTTCGGGTTGGCGTTGATAGTGGGGGTGGCATGGGGTGCATTTAACATTGTAAATACCATAATAATAATAATAATATATATATCTATATATATATATATATATATATATATATATATATATAGATATATACATACAGGGGCGTCAACAGCAGTGTAGACCCCTGGGCATAGCAATGTATTGGGGCTCCTACCGATCCTCCAGCAGTAGGGGTGGGGGAAGCTTTGTATCTCGCGGGTGGTAGGGTGTATTATATCAACCACTCAGCATATAGGGCCTGGATCAGCAATTTCCACTAATTACACCTTTACTGCACAGATGGTGGGAGATGGGGGCATTGGGTTGAATGAAGGGGCCCTGATACATAACTTCCAGCGTGGTAGAGTATGTTTAATATGCAGAGGAGGGGTGTATAGTGGAGTGGGCTTATTATTCATAATTTTCTGGTGGGAGGACAGCTTGCTTGACTGCAGGTATCTCCAGTTCCCGGAAATATATTTCTTAGATTTTAATGGAATTAAAAACTAGAGAATCCCACCTACCAAAGGGTACTGGGGACTAGGGGGTCAGAGTTCAGGAGGCAGAGCAATCTGCTAACGAGAATATAAAATTACATACCAGGTGTGTGGAGCTGGAGCAGTAACCAGCTGCTGGAAGGTTGATATCTCTGGTTCTGGTAACAGTAGAGACAAGCTTCTAGTGTCCATCAAAGGGGGAGAGTCACAGATTTTGGAATATACCCTCAAAAAAGTCAGACAGAGCCTGAAATATCTGACTGGTAAAGCAAATAACAGGCTTGGATGGGGACCACTGCTTTGAAGTCAGATATCTCCGATTCCCAAGGGCCAATTTTTAAAATGCTTGTACGAGTGGATCCTCAGCTTTCAGCCTAGTGCCCTTAGACTCCTGCGTGCGCCACTGAGGTGAATATGCCGTTCTGTTTTCACATGAATGTTCCTATTTCTATATAAAATGCACATAAAGATGGTGCAGTATATGGAGTGAAACATGCCGCTGTTGCAGGTGAAGTCATTCAATGGTTATTGATCATCGAATATTTTCTGTTGGACTCGCTAATAAAAGTCAGTGGAAAATGACTATTATTTGCATGTTCAGGGGGAAAGACAGGGCAGTCCGCTGACTTCCTGTGACATCAGCTGCTCACCCCTGGCATACTTTGGCCCACCTGCATCTCCATGGGAACACCAAGTGTTTTCATGGGGGACACCCGACACCATATTTAGCATATAATTCTCATCAGATTTTAGTATTGCTGTAAGTAACCATCAAATGATTTCTCCTGCTAGCGGTCACAAGCGAGGGGATGTGTTAATGAACACATCCCCTCGCATGCTAGCGAAGAGATTCAGGCAATAAGTTGGCGACTGTACATCGGGGTAGTAGGCTGCCTTAAGGTGCTTGCTAGGCAGTAAATATAAGCTGCCTAGCAAGCCACCCTGAATCAGGCCAGGGGCGTAACTAGGGCTATACAGCCCTAGCGGGGGTGGGGGAGCCTGTGCCAATGGGACGAAGGGTGATGAAGCTTTCATGAAGCCGGAGGCAGGAGTCTTTTGTGAGCTGAGCAGTCTGCCTGCCACCCTTGCACCATGCACACTGCTCCCCCTTCCAATGGGTGCACACCGGGGCGCAGGGTCACTAACACAGCCAGCAGGATGTGACTCACATGGATGCAGCCCCGACCCCAGATGTCTGCATCCATGTGGGGGAAAGTGGGGGGCTACTATATGGAGACAGAGACTTCATGCATCAGCAGCAGCTTCCCGCCAACCTACAGCTCCTCAGCAGACCCAGCACCAAAGTCTACTAGTAATCATCGGTGCTGCTGACTACAAATCCAGGAAAAAGGTAATATGGTCCCAATGCGTGTGGCTGTACCCGCGGTGCTGCTTGCTCTGAACTGCTGCTGCAGCACCGGTGATTACTGGCAGATGCCGGGGCAGGCACTGGGGCTGCTGAGACGCTGAGGAGCTGAAGGTCAGCAGGAAGCTGCTGAGCTGTTGGTCTCTCTAATACAGATGCTGGCACTGGGGCTGCTGCGGAGACTAGGAGCTCTAGCATGCTACTGTCAGTCTACAAAGACATAACTGGTGAATCATTAAAAATATATTATAAGGTGGCAGTGGGAAAAGTTAAAAAAAATTCTAGTTATGCCACTGAATCAGGCCCACCGTTCCATGTTCCTGGAATTACAAAATGATTTGCAGGTGGTTTGCAGTTAACAATCAGGTCTGAATCAGGCCCTAAAAGAGGAGAATTTACCCCCCCGTGTACCTGCTCTCTGCTCTGAACAGATGTCTTATTACCTCTGGCAGCCTATACATAAAGACCTGCATCTTCCTTACATTGGTGGGTTGCCTGTGTCCACTTGACCTGCCACCTGGAACCTGCATCATAGCCACCGTTATAGCCTTCCATCTGGAGCACAGACTCCACTTACTACTGCTCCAGGTACCGAGCAGAACCTGACCATTGTACATCCTCTCCCTGGCTCCTGTCTACCTCCCAGTACAGTGCTGAATGTTGTGCTGGGTGCAGTTTGTTAGTCCCCAGGCTTACTCCTTTGGGGAATGGCGCTCCCTATAGCAAGTCTGTTTGCTGTTGAGGCTTCCTGTTACTGGCCTACAGCCTATAACTCTGGGATGCAGATTCTGTGAATGTGAATTGATGCACATGTCTTGCAAGTGTTGTCTATATTATATTGTATATTACCATATTATACTGCAGCTTCTTACTGGAATTTCCTACAGTCTATCTCTCTTGCAATAACTTCCTTTGAAAATGTTAATTTTATGCACCACTACCTCTACTTCTTTAGCAGTTATCCTGCCTAACATTGCAGATGCTTATTGAATATTTGTGAATTTACTGCCATCTATTGACATCTTTTTATACTACAGCATGATCCCTCCTATGGTGACCTTATGGGTCACTATAGATGTTCTAGGACTCTCAAGTGGACTAATGTATCCAGTTGTGGCTGGCAATTACTTCAATCACTATTAATCCTATTGTATCCAGGATCTCTGTGCAACAAAAGGTTCACAATGACATCTCCTTCTCCCTGTTCTCCAGAATTGGCTATCAACCTACACATTCAAGCTGTAATGTCTGGACTACTGAAGGGAGTGTAAGCAGCTTTTCACAAATAACTCCCCAAGTCCATCTCAGAATTAAAAAAATGAGACTTATACCCTGGAAACCTGTGCTGCTCATAACAACGTTTAGATAAAGAGCTCTTTTGATTTCATGATGAAATTGAATTGCTGAAGGAGAAGAAGGAGGATCAGGAGAACCCTTCTCATTGCAATAATCTGATGACCTGAAATGCCATGTTATCAGTTCCAAGTTCCTTGCTGATGGGTCTCTTCTGACAATTGCTCCCTGAGCTCTCTGACTGTTTGTGTGATAGAGCCCACAGAGCCCTCAAGAACAAACCCTTGGAATCTCAACCACCAGATACATTGTAGTTTGCCTCCACTAATATAAACCCAAGAAAAAATATTGCTATCAATCCAGGACTCTCCCAACATCTGTTTTAGTTTCATCTTAAACATTTCCTCCCTAGCTTTCTGCTAAACCACATTGTTCTAGACCAGGGGTGGGCAATAAGCGTCCCTCCAGCTGTTGATGAACTACACAGCCCAGCAGGCCTTGCATCAGTTTCAGCATGGTCAAATAGTCAAATGGCAAAACTAAGGCAAGGCATGCTGGGATGTATAGTTATTCAACAACTTGAGGGCTACTTATTGTCCAGCCCTGTTCTAGACCATCCATGCAAAAGTGCACAAAGCCACTAATCATAGCAAAAGCATGCACTACATGGAAAAAAAAAACACCCTGTTAGCCATACATAAGACCGTTCCTACTGCTTCTCTTCTATCCTAGATAGAAATCTTAAAGGTTAGGTGAATGCCCTCCCATCTCATCAGGCTGCAGCTAAACTGCAGAGGCTGCCTCAAACATTTTATGACAAGGCTGACAAAATCTATACCCTCATAGCAAATAATTTGAGACATAGACAAGATACGACAATGATTGATAAATTATTCTCTTCTAAGTTAGCTTTGACAACATATGATCATAAAATAATGATGGAGTTTAGAGACTCTCATAACTCCCTTTATAATATACCTTTTTTCGATCTCTTCTGGTGGATCTGAGGTAGCGGTCCTTGAGAGAGCAAAGTGGGTGGGAGGATGTGTATGGAGATTTTAAGTGGAAAGAGGAGCTAGTAGAATTGTTAAAATAAGATCACTGAATTGGTCTCCAGAGAGGAAAACTTGGTAGCGTAGGATCCAAAGTTAATTGAAGAAGGTAAAGGTGAGAGATCAGTAGACTGATGAGGACAAGAACATAGTAAAAATTGCAATAAATGATAAGGGTGTGGATAAGGGTTTTAGTGGCTTCCAGTGGGAGGAATGGTCTGATCCTTCAAAAGCTGCAGAAGCTTCAGAAGTGACAGGTTTTAGAGAGTGCCTGATATGGAAAGAACGATAGGGCAAACTCAAAGGGCAAAACATTGATCTTTGTGAATAGGGGAAAAATAGGTATTATCTAGAGCAGTGGTAGCCAACCCTAGCCCTTGAGAGCTACCAACAGTTCACATTTTCCAGACAACCTAGCTGCTGCACTCATTAATCACTGACACATTTTAAAAGATACACAGATGGAGCTAATTAGCTCACTTGTGATTCTGTGAGGAGACCTGCAAAACATGCACTGTTGGTAGCTCTCGAGGACTAGGGTTGGCTACCCCAGATCTAGAGAGAATGGGAAAAAGGAAATGCCTTGAAACAGGAAGATGACAAATCTATTTTGCCATGTATAAAGCAGTGGAACATCCAAAAGGATATGACTTGGTGCCTTTGTCGTATAGATGATTTTGTAGAAGCACAGTGCTTCTCATGGAAAGTAACAAGGAAACATAACTTCCTAACCAGAATGTAATATATGTTTGTATTTTTACATTACATAGACCAATAAATACTGTACAAACATTGAAAAAAAGGCACACTTCATTATGTCTTATATTATACATACACTTTACACAGGAAATTAGTTCAGTGATGCAGACAAAGTGGCCAATTCAGACCCATACATTATGGGCCTAATTTGTTTCCGTCCCCGATGTGCCGAAAACGCCGGGAGTGAAAGGTTTCTGCGAGTTTCACGTTCACCAAGCCGATCACATGAGTAGGGGAGGAAAGGGGGCTATCAGGGGGCAGATGCACATAAAAAAGGGGGTGTCCCCATAAAAAATGCTGGGTGTTTCCCTGCACGTGCAGGCGCGGCGATGCTCGCACTAAACTTGGAGGAGAGAGTTGACTTTTCATTAAGAAAGACAGAAAAATCATTGACCGTCAAATCTTTTTTTGGCCGTGCAGCCGCATGCAAGGGGATGTGTTTGTATACACACAGCCTAGCCAACAGGCCTGAAATTCCTAAAAAAAAGAATTTCTATTAAGGGATGTAAATTCTAAAAAAATAATAAGTTGCCATTTTTGGACAACTCCTACTGCTTCATACCTGATATTAAGCTCTATGGCAGAAAACCATTACGCCATAATTGTTTAGTTTAATGCACTTCTCACCTTTGCTACTGAGGATGGAGACGTCCAAGAGTTGTTCAAAAGTCAACTTACCCTTAATAACTGAATTCCTTACATTAATGAATTATAAAATATCGGTCTGAACAGTAAAGTTTTACTGTAAAGTACAGTTGTGCTGCAAGTTTAGAAGTTCTTGGCTTAGAGAACATACAGGGGTATTACTGTATATCACAAGATATGTGTCAATCCAGTTAGATGAGAGTTGTTTTATGAACCTCGCAAACATTCACATGAATGCGCATTTTAAACAGGTGTCAATTGGCTTATTTGGGATCAGTAAAATGAATGTGAAAAGCTTACAAATTTTGTTTAGAATTAATTAAATGAACAATGCCCCCCAAAAATAGAAAGTTCCCCAACTTACTAAAAAAGAAAAAAAAAAAAAAAGGACAAATCATAAAGCCACTTAATCATAAATGTGCGTGTGACATCATGTTAGGAAGTGAGATCACAAGCAGGAGAAAGTGTAGAGCTACTCTTGCTGCTCAGTTCTACTAATGGCAGTGGGTTCCATTCCATGCACCTTGTTAGTCAGATGGAGGGGCTGTGGAGTATAGATAGTTCTGCCGCCAAGGCCATACTTCCTGGGTAATAGCACCACCCACATACTCCTCACTATGGCCCTGGTTTTTTTTATACTCCTGCCAGTGCAGCAGGGAGTGAGCACAATATCATCCTGCTTTTGGCAGGTCCACAAAGTAACAAGGCCCACAGAGACTTACCAGTCTGATGGCCAATGCTAGACTCGATCAGTCAAATAGAAGACGTCACCCCTAGTAAGTCTGTCCATGACATTGTCAAGCAGTAAGGAAGATAACGGATTTGGAAACATGTTCCACTCTATAGGGAGCATGGAATGACGTATCTGAATTTGTGAGTCTCTTGAACAGAGTCTCTTGAACTTGAGTCCATGGCTGAATTGTACTACCCCTCTGTTGGGTTTCTCTCACCAACAGCTGTTGTTGGTGAGTATCTTAGCAGAGCATGAAAGTGGCACCAAGAGCTTTCATTTGTTAAATCCAGAATTTATATTTAATTATGTGAAGTCAGTTCACTCTACTGGAGGTTCTTTATTTTTTAGATAAAAGCTGTAATTCACACATTTTATGATCTAATCACCACCCATATTCCATATGAATTATAGACTATGGTAAAGTAAAAGGTTTTGGCACATAAGTATAATAAAATGATGATGTCAATTAAAAAAATTAATAGAACCAGCAAAAAATAGAATAGATTTAAATAATGTATGGCTCAAATGTCACAGTTTAAAAAAATATACAAAAATTTGAGTCTCCTTGATTAAATAGAATAGGATGTATCTCCACAAACCAGAAATGAACAAAGAGAAAATTACAGTGAACCGAAGAGCTTAGAGAATAAATCACAGCACAATTTCAATTCTGACTACCCATGTATAACAAAATAATTTTTCTCTGCATAAAATGTTTTGGTTTGTTCCACTGATCTGTGTCCTTTCCTTTATATTCTCTTTGCATATTTGTTTGCATGCTACACAGAATTTTCATTTCCCCAGCCTTCCAGAGATTGACGCTGAAACTTAATTCTTCCTAGATCTGCATTTTGCATGTTTTTCTCACAGAAAAAAATATACTGATATGCATTATTCCCTATAATCTATGTCAACATTTCCTAATCGGGAGGTAGCTAATTTTCCTTTCGATCATAAAACTTTCCATTGTTCATTTGGATGCAGATATGTGGATCAGACAAGACAATCCTTTGAATATTAACGTGCAGGTCCCCTTTCAATAGTATATTCATAAATGCAATCATGCATACCTTTTGGAGTTATGAGGTGCCGGAAGATATGGTAGTGCTGACTTGATGCTGTTGTGACAGAGCAGGTTAAGGGATTCTGTCTTCGCTTTAACCTGGCTCCGACACATTATGAAAAGTTGTTTGGCCCAGTGCCTAATATGACCTCTACATCTCTTCACAGTGACAACACTTCACTAGGTCCTTTGAAAGGTCAAGCTAGATAACAGTTGTGAGTCACATTCTGTAGGCCTTTTCTTATCTCTTCTAATGACACAGAAAGACACAGCTGGCATTTGCAGCATTCAATTAGTAGATTTTCAAGAACAGAGTAGCACAGCACTGCATGCAGGTAGATGAAACATGATGCGTAATCCAAATTACCCGATATACTTGTGATTCATATACTGTTTCTTTTTCTCTTATGTCTTTGAATTATTGTAAATATTTTTAGCAAAATATAGCTTCTATTAGAGTTTTTAGTAAATAGAAACTGCAGTTAAAATAACAATTGTTTCTAGGTCATAGAGTATACAGCTACAAAATTAATTATTGCTTATACAAAAAATGGTTTCCTTCCTATGCATTAATACATCTACTTTTGAATAATAAATGACTGGTAACTGTAACTGCTGCAAATTGCCACTGAGGACTATTGCTATGTTTACGCAAATAACTGAATAACTCATTTTTCTCTTTTTCTAAAACCTCTATGTGCACTTATATAATCCTCATACACACTGGGCAATAAAATTTGCAATATCGCTCATTTTAGCCCTTCAGACCCAAATCACTCATCGGCCAGTATGTACACTGTACACGACAGCCTATACACGCTCCAGTAGGTCATTAATGGTCCCCTCTGTCATGTGCGCATGCACAGTCGAGGGAGCGGATATTTAGCAATAGTCATGCTGCAGAAATGTTTTTGGGTAATCTAGGCCAGGGTTATAGGCCTATCCAACATGTACATGTCCATCAGGTAAGTCTCTCACATTCTATGGGTTCAAGTCTAGGGCATGAGACACCCCCATAAATAGCCCAAAGCAGCACACTAGTGGACAGATGATTAGTGATATACAGTGCTAAAATAAGTGTATTATTAAGATGCCCTAAAGCAGCCCAGCCACAGCAAGTTAGGAAGTCCCTGCCAATTCCATGGGTGCCAGATGACTGACCGGCAGTCAGGATTCCGACAGTCATTACACCGACTTTGGCATCCCAACTGCTAAAAGCCTGACAGTCGGGCAGTGGCTATTCTCCATTGTGGGGGTCCCTGCAGTCAGTATTCCGATGTCAGGCTAATGACTGTCAGAATCCTGACTGTCGGTGTGTTATACCACATCCCATTTACACAGCCAATGCTCAGTGTGGGGAGCACAAATCAACCATTGGGAAATAATATGATTAATTTAATCACTCTCTTAATACCTGTACACACTGGGGGATGTTTGCTGTTGCCATTATTGGCGGCAGCGGGGACCTGGCGGGGACCAGGCATCGGCAAGTGCATACACACTTGCTGATGCCAGCATGTGACTGGCGGGCATTCTGCAGCATGGCCATCAGTAACAATCCTCACTAGAGGTTTATGAAATTTCAACAAATTCAGTTATATGGTCTACAGACTATTTTGCATAAGTGCAAACATCCAGCGATGCACTGCTTAAGTTCTACTTATCTTCTTCATAATAAGAAATTCCATTCCATACTGAGGACCAAACTCAAAGATGTACACACTGCCAATGTTGGAAGTAGTGAAGCTATTTTTTATCGCACCGCCCATGCTTCCCGATCACACCTTGTAACTCCCGTGCTGCCACCTTCCTCATAATATATTCTTGCATAAAAAATTTATTCCAAACCTTCGAAAATACACACCTTCCCTTGAAGACTACAAGTCATATCATTATTAATCATATAGAAGAAACATGACCCAGGTTTTATCTCGGAAGGATTTCACTGCTTAGTAGCTTGACCTGAGCTTACACCATTTACTACAACATAGTTACATAGTTACATAGTTACATAGTAGTTAAGGTTGAATAAAGACTTGCGTCCATCTAGTTCAACCTACGTTTTTATAATATCTTATCCGTTGCTTTATAGTATGTTCTGATATTTTAAGACAGATTAGGTTTCTTATTTGTACCCATGGATGTTATTAACCAGTATGTGTTTGTCCAACCTTATTTTGAATGTATTTATTGTGTCTGCCGACACCACCTCTCCAGGAAGAGAGTTCCAGAGTTTGACTGCTCTGACTGTAAAGAAATTTTTTCTATTAGCTGAACAAAATCTTTTTTCTTCTAATCTAAACTCGTGCCCTCTCGTCCTAGATTCCTGTCTAGCAGTAAAAAGGGTGTTTGACAGTTCCTTATATTGGCCCCTGATATATTTGTACATGTTGAGCATATCCCCCCTTAAACGTCTCTTCTCTAATGTAAATAGTCCCAAATTGTTTAATCGCTCTTCGTAGCTTAAATTCTCCATTCCCCTAATAAGCTTTGTTGCTCGTCTTTGGATTTTTTCTAATTCTATGATGTCCTTTTTAAAGTGTGGGGCCCAGAATTGTACTCTGTATTCAAGATGAGGTCTCACCAGTGCTTTATACAGAGGCATAATTAATTTTGAGTCCCTGGATTCCATGCCCCTCTTAATGCATGATAAAATTTTGTTGGCCTTTTTTGCTGCTACATTACATTGGGCACTACACCCCAGTTTGCTTTCTATTTGGACTCCTAGGTCTTTTTCGAGTAATGAATTACCCAATTCCTCTCCGCTAAGGTTATAACTAGCACACTGGTTGTGTCTCCCTAGGTGCATAACCTTACATTTATCTACATTGAACCTCATCTTCCACTTATTAGCCCACTCCTCTAGATTTGCAAGATCCTTTTGAAGCGTGGTGACATCTCCTGATGATTTGATAACTTTGCTTAATTTTGTATCATCCGCAAAGATGGATACATTGCTGAGTAACCCCATCCCTATATCGTTAATAAAAATGTTAAATAAAATGGGCCCTAAAACCGAACCCTGAGGCACTCCACTTAGTACTGGTATCGTATCTGATACGGCACTGTTTACAACCACTCTTTGTTCTCTATTACACAGCCAATTCCCTACCCATCTGCAGATATTTTCACCTAATCCTAGGTCCTCCATTTTATTTATCAACCTCTTGTGTGGGACAGTATCAAAGGCTTTAGCAAAATCTAGGAAAATCACATCAGCATTTCCTCATAGAACCCTAGTAGATTTGTTTGGCATGAACGATTTTTCATGAACCCATGCTGGTTAGTACTGAATAGATGATGATGGTTTAAATATTCCTGTATACCATCCCTTAAAAATCCTTCAAATAGTTTACCCACAAATGATGTTAAACTAACTGGTCTGTAGTTAGCGAGATCCTCCTTTTTTCCTTTTTTGAATATTGGCATTACCTCTGCTACTATCTTTTGGTACTTTACCTGACGATAGTGAATTGCTAAAGATATAATGTAGGGGGGTAGTTCTTCTCTTAATTCATTTAGTACCCTTGGATGAATCCCATCTGGCCCCGGTGATTTATTTGTTTCGATTTTGCTGAGCCTTAGTGTTATTTCCTTGGGCGTGAATTCAATAATAAGATCTGGTATATTTGTCCCGTTTGTGGTAGATGTTCATTCCGCAGTCTGCTCTCCCTTGGTAAATACTGATGATAAAAACTCATTTAACAATTTTGCTTTTCCCTTATCCTCTGTAACACTTATTCCATTGATATCAGTTAATGGGCCTATGTTTTCCTTGATTATACGCTTACTATTTATGTATTTAAAAAACTTTTTGGGGTTGGTTTTGCTTTCAATGACTATGCGCTCTTCATATAATTTTTAAGCTGCTTTGATTACCCTTTTACAAGCTTTGTTTGATTCTTTATATTTAGCGAACGCTTCCTCATTTAAGTTATTTTTATAGAATTTAAATGCTCTTGTTTTATTGTTGATTGCTGACCTAACTTTTTTGTCCAACCATGGTGGCTTTTTTTTTATTGAATTTACCCTTATTTACTTTAGGAATGTATTTAATAGTTAATGAATCAAGCACCTTTTTTAGAGTATCCCCCATTTCCTCTGCATTTTTTCCCTCCATGACCGTTTCCCACACAATCCCTTTTAGGGCTTCCCTGAATAGTTTAAAGTTCGCTTTTCTGAAGTTTAGTATTTTTACCGCTCCTTTGTGATGTAGTTTACTGATGTTGATTTCAAGTGAAACCATATTGTGGTCACTGCTCCCTAGTTGTTCAATTACTTTTGTGTTTGAAACTAAGTCTATGTTATTTGTTAATACTAAATCCAAGAGTGCCATCACGAGTTGGAGCTTCTACCATTTGTGTGATAAACTGGTCTTTAAGTAAGCTTAGGAACCCATTGCTTCTTGCTGTTTTACATGTTTTGTTTTCCCAATCAATGTCTGGTAAATTAAAATCCCCCATAATTAATACCTGCCCCTGATTTGATGATTGTTTTATTTGGTTTAAAAGAAGAGACTCCTCCCTTTCATTTATGTTTGGAGGTCTATAGCATACCCCTATTATAATTTTTTTTTTTTTTTATGATTGTCGGTTATCACTGCCTCCGAGTTATCCTCTTCTGTATCTGTGCTCATTTTTTTTCTCACATGATGTTAAGTTATTATTTACACATAAGCACACCCCCCTGCCCCTTATATTTTCCCTGTCTTTTCTGTAGAGTGTATATCCCTCCATGCTTAATGCCCAGTTGTGCGACTCATTACACCATGTTTCTGTAATACCAATGATGTCATAGTCGTCCCTACTGACCACAGTTTCTAGCTCACCAATTTTACCCGCTAAGCTTCTTGCATTAGCCAGTAGGCATTTTAGTTTGTGTTTGTTTTTAGTTGAGGCCATAACATTATGTTTAATTTCTCATCTAGTCTCTTTTGTATTCTTTACTAACTTCCTTGTTCCCGCCTCCCCCTCAGATGACTCTCTACAGCCCTCCCCCACCATTCTCACTGCCCGACCTATTTACAGTTTTGGAAATTCGGTACTTCTTTACTTTCACGGCGCCAGCATGGCGCCGCGCTACTTCTAGGTTACGCTCGCCACAAACTAAGTAAAATAAACAAAGTTAACGCCATGCCAATATGGATAGTTCATACCTCCACTATCCATGTTGGCATGGAATTGATTTTAATTAGCGTGGCGAGCGTAGCGTGGCGAGCGTAGCGAGCCACCGAGCCCGCAGCATGGGCGAGCGAAGCGAGCCCCGCAAGGGGACTCTGACGCGCGGCGCCATGCTGGCGCCGTGAAAGTAAAGAAGTACCGGAAATTCTTCCTCCGTCCTTCACTCCATCCTGTATTCTGAGGTCTTCTGTACCTAAGAACTGTAGTGGGGTAACATGACTGTTATAACATGACATTCGTGAAGCACCCTGGAAGTTTAACCTGGATTTTTACCCTCGTTACTTCCCAGGACATTGCCTGTGCCTCTGTCCTCCCCCCATCTCCTTCCCCCGGTTGATTCTTGATCCCAATCCAACTTCTCTCACTGACGGTCCCATAATGTCTTGCTACACCCCCGTCTCCTAGTTTAAAATCTCCTCCAGCCCTCTAACCATCCTTCTCCCCAGCACCGCAGCCCCCTCCTCATTCAGGTGCAATCCATCACGGCAAAAAAGTTGGCGCCTGACCGAGAAGTCCGCCCAGTGTTCCATGAACACAAATCCCTCCTTCCTACACCAGTCCTTGAGCCACACATTTACCTCCCTGATCTCCCTCTGCCTCCCTGGACTAACATGATTGAATTAGTTCCATAGTTTGGAGAAGTCTAATATCAAGTATAATAGCAACACTTGTAAGGAATATATTGTGGAACACCGACCTCCTGAATGCATTTAACCTTATATTGCATGATGTTGTGTCTGGGCAATAAACCAATTCTGCAGCATATTTTTTACTTTCCGTCACTTCTATTACACTATGGCATGGTATGGATTATAAGTAACTATATATATTTCAAGCCAATCAGAACATTTACTACAGTCATGTGACATGGTCGTGTCACTCTATTAATTTCAGTTTCAATGATGCCATGTGCTCCACCTCATATTATTTGAAGTTGCATAATATATAACATTTGCCAATTTTGCTGAAGGAAAGAAAAATATATCCAGATACCAGATTTCTGATTTGGAGGAGGCATATGTTAAGGTGAATCACTTGTTTACCTTTCAAATTACATTTTTTAAATCTGTATCTCTCCCAAGAGAACACCCAAGCATTACTCTATGCAGTATTTTACAAGCTATACTGGGTTTATATTTAAAATTGCTATAACCTATAATACCCTGGAGAATACTCATGCATTGTGGTATGCAGTTTTTTGCAAGTTATCTTGAGGTTTCCATAAAGTGTACATCTAGAACTTTATGCCAGTACATATATAAAGGGGAAATCTGATGCTATATGAATACATATTAAGGAATATATATATATATATATATATATATATATATATATATATAACATGCAGGATGGACCGGCACTCCCAGCTTGATTAGTAGATTACTGGCGCAGGTGCCCTCACAGCTTCAAGGTAAGCAGAGTATACAGGAACAGAGGTGCGGCACTCAGGACTTTCAAGTAGAATAACGACAGTACAGTGTCATAAAGTCATCGTTTCAGTGCTCTTTTTATTGGCACTATCGTCAGGATCCTGATGATAGTGCCAATAAAAAGAGTACTGAAACGTTGACTTTATGACACTGTACTGTCGTTATTCTACTTGAAAGTCCTGAGTGCCGCACCTCTGTTCCTGTATATATATATATATATATATATATATATATAAATATATATATATATATCTTTTTAACACACCCCTAATGAAATCATATGGACAAAATGTGTAGGGTCTGAAGTCCACTATCTGCATTCTGTTAAGCGATTAATCCTGTGAAACCCTTTATTACCTTTATAGAATTTTAAGAATGTCCTGAATGTAATTTTGGATTCATATTTTATTATTGTTTATTTTTTTCATTTTCATAGATTGTATTCTATAGCCCACTCTTAGGGCAAGTTAGTTCCAGAACCAACTTTGGCCACAGCTCTAACTGACTAGGTTTAGCATGGCCAGACTACCATGGCAACACCACCCTGTATCCTCCTGCCCCTCCCAACAAAGTAATATGGGACACTGATTGGCTGTTTCACAAAAGGACAGGAAATAACCTAACTTATAACTTTTTTGCAGCTGCTTCCTACAACTGTGTCAAACATCAAGTGTATGCAGCAGCTCCCAGTATACATCAGCAGTGTCTGCCACATGACGGTGGCCAGGGGTCGCAGAGGCTGAGGGAGGGCTCAGGGACACCACTAAGGGAATTCAAGGAGCCAGTATTCCATTGTAATGTAAATCCTGGAAGCATGGCAGTCGGCTCACATTGTCAGTTCAAACAAGTCTGGTAGAAGTGGCATGGGAATTGCTCACTATCCCTGTGACCAAATCTGCCCCTGGATAGATAGATATATAGATAGATCTGGCATGAGGATGTAGATAGACCAGTATGTGGACTGATGACAACATTGTGTAGTAACTTTATGGACGTCACACCGTGTTAGTTAATATAATTGTGCTTAAAAAAATTATTGTAACTGTTATAAAGCTGTAGTTTATGGCATGAACAATACAAATAAATTATTTATGGGCAGTACGGATGGTGTAATGATTAGCATTGCGGCATCACAGCACTGAGGTCATGAGTTTGATTCCCACCATGGCTCTAACTGTGTGGAGTTTGTATATTTTCCATGTACTTGCGTGGGTTTACTCCAGGTACTCCGGTTTCCTCCCACAATCCAAAAATATACAGTTAGGTTAATTGGCTTTCAACAAAAATTAACCCTACAATGTCTGTTTGTGTGTGTACATATGGTAGGGAATATAGATTGTAAGCTCTACTGGGGCAGGGACTCTATAAAGCGCTGCGGAATATGTATGTGCTATATAAGAAACTGTTAATAAATAAATAATTAACAAATCCTGTACAAATGACTGCAATTGTTGTATATAGAATACAGGATCTTGCTGTAAGATAATTTGATATTGTATTTCTTACATGTATGTATGTAGGTAAATAGTTCTTGATAGTAAAGCAAGCCATCCCACAACCTGGTAAGTCTCACCATAGCACAGAAGGCAGGAACACTGAGGCAGATGGGAGTCCAAACAGAAATTAAAACATTTTTAAAATAAGACCCACAGTTGTGGAGCCCGGGACTGGAAAAATAGTTTACCCAGTGAGATCTACATCTACATTGCTTCAAGGGAAATGTGAAATTTGTTTATGATACTTTATAATCTCAAGTCCTGGGACCCCTGAAGTATAACCCCCCCCAATCCCCCAATGGTTTCCCTGCCCACAACACACTAATTAGTATTTTTTTTAAAACAACAACAAAAAAAACATGGGAATTTATACCATTTAAGAAAACATTTTACTTATGGGAAATTAAAATAAGTTGAAGTATGCTCAACCCTGTAACAAATCTGGTTATCTGCAATTCAAGACAATGAATCAGATTTAATTAAATCAGCTTAAAAAATCTCTGTCATGATTAGTTATTAGTTTAATGTAGCATAAATGTACGCTTTAATGGAATGAAAATTCCAGAGTAAGAAAACAATTTTCCGTAATGGCTCCATACTGTCACATATATATTCTTTCAATTGAAATCTTATTATTAAGTGCTTATTGACCTTGCTAGTTTAAACAAACATGTCATAAATAAAATTGGTTTAACACAAGAGAAACGTATATGACTTGTTTATACATAAGAAAAGTAAAGAAGAAACACAGGTTTATTAAATAACAGCTAAATATGACAAACCTTTGAAACAGCAATGTTAACATTTAAAATCAACATAGAAGGGTAAAGGTCGCAGAAGATCAAGTGAGACGCTAATAGTTGTGCTTTTTCCATTTTCTTATCGATCAATACTATGTTTTTCGAGGGAAAATACAACAACAGAGTTATTGCCGACCTTTTCCTCACCTTTCTATTGTGAATAAAATCACAGCAATATAACAAACGACTTTATAGGCTGCACAGTTTTTCTGATTGTTTGACTGTATTTCTCTGAGTTTAAATTTTGGTTATTTGGCATTTGGGTTCCTCGCTGATCAGTGCAGAATGTTCAGGCTGGAAAAATCTGCGGAAATTGCATTTTTCCCAAACAGAAATCTCTATGACAAGGGTTATTCAGAAAGATAGTTTCTGTTGCAACCGACTTCAATACAAGAAGACTTACTAAAGTCTATAGGCAAGAGTGTCTACAAATTCTTAGAAGCACAAGTAATTACAAATACAATTGTTAACCATTATATACTGATGTACGAAGCTTTTATATTTCTGGGTACTATGAATGGTCTTTGTGATAAATGCCTTTTGCACTCACACAAATACATATGGGGCATGACATCATATCTTGGGGCATGGCCACACATCATAGGGGCTGCTGGACTGCATCCAGTGACTTCGGTTTCCGCGGTGGTACGGTAGTAAGGTAGAAGGGTGTACATGGTACTGACTACTCATTTCTTAATGGAACACTGGCCCATATCACTTTCTTTGTGGCACTATATTTAAAGGAAAGTTGGGAGTAATAACAGCAGATACAGTTATATGGACCGGTACGTACTGTACTGATCTCTTTATTAGGGTTTCCTGTTTGTGTCGCTGTAGGTACAGTGAAGTTTAGTACATGAGTATCCATTTATTGCAACAGACCTAGAATATTAGATTTGTTAAATACAATTCCAAGGTGTTTTTCACTCATATATTAACTATTAAAATTGTGTGCTATATGGCATTCTCTATACAGACTGTCCATTGGTGAATCACCTGTAAATTCTCAAACTGAGCAACTTTTTTTTTAGGATATACAGTATAGGGCTATCTTTAGGTATAATGGGGAAGTAAATTTACTTTGGCATTGTGCAAGTAAATACTTTTACTAAACACTTATTGTATTCCAGGACACAATACATCCAGATGACCAGGGGACGAGATGCTGGCAATACCAATGCCAGCACCCTGATACACGTAATCCTGACAGGTGGCCCAATAAATATGCTTACCTTTCCCCTGCCCTTCCCCAACCCCTCTCCTACAGCCTAAACCTAAACTCCCTTCTGCAGCCTGACCCCCTCCACTAGTGCCGAACGATAATCTTCATAGTTAGCTGCTTACATCTAACTTTAGAGTGCCTAACCCTCCCGCAGCCTAACCCTAATTCCCACCCCAATCTCGTAGCCTGACCCTAAGTCCCCTGCTAATGCCTAAACCTTATTTCTCACCCCAGAATAATGCTATCTCCTCCCACATACATACAATTGGGATGCCAGTAGTTGTAATTCCAGCACTGGTCTTCTTCACAAATGTTATGGTCCGGGGACTCTCTTGCCACCCCTACCTCCGTTGCCTCCAACCGGAATTGGCGGACGTGTGCAGAGGGCTAAGCTTCACCAATAATAGCCGCGTTCGTGAGAGCCCGTTAGTCAGGCTCCCACCTCGATGCCACCTGGTCTTACGTAGGGACAACACGACCGCCAAGGCTAGTGGAGTGCAAGGGTAAAACTATCTAAACCCACAGAAGGCAAGGAGGCCCCGGATACCCACGGGGTAGCCACGCAAGGGACAAGGCAGATCCAAGGGGTATATCAGACGTAACAATACGAAAAGGTGGAATAACTGTATAACAGTGGCAATAATGGCAACAATGCCCAGAGGGTGGAATAGAACAATATAAGGTACTAGCAACAATGCTTACAAGATGGAATATAATAATATGAGATACAAGCAACAATGCTGACAAGATGGAATATAATGATATGAGATACAAGCAACAATGCTGACAGGATGGAATACAATCAAGGAACAAAAGGTAAGGACTTATCCGAATCACAGCAAGGATCACGGCACGGGGTACTGTAACGGAGCTGCTGGAACCAGGAACACAAAGGCTGCAGGGCACACCAAAGCTATAACCGGCGTCTGTTCCCAGCAGACGCCGGCTATTTATTTGAATTTGCCGCCTGTGACTGTGCGGACGTCAGCTGCGCTGACGCCGCACGCTGTCTGGAGACTCGGGGACGTTGCCTAGCAACGCCCCGATGCCTGGCAGCCGGAGCAACAGAGCCGGAAGCTCGGGGCGCTGCTAGGCAACGCCCCGGACGCTCCCCCGGCGCTCCATCTCCGCCGCCCGTCCCGGACGTGACAGAACGCAGTGACGCTCTGGGACGGCGACGGCTGACAGTACCCCCCCCTTGAGGAGAGGTCAACCGACCTCCAAATCCTGGCTTCAACGGATTTTGCTTATGAAATAACTCTTTTAAGGATGGGGCATGAAGGTCCTTGTCCAGAACCCAGGACCTTTCCTCAGGTCCATAGCCCTTCCAATGGACAAGAAAAAATAAACGACCGCGGGTGATTTTCGAATCAAGGATACTATCAATCACAAACTCCTTGATGCCTTGCCGAATGACCGGTGCTGGCCTGTAAGCACAAGGCCGATGGGCAGGTTTAAGTAAAGAGGCATGGAACGTGGGATTGACCTTCAGAGAGCGTGGAATCTGGAGACGGAAGGCCACAGGATTGATTCTCCTAACGATTTTGTAGGGACCAATAAAGCGAGGACCCAACTTCTTGGATGCCTGATGGATATTGATATTTCTGGTGGATAACCACACCCAATCTCCGACTTTAAACGAACAAGGTCTCCTGTGACGGTCGGAAAAGCGCCTTGCGGCCGTGGTCGCAGAGAGGAGAGCCCTACGGACTATAGCCCAGGTGCCCCTCCTACTGGTCACCCACCTGGGATTACCTGTTCTGGCGGGAACAGGATCAAAAGAATTAGCCCGAGGGTGGAAACCATAGTTACAGAAAAAAGGAGACATCTTGGTGGCAGAATGCCAGCCGTTGTTATAGGCGAATTCTGCAAATGGTAGGTTCTCCACCCAATCCTGTTGGGACTTAGATACATAACATCGCAGGAACTGCTCGAGTGTCTGGTTCACACGTTCCGTCTGCCCATTGGATTGTGGGTGATAGGCCGAAGATGGACTGAGCTTAATCTGTAACGCAGAGCAAACAGACCTCCAAAACTTGGCCACAAATTGAACGCCCCTATCTGACACAATATCTGTAGGAAGGCCATGCAATCGAAAAATGTGGCATACAAACAAGGAAGCCAACCTTTCCGCGGAAGGTAAACCAGTCAAGGGGACAAAATGTGCCATTTTGCTAAACCGGTCTACCACCACCCAGATAGAGTCACAACCCCGAGATTGTGGTAGATCGGTTATAAAATCCATGGAGATATGTGACCATGGCCTCCTGGATATCGACAAGGGAACCAACTGACCAATCGGAGAACAACGGGGAGTTTTATTTCTGGCACAGACGTCGCAGGCAGACACCCATTCCTTGACATCTCTCCTCATGGTGGACCACCAGACAGCTCTTGATAACAAGGATAACGTTTTATCAATGCCTGGATGTCCCGCCGATCTACATTGATGAAACTCAAAAAAAATTTTTTTGCGGAGCTCTAAAGGCACAAAAAGTCTACCCTCTGGAATGGCCTTAGGAGCCGAGGCTTGTGCCAAAATGACTTGGTCCAGAAGGCTATGAGTAAACCCGGCAATAATACAATGGGGGTCTTGGACAGCAGAAAAACTTCTCGAAAGAGCATCGGCAACGACATTCTTTGACCCTGGCCTGTAAGTGATAATAAAATTAAATCGGGCAAAGAATAAAGTCCACCTCGCCTGCCTGGCATTGACTCTTTTGGCTGATTGGAGGTATGCCAGATTTTTATGATCTGTTATGATGGTAACCTGGAACCTAGCCCCCTCCAGCCAATGTCGCCATTCCTCTAAGGCTGCTTTAATGGCGAGAAGTTCCCGATTGCCGACGTCATAATTACATTCCGCTGCGGAAAACTTCCGAGAAAAAAAAGCACATGGATGTAAGAAACCGTCCTGCCCATCCACCTGTGAAAGGACTGCCCCAATCCCTACCTCTGAGGCATCCACCTCAACAACAAAGGGCAATTCAGGATTGGGATGCCGCAAAACCCCGGCGGAGAGAAAGGCTGCCTTCAACTTAGTAAAGGCTTTGACAGCGGCGTCGGACCAGACCGAAGGATTGGCGTCCTTCTTGGTTAATGCAACTATGGGGGCTACAATATCGGAGAAGAATGGAATGAATCTCCTATAATAGTTGGCAAACCCCAAAAACCTCTGGGTGGACTTGAGGTTTGATGGTTGTACCCAATCCTTAATGGCCTGAAGCTTTCCTGGGTCCATTTGAAAACCCCGAGGGGAAATAATGTATCCCAGAAAAGAAATGCTCTCCACCTCAAACTCGCATTTTTCCAACTTAGCATATAAATTGTTCTCTCTCAATTTTTTGAGAACTGCGCACACATGCAAGCGGTGTTGCTCCAGTGATGGGGAGTAAATCAAGATATCATCCAGATACACTACGACAAAAACTCCCAAAAACTCCCTTAAGACGTCATTAATAAAATCCTGGAACACAGCAGGTGCATTAGCGAGACCAAACGGCATTACCAGATACTCATAGTGTCCAGAATGCGTATTGAACGCCGTTTTCCACTCATCACCTGCTTTGATGCGAATTAAATTGTACGCCCCCCTCAAATCAATTTTAGAAAAAATGGATGCCTTACATAGTTGATCGAAGAGGACAGATATGAGTGGAAGAGGATACGAATTTTTTACTGTAATGGCATTAAGCTGTCTAAAATCAATACACGGGCGTAAGGAGCCGTCTTTTTTCCCCATGAAAAAGAAGCCGGCTCCGACGGGTGACTTTGAGGGCCTAATGAACCCTTTTTTGAGGTTTTCCTCAATATACTCCTCCATCGCCTTCTCTTCAGGGAGAGACAAGGAGTATAGTCGCCCCTTGGGAAGTTTGGCCTCAGGAACAAGATTAATGGCGCAATCATAAGGTCTATGAGGGGGTAAGACGTCTGCTTCCTTTTTGGAAAACACGTCAGAGAATGACCAGTAAGGTTCAGGTACCTCCAAAACTGAGGGAGTCACCATGCGGACTGGAAGAGCCAGACAATTATGAGAACATTGTTCACCCCAACTTACAAGTTCCCCTGATTGCCAATCAAAACGTGGGTTGTGTAATTTTAGCCATGGCAATCCCAGTACTACGGGTGTAACAGGGCTATGAAAAATAAAAAAAGATAAGAGCTCAGAATGGGTGACCCCAACCTGGACCAGTAGGGGGACGGTACGCTGTGTAATAACCCCACTGGGCAAGCGATTGCCATCTAAGCCATAGACCGAAATCTCTGGAGATACTGGTATGAGAGCAATCCCCTGTTCCAGAGCTAACTGTGAGTCCAGAAAATTACCCGCAGCCCCATCATCAATAAATGCCTGGCCATCCCACCTATGAATTTCAGACAAAATACATATGGGAATTAATAAAGAATTACTGGGAGATATAAGAGATAGGCCTGACAGGATGTCTCCCTGCATCCTCAGGCCTTGGCATTTCCCGGACGCTCAGGACAGGAATTCATCAAGTGTCCCCGGACCCCGCAGTAGAGACAGAGGCCCTGGGAACGCCGTCTCGCCTTCTCCTGTGGAGATAAGCGAGCTGCGCCCAGCTGCATGGGTTCCCCGAGGTCGACGGTGGAGTCCTTGGAGACACTGGGCAATGGCGCCAAACCTGCCCCCCGTTCTAAACGTCTCTCACGGAGCCGGCGATCCACCCTGATAACCAGCTGCATCAGATCGTCCAGTGACGTGGGTGTGGGATACTGAACCAGAGAATCCTTTATGTGGTCAGACAGCCCTACCCTAAATTGGGAGCGTAAAGCTGGATCATTCCACCCTGAATCATTGGCGTATCGCCGGAATTCAGAGCAATAAGCTTCTGCCACCTGGCGACCCTGTTTAAGAGATCTAAGATGAGCCTCTGCTGCGGCTGCCTTATCTGGGTCATCATATAAAATCCCCATTGCCTGGAAAAAGGACTCCACAGACCGAAGAGCCGGACTGTCTGCCTTCAGCCCAAAAGCCCATGTCTGTGGATCCCCCTGGAGCAAGGAAATCACCAACCCCACTCTCTGTAGTTCAGACCCGGAGGAAAGGGGCCGTAACCGGAAATATAATTTGCAGCTCTCCCTGAAATTAAAGAACTGATTTCGGTTCCCAGAGAACCGATCGGGAAGACTCATCTTGGGTTCCTTAACCGACACAGCCATTGGAGGAGCTGCTCTGCGAACTTCTTCCTGAGACCCTACCCTGAGAGAAAGATCCTGCAACTGCTGAGTGAGGAGGTGTAACTGATCAGCAAAAACCTGGGCCGGAACCCCCGCTTTGGGATCCATGCTAAACCAAGAAACACACAACCACTGTAGAGGGAATATGGTTGTGTTACTATTATTTTGTGGCCGGTTATAATGTTATGGTCCGGGGACTCTCTTGCCACCCCTACCTCCGTTGCCTCCAACCGGAATTGGCGGACGTGTGCAGAGGGCTAAGCTTCACCAATAATAGCCGCGTTCGTGAGAGCCCGTTAGTCAGGCTCCCACCTCGATGCCACCTGGTCTTACGTAGGGACAACACGACCGCCAAGGCTAGTGGAGTGCAAGGGTAAAACTATCTAAACCCACAGAAGGCAAGGAGGCCCCGGATACCCACGGGGTAGCCACGCAAGGGACAAGGCAGATCCAAGGGGTATATCAGACGTAACAATACGAAAAGGTGGAATAACTGTATAACAGTGGCAATAATGGCAACAATGCCCAGAGGGTGGAATAGAACAACATAAGGTACTAGCAACAATGCTTACAAGATGGAATATAATAATATGAGATACAAGCAACAATGCTGACAAGATGGAATATAATGATATGAGATACAAGCAACAATGCTGACAGGATGGAATATAATCAAGGAACAAAAGGTAAGGACTTATACGAATCACAGCAAGGATCACGGCACGGGGTACTGTAACGGAGCTGCTGGAACCAGGAACACAAAGGCTGCAGGGCACACCAAAGCTATAACCGGCGTCTGTTCCCAGCAGACGCCGGCTATTTATTTGAATTTGCCGCCTGTGACTGTGCGGACGTCAGCTGAGCTGACGCCGCACGCTGTCTGGAGACTCGGGGACGTTGCCTAGCAACGCCCCGATGCCTGGCAGCCGGAGCAACAGAGCCGGAAGCTCGGGGCGCTGCTAGGCAACGCCCCCGACGCTCCCCCGGCGCTCCATCTCCGCCGCCCGTCCCAGACGTGACAGAACGCAGTGACACTCTGGGACGGCGACGGCTGACACACTAGTCAGGTTTCTGGCGTTGGTATTCTGACTGCAAGCATCCCTTGAGTCAAGATGTTTGCCGTATCCCTTTCATTACATCTATGGCCAATTCTGAGACACATACAATGTCACTGTTCATGGAGTTGAATGGGAAAGGCTCCTGGAAGGGAAACAAAATGGTCGGACAAGGATCCCAATGAATTGCATAATCAGGAACATGCCCCCCACTGAACAATGCTAGTAATATCGGGATTCTATAGTGGCGGGATTGTGTCCATGATGACATGATCATGTAGCCATGCCCCCACACAGCGTCTCCTGCCATGTCATGCCCCACACTGGCCCCTATATTAACCATCGTTAACTCCCCGAGGGTACAGGCAGAAGTCGGAAACTATGAGTTCTTTATATACATTCTGCTGTAATTCTGTTGAAAATAAAGATGGGTAGGAGAAGCACTATACAATTATGTATATTATTAGAACAATTAGCTTAACTAATATATTAAATGCATATTAAAATTAAAATTTTATTGTAGAATTACGTAAGCAAATAAACTAAAAGGGTATAATGAGGATATATATATATATATATATATATATATATATATATATATATATATATATATATATACTCATCCAAAACAGATGTCACTCCGGGTCTTTGAAAGTTTCAAAAACAGTGTTTACTGATGCCTACAGCGTTTTGGGATTTCCCCGTCTTCAGGACAAACATGTCAAGGCATCAGTGAACACTGTTTTTGAAACTTACAAAGACCCGGAGTGACATCTGTTTTGGATGAGTGTATTGTGTGGAACCTAGTTCCCTCTGGAGAGGCACCCGGGCCAAGAGCATCTGTTCCGTACGAGTGGAGTGCCGGACCACTTGGGAACATATATATATATATCTATATATATATATCTATATATAGATATATATAGATATCTATATATATATATATATATATATAGCAACTTGAACTGTCCTGCTTGTTCCTATAGTGCTCAAGTCACTCTTGTGCATATAGAGGCCCCCTTTCCCCCTTTTGAGTTAGTTAAATATCCACTTTGTAATTATACATCACTGCTGGAATCCTTTTAGGTTGGTATCACTGCTGGAGGATTTTGTTTATTTAAGCAATGACCTCATGAGAATGCGGATAATGGGGATCCAGTCCGGTGTAGAATCCATGGACATATCGGCAGAGTCCCAATGGCAAGAGTGAGGACAGGGGGGATATACCCAGCAGTTTGGGCCCCTGGGCAAATCAATGCACTGGGGCCCTTATCCATTCTCCCCTCCTAGGGGTGGGGGGTGCTATCAGCAGCAGCTTTGATGTCCCAAGGGTGGCAGGGGGTGCTCTATCTTCCACTCAACATGTAGGACCTGGAGCAGTAACTTCTGCTAATTACTCCTTTACTGCACAGGTGGTGGGAGGGAGAACACTAACGTGTGGAAGGGGGCACTGAGCTGAATGAAGGGGTGTTTTATACGCAGGAGGGTTGGGTAATGGAGTGGGCTTCATATTTGTCATTTTCCGGTGGAAGGGCAGCTTGTTTGACTGCAGATATCGTCATTATCTGGATATAGATTTCTTAGCCTTCAATAGTATAAAAGCCTAGTGTCCCAACTTTCAGGAGGTGCTGGGGACTTGGGGATCAGAGATCAGGAGCCAGTGCAATCCATTCACAAAAATATAAAACTGTACACCAGACGTTTGGAGCTGGAGCAGGGACCGGCTGCTGGAAGGTTGATATCTCTGGTTCTGGGCATGATAGAGCTAGTGTCGACAGAAAGGGGAGAGTCTTAGCTTTTGGAAAGTCAGAGAACCTGAGAAATATGACTGGGAAGTGCAATTAACAGGTCAGATGTGCACTGCTGCTTTGAAGTTGGATATCTCCAGTTTCCCAGGGCCGATTTTCAAAATTCTGGTATCCCTGGAAAAAGGGGATCCTCAGCTATCAGTATAGGGTCCTTATACACCTGGGGCCCCTGGGCGAGTGCCCATTAAGCCCATACGCTAAGACGGCCCTGGATATACCTCCTGTAGGTGCTGATGAGCTGGTTCAAGCTGGGATGCAAATAATGTATTATCCTCTGTAGTGTCCCAATGTGTCCAAGGTTGGAAACTCCTGTATTCCTAAATGCTATGCGTTTTGGGCCTGACTTCACTCGATTCAGTTGGATCGGGCTGTGAAATTGGCAATGATCGCATGTGCAGACATTGCTTCGACCCGATGTGCGTTCCCGTGCGCATCGGGTCGGAGTTGGGAGGTCAGACGGGCTGCACATAAGATTTGTGTGGAGGCGGAAATGGACACAAAGAGGCAGGGGGTGGTGAATGCAGCGAGGGAACCAGAGAGTCAGGTATGGGAAGCCTGGCAGCAGGCGCACATAGAAAAAAACCCATAAAAGTGTATAGTCAGCCCACCGCCCACTGCATCCCCTGCCTGGCTCTCCACGAACAGCCCCCATCCCACCCACGGCTCCCTCCGCCTGCAGCTTCCCGGGAACAACATCACATGCAAAACTTGGCACATCATCCCCCAACCCCCCCCCCCCCCCCTTGGAGCGGTCAGGATGATTTGGTCCGAGTTGGCCTAATGCAGTGGTGGTTTTTAACTATGGGCTGCAGACCCCCCCCCCCCTCCCAGGTAAAATCCACCACTGTTCTCTGCCTAAGTAAAGACAGATGCAGTCTGTGAGACTGCACTGGCTTCACTGTGAATGGCAGTGACTGCCTATCTGACCTGCCAGTCACTCAAGGAAAGTGTTCCTGCCCTCCGAGATGTCTCTTTGGGCCTTATTCTAGTTCACTGTTAGAGGCAAATTCCTTCTCAAATGGACAAAACCATGTGCACTGCAGGGGGGGGGGCAGAATAACATGTGCGGCAGAGGCAAATAAAGTTGAAAACACAAATGGTTGTTGGTCACCGTCTTGGGCTCCTGGCCCTTTATCAAGACATAAGGCAAACAGTGATCAAAAACTTACATTTATAGGGGAACAGGGGCAATCACCTGCACATCTCCAGGCGGGGTAGTGATGACGTCACCGGCGCACAAAGCAACGGCGCTCACTGAGTCACCTGGGGGCATCTGGCGGACACCTTAGTGGTAGTCATTGCAACTAAAGCTGTGTAGGTCTGGTGGTAATGCATACCAACGTGGAACAGACGGGGGGACTACGGAGATGGCAGGTGGTTGTTGCAGGAAAGTTTAACATAGCGACACAAATGAAGTAAACAAATGGAAAGTGGGGATGTTAGTTGAACATGTAGTAACAAGGGATTTGCAAATACGGAATCACGATCAATACATCACACAGTAACAGGGGATATGCAAATACGGCAACAATTTATATTACCAAGGGATTTACAAATGCGGCATCATGGTAACAATATTACAAGCAGGGACCTGTCAAAGCATATGGGAAATGACAGACCTGTGCAGCGATGCGGCTTCATGGAAATAATACTTAGGAGACAATGTTGCAAGCGGTGAACCTGTCAGAGCGAGTGAGAAAAGACACAAATGCGGGTGGCTGGGGAAGCTGAAAAGAATAGGCACTTACCGAGTCGTAGGGGCTCAGCTGTAAGATGTAAAGCATCACTTTTGGGGGAGCGGGCTAGTGCTCATATGGTAACGTGGAGAGCGTAACCTCTGTGTGCCGTAATGGAAATGGGGAGCTTTAACTCCTAGGTCCCCACTGTGCAAACCATGCCTAATAAGTGTGGGCAATGTGGGATGCAAATGTCCAATGAGAAGTCCGTGCCTGCAAACCAGGCGGAAAGATGCCCATGGTGATCGCAAGATATCAGTGATAATGTTCCAATTGTGCACTGTGGCTGGGGACAGTGTTATAGGAAGCAGAAAAGCAGCAAAATCTCATTTAATCCATGTGGTTGTACTGTGTCCAGTTTGTGGATCCAGTGGGCCTCCAATTTGAGTAGCGCACTCTGTCACCTCCTCTTAGGCTCTCGGGGACACAATCAATCATCTTGTATCTTAAGTTCGGTAGACTGTGGTTGCAAGGTTTCCAGTGCCTGGCAACCGGTTGGTCTGAGCCCTTCGGACCCAGAGCTGCACGGATTCTGGATTTATGGGCAGCAATTCTCTCTTTGATTTGTCTGATGGTTTTTCCAACATAGAGTAGTCCACAGGCACATTTTGGGCCTTATTCTGGTTGGAGCGGCCGGGCCATACGCGTACGTCCCGGGGTTTTTCATGATCTGCGCATGCGTAAATTCGCTAATGCGCAGGCGTGACCACTCCACAAAGCTTACGGACGGGTCTCTACGTGCGAAAAAACCTGTACGCTAGTGTACGGGCATTGGGGGCGTCATAGGGGCGTGATGAGGGGAGCGGCCGAAATAATGAGGGAAAATGGGCGTAAATATGGGCGTACACGGGGGTGTGCACCAAAAATGAGCGGTGCTACTACCGCATGATCGACTAAGGCACCGTTCATTTCGGACACAAAACAGGCGGCTGCCAACCGCCATCTCAAACCACCCCTACAGATACCGCATGCCAGCGTGCGCCTGAGTTTGCTAATTAACGCTGATTCCTACTCAAACACATACACCTGAATGTAATAAGCAATGCTGCAGTCTATTAAGTCCAAACCATTATTTCACTGCCTGCAAGCCACACACACAGCACGCAAACACATTGGAAGCTTATGTTTCTATACTTCTCCACATTTAAAGGTTTGTTTAATTTAAGGTAAGAATCTTTTTAAGACCTGCTTATATACGCTAAGGTAGGTATTTGCTAAACAGTTAGACACATTCACTACGTGCTTTCATAGACTTTACGCAGTAGCACACTCAATCTACACAAGTCGACATGTGTCAACGTGTTCACTCTAATACTAACATAGGTTTTGTATTTAGGATACAATAACATAAACCACATCTAACACCTACAAAGGATGTTTCAGCAATGTTTTAAGACCATGACCACTATTTTACACATTAATTAATTCAATCAATTAATTAATTTTCATAATTATAGTTGAAAGGCAAGATTTGCAGGTCCATATATATGAAGGGTATGTCAGCGTACACGTGACATAAGCTGACTTTTCTATTGTAAACAATAGGGACCCGTCCGTGCAAGCTGGCGTACGCTCAGATCTCCGCAAGAAAGCGGTGGGAAGACGGACGAGAGACGTCCGTAAACGGCGGCGTACGCTCAGTTGTACGCCTGTTGTCGGAGTGCAAGGGCTGGGCCGTCCGCATACGTTGCCGTACGCTCATTTGTACGCCACTCCCCTTCTACGGTATTTCTGCCCGTACGTAAGCGGCTGATTTGTGGGTGGACCTAACCCTAACGGCCGCGTACGGCTAGCGTACGTTAATGGCGAACGTACGCACGTTTGGCCGCCCCAACCAGAATAAGGTCCTTTATGTGGTAGATGACGTATCTACTGGTGCAAGTTAGAGGGTGTCAGATGGGGATTTTCACACCAGTCCTGGGGTGTAGTAGGTGATCTCCTATCTCGATTCCACTACAGGTTACGCATTTGAGGCAGCGAAAGTTGCCATTCTTTCTTTGTAGGAAACCTGGAGTGGGTGCTTGTTGTAACCTGGATGGATATGTTGTTGTGCACTACATATTATTTTAGATTTCTGATGCGTTTGTAAGCGGGCACGATGGCACAATTCCTCAAGGTGAGTAGGTCAGGATCAGAAGTAATTAGTGGCCATATCCTTCGTGCCTCTGTGACAATTTCTTGGCTGGTTGTGGAGTAGTATTGTGTCCACACCATTTTGTCACTGGTGTGGGATTTGGAAGTAGGGAGAAGTAAGTTGTTGCGATCCAATTTCATGACCTTTGCCTTGTGTTGTAGAGTAGTTTTGCCGGGTAGCCTCTTGCTAGATATTTTTTGGTAATTTCTGTGATTTCTCTCTCAGCTTCTTCAGGGTTAGAGCAGGTGCGTCTTGCCCGTAGGAACTGTGCGTAAGGCAGCCCCCATTTGGATGCCGGTGTGTGGAAGCTGCTCCCCAATAGGGCTGTGTTTCTGTCGGTCAATTTGTGATAGACAGAGGTGGCAAGATGCAGCTATTCAGTTTGTCTGATACAGACATCAAGGAAATTAACTGTTTCATATTCTCCATGGTGGCATTGAAGCTCTCCTGGGTGTCTTCCCATATTAGCAGGATATCATCAATGTATCTGTAGTATGCCTTAATCTACGCGGAGGTAAGTGGGTTAGAGAATAATAGGTAGTTTTCTGTTTGATACATGAACAAGTTGGCCACACTTGGTGCTACACAGGATCCCATCGCAACACCGGCATGCTGTATATAGAATTTGCTATCGAACATGAAGTAGTTGTTAGTAAGTGCCATGTCAAGAAGATCCATAAAGAAGGAGATGTCCGGGCCACTGTAGATGCCACTGGATTGTACTGCTCGTCTGACCGCTTCTAAGCCTCTGTCATGGGGGATGCATGTATAGAGTCGCCCCTCCCTTGTCCGCTGTCCTGATCACAATGTCTTTGTAGCTACTCAAGGATTTGAGCGCAGATCGTTCTTTAGTGGAAAGGTTGGCGCGGATGTCACCTTGCTTCGAGTGGGCTTCAGTGATTTTCTGATACATATGGTTGAGGAAGCTTTTTATAGATATGTTGTTGGACACTGGGTAAAAGTTACTTTTTCTGGACAACATATGTGTCCATTTGGGTTGGGGTTGGTTGTTGCTGAAGTGTTCCCGTAACCTGAGTTCACGGCCCAGATTGAAAAGGTCAATGTGATCCTCTAGTACAGGGGTGGCCAACCCGTGGCTCTTGAGCCTCATGCGGCTCTCCCCCTTGTAAAGTGTGGCTCCTGCTCCCACTGCTGCCCGCTGCCCACCGTCCCCCCTGCTGCCGGTTCCCTGAATCCCTTCTCCTTCTGAGGGGAGCTGAGTGCGCTTTGCGCATCTCTCCAACCCCTTACTGTGCACCCCTTACTGTGTATCCTTGTTACTGGGCCGTCCGCCAGCGAGCTTTGATTGAGGACAGCCCAGTCACAGGGAAGTGAGGGGGGAAGGAGACGCGCGGTGTGCAGTGCTCTCCTTCCATCGGTGACATGACAGGAGGACTGCAGGGGGACACTAGACTGTCCTCTCCCCGCCCGGAAGCAGCAGCAACAACGGTGAGTGCTGCAGCTGGGAAATTTTCACTGTGGGTGCATAGCAGATTGTGGCACTGTGGGGGCATAGCAGTTTGTGGCACTGTGGGGGCATAGCAGTTTGTGGCACTGTGGGGGCATAGCAGTTTGTGGCACTGTGGGGGCATACCAGCTTTTTGGCACTGTGGGGGCATACCAGCTTTCTGGCACCATAGGGGCATACCTGGCACTGTGTGGGGGGCATATGTGTATCTGGCACTATTGGAGGCATATGTATATATGGCACTGCACTATTGGAGGCATATTTGTATCACACCCACCCAAGGGGTCAAAATAGACTACGCCCCTTTTTTTGGCGCATGCGCCTTCAGCGCGCGCATGATGTCGGCTCTTTAGCTTGACTACCGATATCTTTCGGCTCTTTACCTCTGAACGGTTGGCCACCCCTGCTCTAGTAGATCAGGGGAATGGGTTGGTACGAATGAGAGTCCGTTGTCCAGAACCTTGACTTCAGTCTCACTGAGAATCCGATCAGAGAGGTTGAAGATTATGCTCTCTTGCCGCCCTTCTTTTTTGATTTGCCTGAGGTATTTGCCGCCTCGTCTGGTTGGATGCTCGGGTTGTGGTTCTCCAAGTCCCAGCATGTGGGGGAGGCTTGCTGGGACTCATAGTTCCACAGTAAAAGACAATAGTTTTTATTCTATTTTTTTACACTTCAATCAGCCGGTGACCACCACACAGGGTCACCGGGGACAGCACCAGGTCAGGTAAGTCTTGGAGGGGGGGAACCCCTTAATTGGGGGGGTCCCCACTCCCCCAGGGCCCCTGGTCAGGCTGCCTGGTCAGAGGGCTGAATGCTTTGACTTGTATAAAAAGTCTCCCCCCGGCTGTGGCATTACCCTGCTGGCTGGTTTGGCCTGGGGCTGGTTCTTAAAATACGGGGGACCCCTAGTCATTTTGTCCCAAGTATTTTGGGAACCAGCCCCGGACCTGGAGCCTGGGGCTGGTTTTAAAAAATCAGCGAAGCCCTATTTGTCAGGTTTCCTGATTTTTTAATACCAGCCCCGGCTCTTTCAGCCTGGTGCTGGTTACGGCAGTGGGGGGGGACCCCATGCCGTTTTTTTTTTAACGTGTAAAAAGGTTACCCCTTTCCCACTGCCGACAAAAGTGGCTTTTAAACGAGCAAAACTCTGCTTTTTACCCGTTTAAAAAAAACCTGTATTTTTAACCGGGTAAAGCAACCTGGAGCTTTCCCACTGCAGCTCTACCCGTTTAAAAAGGTTAAAAAAATGGCAAATTACCATTTAAGAGCTGCAGTGGGAAAGGGGTATTAGTTAGGTCTGGGTTATGAGATTTTATTTTGTGTGGATTTAATGTAATATGTTTGCATAGAAAGCGCATTCATATTGGTGTATATGACAGGTCATTATTTTTGACAGGTCATATTAGGAAATGTAATTTCTACCTTTTGTGATCAGACGCAGGTCATTTAAGATAATATGACAAATATGTAATGCATTGATTATTTTAAATTATTAAAATTGTTAATTTCTTCTATTTATTGCATATCATTTTATTGTATACTTATGTCCTGAAGAGAGTCTTGTATTCTGCAATTTGCTTGTCCAGCCAGACATCACAATGGCATGGTTAATGGTAGCATTCTCAGTGGCATAGATAGAAATCCCCCCCCCCCCCCCCCCACACTGCCCAAAAAAATTCTGATGACCCAGGCAGCAGTGAGCGCTGACCTGCTCATTACATATTCATGGGGTGGGGACCTGCTCATTTAATATGCACTGCACTGGATCCCCGCTCTTTATATATGTACAAGGCGGGACCAGCTCACTGCTGCCTGGGTCAGTTCAGCCAGCAGCGCCCACCACAGTTCCCCCTGGCGCCGCTCCCCCAAGGCCACGTGAGGTCTGCCACATATGTAGCTACACCACTGCAGTCTATTGTTTCACTAAAATTACTTATGTCCCGGGAGCTATAGGGCCATATTCAAGTGTGGGTTTTCCTGCATATCAAAATGCTGATAATAGGTTTTTTACGGCATTTTTGCATTAGAGCATCCAACCCTAGATCACTTAGAAATGAAGCACAGATTGCTCCATGCATACACCCTATAGAGATGGCGTTGTGCGGTCCAGCACATCGCCATCACCCCCAAAGATAGACAGTGCTGTCTATCATGCTTAGATCACCTATCAGCAAAGGCAACACATTGCTCAGCACAGATCATTCAGCACACATCGCAGGTGCATCGAATTTGTGCAGCAATGTATACTGAGCGATCTCTACTTAAGCACTCTAGTCTCTACATGTGTACGGGGATTTAGGGAACACTGGCCCTAATTCTGATCCAATTAGTTCACACGGTGGACTGATAGTTGTGCTCTGCGCATGCGCATAATTCGTTATGCACAATTGCAGGGCTTCTGTGCGAGCACCCTCGCCAACCTCCACTGTCGGTTGGCGAGGGCGGGGGACGGGGGTGGATGGGGGTGGTGGTGTCGCTTCAACATGCAAAACTGGGTATTCCCATGTAAATTGCGGTGTGATGCGGTGTGACGGGGGCGGATAGTTGATGTTACATGATGTCAGCCACCCGCCCTGTTTTTGGCCGGAAGCCCACAAATATAAGTCAGTATCCACTGATTTATATTTGCGAGCCCTGGAGAAATCATTTGATGTTGGCTACTGTGGAATGATTTCTCCAGCAGCGGACACATGTGAAGGGATGTGTTTTCATAACACATCCCCTCGCATGGTTGAGAGAGGATACGGTGGCAGGGGGTGTCGATTTGTCGGGTGGCGCAAAACTGCACAGTAAGCTGCGAGCTTCGCATTTTACAGAGCAGATCAGATTGTGGGCCACTGTGCATTAACCATATGGAGTTGCAGTTTAAGTGATGAGGTAAATCCTGAAATAATCTGCCCTTATTTTTTTTCTTTATAGTTTTTTAATAGTTGAGTTTATTGGCCTCTATTTTTTAAGAAATCTTTAAAAGTGACATTTTGTAACAATAAATTATATTTAAAAAATGTATCTATACAGAAGTACATTTGACTACCTCTGTACTGATCCTCTAATTCAGCGGTTCCCAACCGCTGTGCCGCGGCACACTAGTGTGCCATCAGCGGTGGTCTGGTGTGCCGCGATGCGCTGCCTGGCGGCATAACACTGGTGCCGCAGACCAGCGGCGGATTGGTCTGCCAGGACGCCGGGTGAATCTCCGGTGGGCTGTTCCCATCCCCTCACTGTGTGGCCAGCCCACCCTGTCAGCCTAATTCTTCCGTTTGCCTGGCCAGATGCCACAGCCACACTTCCAGGATTTGCGGTCCAAGCTATGGAACCAAACCGGAAGCAGAGGTGAAACTATATGTATCTGGAGGAGGCTGGGGATGCTTGTGGAATTTGTAGGCAGCGACGGTGATGGATTTACCAATAAATCCACACAACCGTGGCTCTCAGTCCCTGCCCCCGCGAGCAGCTACAGCTGGGACCACAGAGAATGTTTGCTTGAAGTTGATGGGAGCCAGCATATGAACGGAGGCTCCCACACCCGGCCAGCAGCCTGCAGGAGAAAAACCCCTCCCCCAATGCCGTGCAGCCAGTTGAGATCCCTATACTCCAGAAGACGCAGCCCCTCTTGTCTCCTACCGCTATCTGCCTGCTCACATTCATTCAGGTGAGGGCAGCTATGAAGGAGGGGGTAAGCTGGGAGGCATCTGTGAAGGAGGGGACATGCTGGGTGGCACAGTGAAGGAGGGGGCATGCTGGGTGGCACAGTGAAGGAGGGGGCATTCTGGGTGTCAGTGAGTGAAGGAGGGGGCAAGCTGGGATGCATAGTGAAGGAGGGAGCATGCTGGGTGTCAGTGAGTGAAGGAGGGGGCATGCTGGGTGTCAACGAGTGAAGGAGGGGGCAGGCTGGGTGGCACAGTGAAGGAGGGGGGCAAATAAACAATATATGAATCACTGTGGAGCAATGTGTGAAATTTCTTGGGTGCCAATGTGTTTAAAACTTGTATTACTGTGGGGGCCTGTATGTTTTATTACTGTGGGGGCCAGTGTATTTGTTGTATTTTTTCCATTGGGGATAATGTGTGTTTTGGGGGGGGGGGGGGGTTTCTTACATTTTTATCCCCTGATGGTGTGCCTTGGCAATTTGAAAGTCTTGTCCAGTGTGCCGCGAGCTGAAAAAGGTTGAAAATCTCTGCTCTAATGTATCCAGCTGTTATTTTACTTTGATGTTATTTTCCCATTAGTTTAAGTGAAAAGGAAAATGTGTAGCATGTTGAATTTACTTGCTTAAATAAAATGCAAATGCTTTAGTTACCTATATAATATGATGTTTGAAGTGCAGGAGATTGTTTTTTAAAGACTGCATGGAAATGATCTAAATCAACCAATTACTCTTACCCCCCCCCCCCCCCCGTCCATATTGCAAATGTGACCTTTAGATACAATTTGATATAAAATTTCCTGCTGAGTATGTAACTATCGGAGTGTCTGAAACCAGTCATTTTCTTCCTACGTGAAGACTGCTGTTAATTTGAATATATCCTGAAGGTAGAGAGGGAGGACTGCCTATGACAAAAAGAAGAGGGGTTTAAAAATAAAATTATGCTATAAAGAGGGCTGACTGATTCTGAATGTAGCTCTACTTACCCTTTCTAATTAGAATATAATTAGAAATATATATATATATATATATATATATATCCAACTCGGGTTTGGCACTCACTATAACCAAATGCAGCAGCGCCGGTGCCAGCACATAGAAAAATATAGTAGATTTGCGGTGGGGCACTCGTGGCTATTCTCCATAAACTAGACAAGCCAGCTAGTATGCAGCAACGTTTCAATTTATTTATCAAATTTTAACCTGACGAAAATTTGATAAATAAATTGAAACGTTGCTGCATACTAGCTGGCTTGTCTAGTTTATGGAGAATAGCCACGAGTGCCCCACCGCAAATCTACTATATATATATATATATATATATATATATATATATATATATATATATATATATATACTAGCTGACCCGCCCGGCGTTGCCCGGGAAAACCTTGGGGTTTCTTTATTTCCAAAATTGCTGAAAAATGTCATCTTACAGTATGCTGTGACAAAGACCTAAGATTGTAATTTGTTATAGATTCCACCTTAATGTTAGAATGTGTTTGATGGCAATGAAATCAGGTGTGGTGTTGTTGTTTGAAACACAACGCTCCTGAGTTGAAAACTTTTATGTGTTGATGAATTCCACATCCACTCCTGAGATTTAGCACCTACTGTATGACATATCCTCCAACATCCGAGGGTCAGAAATCGGTACAAAATCAGAAAGGGACATGTCCACACCTCAATTTCTATACTTTCAATGGTACAGTTTCTAAGGTGTGTAATTTCAGGCGCTGAGTGCATGGGGTCCGGGGTGGGCGTTACTTACCGCGCCATAATTAATTAAAAATTCACTGCTCCCTGCCACTGCCACTCCCCTCACCGAACCTGCCTGCAGCAGTCTCTGAGGTCTGGGGATCTGTAAAGCACATGCACCGGGCATCTCTACCAAACAGTGGGGCAGCCCCTGAGTGTGGGAGCAGGTCCGCGGGCCTGGCCACATGATGTCATGACGCGACGCACACTATCCGCACCACTGTAATGCACCACTGGGAATGGGTGCAATGGGCCAAATTCTTCCCTACACCCACCGGGCCAATCCACTGATCCAGCCATCACAATCATCAATGGGTGCATTAATAAGGTTTGGAGTTTAAGAAGTTGAAGAATAAGACTGAGAAAAAGAATTGCCATGTTACAAAGTGTACAATTTACTCAATAAATCGTGAAAAAAATGTAAGTGTACATAGAAGTACAATCAAGAAATGAAAGTAGGATTAAAAAATAAGTTCTGATTCAAACTGATAATTGTTTGGATGGGGTGGGTTGTGAAACAAATCTATAGGTGGGGGTATGGATATTGTGGGCATAATTGGTGTTTGTTACACCTACAGGGGGCCCGCAATTGATGGGATTTTCACTACAGTGTCACGGTCACAGTGTCACCATAGGGGGATTCCCAATTGGGGTCCAGGTGGTCTTTTAGGGACCCTTTACAATCCTGTAGGTCTCTTCTCCTTGAGCTTACAGTCTCCCTTAATGATAGTCAATCACTGAGGGAGACCATAGGCTCCAGGAGAAGAGACCAACGGGATTGTAAAGGGGTCCCTAAAAGACCACCTGAACCCCAATTGGAAATCCCCCTACGGTGACACTGTAGTGAGAATTTCTCATCAACTGGGGACCCCCTGTAGGTGTACCAAACACCAATTATGCCCACAATATCCATACCCCCGCCACCTATAGATTTGTTTCGCAACCCACCGCCATCCAAACAATTATCAGTTTGAATCAGAATTTATTTTTTAATCCTACTTTCATTTCTTGATTGTACTGTACTTCTATGTACACATATTTTTTTCACGATTTATTGAGTAAATTGTACACTATAACGTGACAAATCTTCATCTCAGTCTTATTCTTCAACTTCTTACACTCATAACATTCAAACAAATGCATGCAGCGCTCATGCCCATCGACCAAACATTATCTATGAACCAAAAGAGTCTAGGAAACCCTTAAGGCAGAGCAGTGCCTGATATCCAACTGACTAACAGGGTGTGTGCAGTGTACCCACTTTGTATTGATCAATGGGTGCATTGGCCAGGACAAAGATTTCTCAGTGCAACTGGCCGGGGAGCGCAGTGACAGGCTGGAGGACTGGAGAGACGGATATGGGGAACAAAGTAGAAACGGTACATTAGGTACAGTTTTTATTTGCCGGTACAGACGGTTAAATAAATGGCAAATTATTTTTTATGTGTTCTGTGTGTTTGTGTGTTGTACTGTTTTTGTGTGTGTGTTGTAGTGTATGTGGTTGTGTGTGTTGTATTGTATGTATCTGTCCAATGCGTAAGTGTGTGAGGTGTGCTACGTATATACAGTATGTGTGTTGTGTCTTTGTGTATCTGTGCAATTTTTAAGTGTGTGTTTTGTGTGTCGTACTGTTTTTTGGGTGTGTGTGGTGAATATGGGTGTGTGTTGTGCTGTAAGAGGTATGTTATGTGTGTGTGTTGTGTGTATCTGCCCTATGTGTAAGTGCGTAAGGTGTGCTATGTATAAATCTGTGTGTGTGTGTGTGTGTAGTGTGCTGTGTGTATCTGTGCAATGGTTAAGTGTGTGTTTTGTGTATTGTACTGTTTTTGGGTGTGTGTTGTAGTGAATGTGGGTGTGTGTTGTACTGTGAGTGTTGTGTTGTGTGTATCTGCCGAATGTGTAAGTTTGTGATGTGTGCTACGTATATATGTGTGTGTAGTGTGCTTTGCATATCCTGGCAATGTTTAAGTGTGTGTGTTCTGTGTGTTTGTTGTACTGTTTTTGGGTGTGTGTTGTAGTGTGTATGGATTTGTATTGTACTGCATGTGGTGTGTTGTGTGTGTGTATCTGTCCAATGTGTAAGTGTGTGAGGTGCTCTATGTATAAATGTGTGTGTTGTGTGCTATGTGTGCGTATGTGGTGTACTGTGTGTGTGTGTACAATGTGTATGTGTGTGTGTGTGTGTTGTGTGGTCTATGTATATCCTCAATTATTTCCTAATTGTTTAAAGCCTTCACCATAATGTTAGAATGTGTCATTCATACTCAATGACAGCAATGAAATCAGGTGTGGAGTTGTTCCTTTGCAAACGGTTTCCCAGATCATCGATCTTTTCCCCAGAACATCAATGAAGGAAAATTACAACTTGGTGTTTTTTAAATTTCTAAGTGAAATTTCCCAAAAACGGCTTCGAGGTGCACACCACCGGGTCCAGAGGTATCTTGTTGCTGAATTTGGTGTCTCTGAGTGCCACGGTGTGTCCGCAATGCGACGGACACGCACACACACACACACGCACACAGACTCTTCAACTTATTATATAGATAAAGCAGGGGGGGTCCGCACTCCCAATGAGGACAGTAATCAACTGTGGGGTTCTCCACTTAGGGTACCACGTGTGTACCATATATAGATCCGGTGGCCAATAACAAAGAATCAGCCGAGAGAGCACACACCAATAATCAACAGTATAATTATTTAATACATCACCAATGAGGCATACACTTGGTTGACGTTTCGGATTACATACACTCCTTTGTCAAGACAGGCATCAGGACGATACAACAGCTCAGCAGCAGTGCAGGGGGCAGTGTGATATACTGAGTCTGGGGTGCCCCTAATAAAGGTCACTAATGCTGCAGCAGTGAAAACAATCATGGGAGCCTATGAGGCTCAACAACAAACATACCTGTATTGCCATTACTCACCTTCCTCACGGCGTGTCAAACACGCTAAACTCATTCAGGGAATGCCGAACCTGGAAGTGCCAGACCCGAAAGTGACGTTGGTGCGTTCCACCGGCTCATCACTTCCGCGATTTGCATTCCACCAAGCCTGGCCGGGGCACACAGGCTGTGATAGAGCCTGGGAGTGCAGTATAGCTATGCAGGAAGTGTCAGTGCATTCCACAATTGCACAGTGGAACGCACATAGCAAATAATGCACATCAATGCTTACATGAACTAGTGGAAACACCATACTAATATAAAGGTTGCCGGCATTCCAAACAGGAGGCTATGGCAACCACAAGCATGTGTGTGTAAATCAACTATGATGTCCTGATTATAAATAAAGAGTCAGACCCCATGACCAATATAGGAGCGCAGTGAGGCCACACCAAATGCCAATCACAATATTAAATGACAATCAATAAATCAACGGTACTTATGTAGTAACTGGGCTGCCGATTTTGAAATCGGGTCCATCGCATCGCATCGCACCCGACCAAATCGCATGCGATGCGATGCGATGCGATGCGATGGACCCGATTTTTCCATAGGATTCAATGTTAAAATGGACTGAGTCCATTTTAACATGGAATTCAATGGGAAAAAGGGGTCCTTTTCATACCCCTACTATCCAAGTGGGCATGGAGTTGGATATAAACCTGTGGCGAGCGTAGCGAGCCACCGAGCCCGAAGCGTGGCAAGCGTAGCGAGCCCCGCGAGGGGACACAGAATACCGTCCCCTCGCGGGGCTCGCTTCGCTCGCCACGCTTCGGGCTCGGTGGCTCGCTACGCTCGCCACAGGTTTATATCCAACTCCATGCCCACTTGGATAGTAGGGGTATGAAAAGGACCCCTTTTTCCCATTGAATTTCATGTTAAAATGGACTCAGTCCATTTTAACATTGAATCCTATGGAAAAATCGGGTCATCGCATCGCATCGCATCGCATCGTATGCGATGCGATGCGATATCGCATCGCATCGCATCTGATTGTATGCCTTAACTTAAGGCATACAATCAAAAAATCGGCAGCCCAGATACTACATAAGTACCAAATCAACATATATAACAAACATCACAATAACAGACAGAAGAAAAATAATAAAAATAAATATAATAGAAAAAATTAGTGCAATGGTCAGTCACCAGTCAAATTTTTTTAAGTGTGGACTGGTGTGCAGTCAGACAGTGTCCATCAGTCACTACTGCCCACAGTCAAAAATCTGCAAGGGACTCATTTATTAGAGGTGCCCCAGGCTCAGTACATCACACTGCACCCTGGGATTCAGTACTGAATCCCGGCGGTCGGGATCCCGGCGTTCAGAATCCCGACGCCGGAATCCCGACAGCCGAAATGCCGACAAGGGGGGGACGTGGATCGCCCCCCCCTTGCGGGCTCGCTGCACTCGCCACGCAGCGGGCCCGGTGCCTCGCTACGCTCGGCACACTAAGTTATTCTCCCTCCAGGGGTGTCGTGGACACCCACGGAGGGAGAATATGTCGGTTTTTCGGCGGTCGGGATTCCGGCGTCGGGATTCTGAACGCCGGGATCCCGACCGCCGGGATATTAACTGCATCCCGCCCCCTGCACTGCTGCTGAGCTGTTGTGTCTTTGTTATTGGCCACCAGATCTATCTATCTATATATGTATATATATATATATATATATATATATATATATATATATATATATATAGTATAGAGCTGAGGCGGCACTCCCTTAGGCAATAGATCCCAGCGGGGACAATGTAGGATAACAGGTAGTAGAGGAAAATCACGGTGTCTTCCAAACATGAACTCCCCAGGGGGTCAGGTAAATGCAGTATTTAGGAGATGGCGGCACTCGCAGAAAGAACCACAACCAGGCTTGTTATACCAACGTTTGGTGGCTGGTGTCGCCGGGTGTTGATCAAAATAAACGGAGAATTATTCCAGAAAATCAAAAGCTACAAGCGTTTTTCTATTGTATTCTATTTTATTATATATTAGAATGGAGATTACATATTGTACATAGGGCGCTAGAAGACACTATTGTGGGTTGTTGATATATATATCTCAATATATCAGTGGTGTAACTATAGCACCGCAGCCCCCGCGGTCGCGGGGGGGCACTGTGCATGTGGGGGCGCTGGGGGGCTGCGGTGCTATAGTTAGCCCCCTCCCATCCGCCGCTTGCCCGCCCACCGCCCATCGCCCGTCCATCCGCCGCCCACAGCCTTACCTGTCTTCAGTGGTGGACGGTCATTCTTCTGCTAGTGAGACGGACCACAATAAAATGTCCGCCCCATATAACAGACTGTTCTCTGAAACTGTCTGCTGTATGGGGGCGGATATTTTGTGTTGGTCCGTCTCCATAGCAGAAGAATAAAGCCAGCAAGGGAGCCGGGAACAGCAAGACAGGTAAGGCTGCGGACGGGGCATGGGGGTGCGACGGGGGGGCGCCCCCCCATTAACGGCGGGGGGCGCCCAATTCATAGTTACGCCACTGATATATATATATATATATATATATATACACAAGCATTCTCTCCCAACACTGAGCTACAAAATGATAGACCAGGTACCCCTCAATATACAAGGGGGTGACCGGGATAAGAAGTTGCTTCAATTAGAAGCATGCTGGATTTATCGTTTAAACGTCATCTTTCCTGCAGGCCTTAATGAATATTTGTCCTTAAACTGTTTTCTTTAAATTATCACCTCTCTCAGGTCTTCATGATATCTTTAACTATGCCTGATATTTCTCCATTATTGTTTGTTCTGCATAATCAAATAATTTTTCCCTCTGCATCGGTATGGTTAATTTATGCAGTGTACAGGATGGGGTTTGTTTGCATTGATTAGCTGGAGGACTGATCTTTTTAAAGTTTATTTCTATATATTGCTGCCTGTTAGTTTTTTTCCCTAGATATGTTTTTTTCTATAATGGAATTTCAGCTAATCAATCGGAGCACCATCGTGGTACCTGCACTTATTTCATTTATTGACTACTAACTATTGCCATGTATTCCTTCTGGACTGATCCTGTATATGCACATAATGGTTTTAATAAGCTCTTTTTTTTTCTCAATGTCTAGCGGTTGCCCAGGCAACGCGCCGAGCCGAGCGGCTGATACGGCAGAAGGCGGGGCCTGATGACGTCATTGAGGTGAGCGGCCGGTCAGCGTGCGGGGAGACGCCGACACAGAGGAGAGAGTCCTTTGGTATAAGTAAGTGTCTATTTGTCTTTCACTTTGTCTTTGAAAAAGGTATTAAAGATACCGAAACGTCAGACTAAGATGCTGGTTGTGGTCTGCATCATTTAAACCTTTTCTGCATATCCGCTGAGTGCCGCCCTAGGGTATCCCTTGGTACCTACCTGGACTATATATATATAAACTCCAAGTGTGACCCAGCACTCCGATATACCACTGTAAGGGTGCCCTGGTGCCTCCACTACGATGCCTGGTAGCAACAATATATCCAAGTATCCCGACAAGCGGGGGGAGGTGAGTGGCACTCAGGGGTCTGCAGTATTCAAAGAAATAAGCCGATGGCAAGTAGTAATCACGATCAACGTTTCGGTTTTAATAAACCTTTGTCAAGATCTTGACAAAGGTTTATTAAAAACCGAAACGTTGATCGTGATTACTACTTGCCATCTGCTTATTTCTTTAATTACTGCAGACCCTTGAGTGCCACTCACCTCCCCCCGCTTGTCGGGATACTTGGATATATATATATATATATATATATATATATATATATATATATATATTGTGTGTGTGTGTGTGGCAGAGTCAACATTCCCCCATATGAAAGTAATGTAAAGGAACCAGACCAGGTTTTGGGAGCAGTAGTAGAATCCCAGGTGTGTTATCAGCAGCACCTGGGGTCAGAGGCGGAACGAGCGAGATATGGGCCCAGGTGCAAAAATATGGTTTGGGCCCCCCTCCAACACACAAAAAAAAATGCATTGTGTCTTTTTGTTTTGTTTACTTGAAAATCAAAGCCCATTACACAATGGGCGGTATTCAATGTGAATACCTGCGAGGTGCAGCGAATCCTTTTTTGGATTCGCTGCACATTCGCCACGTTCCGGAGCCAGCGGGCTCCGGTATTCAACGAGTCAGGGGCAGCGAGCCCCTGACTGGCGAATATGAGCTCCTGCGGCGATTGCCGCAGGGAGCCTGAGGACAGTGCCAGGCAGAGAGATGGTAGTCTCTCTGCCTAGCCCAGACCTTTGTGGGGGGTTAGGTGGGCTCCCCGGGTGCCAGGCAGCACAGGCTGCCCCCCCCGGGGGTGCCAGCAGGGGGGCGTATATTCACTACACACGATTGTAATGATCGTGCAGTGAATATATGAATATGTAATGAGCGGCACGGCTCCGGCGCCCCCTGCTGGCTGCTGTGTAAAAAAAAAAAAAAAAAAAAAAAATATTATTTTTAAAATTAAATATATATTCATGTGCTTACAGCACATGAATAAAAATAGCATGCCCCTCCTCAGAATAAAATTCCTGATTTTTTGACACCAAATGTAAAAAACAAAACACTTTATTTTAAAAGTTCACATTCCACTTCACCATAAAAAGATAGCGATTGCTACTTGGTGAATCATGGCGAAAAAAACCTTCAAATGTATTCGCCATGTGGTCATTGAATAGGGTGATTCACCGTTTTTGTCAGAAATTCGCCAAACAGCACAAATTCGCCATAAAAACCTGGCGAATCAGGCTCATTGAATACCGCCCATTATGTTGCACACTGTGATGCCCATTACACATTCACACACCATAATGCCCATTACACATTATACCCCATAACGTAATGACCATTACATAGTATAACACACACCGTATTGCTCATTACGCCAAACACCATAATGCCCATTACATATTATGCCACAAAAAAAGAGCTAACCTCCATGCTTGTTGCCAGGAATTACATGCTTGATGCCGGGGGGTTACATGCTCCTTGCCACAGGAAGTTACATGCTCATTGCAGGGGTATCACATGCTCATTTCCTGGGGGGGAATACATGCACGTTTTCCAGGGGGATTACATGGTCAAGCCTGCAGTGGTGTAAATATAGTCAGCGCGGGGGTGCAAATGCTATGGGGCCCAGCAGCTTGGGGAGGCCCAAGGCAATCCCCTGCACCCTCTTGAAGTTTTTTTCCCCTTTTCTTTTTCTTGTAATTGTTTACCCCCAACCACCCCGTAATCTGTCACCTGTCGTAGCCCCTGTAGAGGGGGAGGGGGGAGAAAGTGAGATGGGGAAATGTGATGACCAGAGAGAGAGAAATAGATGAATTGGTGAGAGAGGGTTGAGAAAAAAAGGCTACAGGGAGAGAGGCAGAGGAGAGAGTGTGAGAAAGGGATTCAATGGGGGAGAACAGAATGGAGGAAAAAAAAGGGGAGAGAGACTGGGGTGAAAAGAGAAATAAAGAGGCAGAGGGAGAGAGAAATAGAGGAGAGGGGTGTATGGAGGGGTAGAGGAAAACAGGGAATAGGGGGATACCCTAATTAACCCCTTCCACACCCCTGTTCCCCGATGCCTTGCTCTATTCCCTCACCAATATGAAAAGCTGTGTACCTTCAGCTGCTCCTGATATGGAGATCTGCTCCTCCGCTGATCACCACTGCCGCCGGGCCTCCTGTACTGCAGCAGCCGGGCCTCCTGCTCCCCAGCTGCCCACAGTTGCTAGGCCTCCTGATTTGCTGCCGGGTCTCCTTCCCTGTTGATCGCCGCCGCCGGGCCTCATGCTGGGCCCCAGTCTCCTTTTTCCCCCTGACTTTCACTGGGCATCCTACATTGCCGCAGCGGGGCCTCCTGCTTACCCCGATCATGATGCCACAGGGCCTCCTGCTCTATTACAGGTATGCTTCTCCCACATTGTCGCTGCCTGGCCTCATGCTGCCCTGCGCACTGGCTCTGGCAGTGGCTCCCTGGCGCAGCAGACGCCGGCTCTGACTGCTGCAGCCTGCATTAAACCCAGTGCCAGGTTTCCTTCTGCGCCGCGGCGCACAGGCCCCAGCACCCGCTAACTGGAGCCAGTGCCACTGGCCAGGCAGAGGCAGGGACAGAACTACTGTCGGCAGCGGGCCCTATTAACTCCTTGGGCCTGGTGCACTGCACCGGCTGCACCGGCAGTAGTTCCGCCCCTGCCTGGGGTTTCCTGATATAAGGGTTTCCAGGGCAGAGTCACCTTGATGGTGGTGGAATAGCTGCCCAAGCCATAGGCTGGGGGTGTGTGGCTTATTGTAGGGACCATTGGAGCCTTTCAAAAGTCTGTTATGCTAAGTGGGTCTGCATGCTCCTGCCTATAATACTGACTGCATATGGATTTGACCTTTAATTAATTATTTATTTTTCTTATTTTTACAAATAGAAGCATCACACGTATCTGACTTATCTGCGCTATTCTTCATGATCATCTGTATTGGCAGCAGGGAAGCTTAACTGCCAAATGCAAATTATTTCATCTTCATAAAATACGAATCCTGAGAACTCTGGAACTTTGTAAATTTGCAGAGTTATCAGGCCATATTTTTGCCTGATTGCGGCAGATCCCATTTGTAGACATTCGAACAGCGGTTCAACCGTGATCGGACACGTTAGTATATTATCCCCTTCATGTCTCAGCTAGCCCCAGATATGACATGCTGGTATTTGAAGAACCACAAGTGCCAGCATGCACTGTGCAATTATCAACAATTGGACTGTGCATACACCAAGGTACTTTTGCAATGCCGCTCACAGTGAGATTTTAAGTGCAGAGCTAGTCACATGGAGGGACCACTCGAGAGAGTCAAGAAATACGCATGCATTTCATAGCCATTTTCCGGGCATATAACTGTTTTTTAGCTGTGATCATCACTGTGACCACAGACTTATTCAAGGAGTTGATGTTCTTTGTTATTGCATCAGTGCTACATACAGTATGTGTATGCAGTTTCGAAGGACTTTGTGATGTCTTCAGTGTGCATCTCATGTATTTCCTTGGAGGGCAGCTTCACTTGAAAGATTTGCAAGTCTTATGCCTGAAAATTTACAGCTGTGTAGGCAAACACACACAAACATGAATTAGGCATTATTAAGTTGCCACACAGAGTTCAAGTGTCTTTGTAGACACAAAACTTGAGCCGATCTCCCATCAGGCATAGACCTCTCCTATAGCAAGTGTGACCACAGCTACTAATTCACCCTGTGACTCACACATGCGCAGTGCAAAAAAATTGATCGATGTCAGTACAATAGCCGCTTTGTGTCCGCACCTGAATGACACCGCTATGTCTATGCTCATTATACCATTCACCTCTCATAACTGACACCACCTGCAGCAACTACAGAAAGGGGCATAGGTGTCGCTAACATGACATAATAATTACCCTAGTTATTTGGTTGCTCCGGCTTCTAGCAACCAATAATATATATATAGTGTAACCTTAGTTATCAAATAGATTGGTATCTGGAGCATATATTAAATATATCAACCCTTTGAGTGCCAAGGACATTTGTCAAAATAGGTGTGAAATTTCCCAAGCAAACCTTTTTATTAACCCTTTGAGTGCCAGCATTGCTGTGAGAGAGCCTTTAAATTATTCGTTAAAAATGCCAGAGTCACTCACAGTGACTGTTCTTTTTTTGGGTGCAATTTTTAACTAAACTTCAATTAAATGACTTGTATATATTTGTTTATACTAAAAGATTAGTCACTGTGAGCGATGCTGGTATTTTTAGCGGATATATTGTGGATCACTCCCAGCAACATTGACACTCAAAGGGTTAATGAATTAACACTTTCTTTACAAACAATTTCAAAATAATAGGATTTTTTTTTTAAATTACATGTGACTTGCCAGGGCATGGCAAAAAAAATAAATTAAAGCTTCTTACCTCTGTCATTCAACTAAAGGTCACAGAACACCAGGTATGGTGTTAACAGTGGTGTGGCGGTACGGGGTCGTACGGTGTAACACTAAAACATTTTGTGCCGGTACCCGGTACCGCCATAACAAATAGTCCCGATCGCGATCACTATGCATGCGCAGGTTTGTGTCGTGACGTCTTGACATCCCTATCGTGCGTGCCGCGGCGGTGGCGTGCAGTTCTTCAGAGGAGGTTGGCCTCCAGCGAGAGTGGGATATGCAGGTAACATATCTCTGTTGGGACACTGTTACTTAATGGGCTTTGTACTACAGACTGGCACAGTTGGGGTTATTTATACCTGGCACCTATAATATAATACAGATGATAAGATCTGGCACAGCTGGGGTTATTTCCTCACTTGTTGCCTTCTTTAGGGGTTGCTCACCAACCTTTCAATATCTGGTTGACTTAAGTCAGTTCCTTTGTCTAATTCAAGGTTGTTGGCAAATCTGCAAAATGGGAAATACCATGTTTGCACTGCAAGGAGGGGAGCAGATATAACATGTGCAGGGAGGTTTAGATGGGGGTGGGTTATTGTTTCTGTGCAGGGTAAATAAGGACTGCATAATTTGTAAACTGCAATTTAAATTACAGTTGAACACACCCCAGTTGAACATCTAATCCCACTGCACATATTATATCTCTGCAGTACCAGCAGTGTAACATGCTAGTTCCCATTTTGAACAATTTGAAGAAGGCCCTATATATGGAAGTAGTAATAGATGATAATGACATTTACATTAATGCATGCTTCAGTTCAGCTACATGTTTATTTTGAGAGGGAGGATGAAGCGGCTTGCTGGTCTTGTACTTTGGCCATGGCCATGTATTTTATGCTCAATGTCTATGTTCAGGTTGCAGCCTCTTATTGCACTCACAAATAAAAAAAATGTGTTATGTTACAGCCATGTATAAATGATTTTGTCAAATCTATCAATATACAAAATTCTAAATCCTTCTTGTGTTTTTTTCTTAATTCTGATGTCAATGACCATACCAATGGTTGTAAATCCTCAGGGATGGTAAATTACAAAGTACATAAAATACCTCTCTGCCTAGTCCAGAGTGCAAGGAAAAGGGGCTGTAAATTTGATTATGAGCCTTTTGTCATGTAGCCAGTCCCCCTTATGTCATATAGCCATGCCCCTGACCACATCCTGACCATGCCCATTTTTTGGCGTGCACCTTTGGCACGTGGCACAGTATACCACTAAGACATTTTTTCTACTTGCACCAATGGATGTTAGAGAAATTAGTTGTGATGGGAGTTATGCTGTGAATTGAGGTGTGATGGAAGAGAGATAGTGTCCTGCGAGATACAGGGAGCTGTTTTTGTTGGGTGCTTTGTTGTAAGCTGAAGGGATCTGTAATGGGAGAGGGTGCTATGCTGTGAGGGGAGCTGTTCTGTGAGGGCTTTTGTGTGTATGCCAGATAAAATACACATCTCTAAGATTATATAAGCATGTGGAAAAAGACTATGTTTACTAATGTCCTGTCAGGAATATCATCAGAAGACTTTCATCAGGTGACAGCAATGTCACCACTTTTCCCCCTCTTCACTGTCTCAACTCATTCCCCACTAGTTGGCTCGCTTTGCTGCTAAACATCTATCAGCTGCTTGGAGGAGCCGGCATCTTTTCATATAGCTGTTCAGCAAGTATTCCTCCCTAGCATCCCCCTTCAACTGTACACCAGTTGGTGTTATATGCTGTTTTTATCTGTTTTAAATGTGAGTGTATACCTGTAATAAATCCCCTTTTATCAATCCATACAGTGTTGCAATATTGCATGTAATTTAAGTTACAGGAGTTAATTTGAAGAAACAATGTACATATTGGAGGAGTGATCTATGTAGGACCACAGTGTCCATAATACGCTTATTATCACATAACTATGGGCCTTATTCTAGTTCACTTCTCAGATGGACAAAACCATGTGCACTGCAGGGGGCAGAAGTAACAGGTGCAGAGAGAATTAGTTTTGGGTGAGTTATTTTGTTTCTGTGCAGGGAAAATACTGACTGCTTTATTTTTACACTGCAATATAGATCTCACTTTGAAGAAAAACCCCACCCAAATCCAACTCTCTCTGCACATGTTATATCTGCCCCACCTGCAGTGCACATGGTTTTGTCCATTTGAGAAGGCATTTGCCTCTAAGAGTGAACTAGAATTAGGCCCTATGAGTGAGTCTAAAAAGAAACCCTTGAAGTGTTTAATTACCATCTGCACTATGGTTCTCTTTTTTTGAGTTTCCTTTTCAGATTGATTGTATGAAATTGAAACTTCAGTAGGTACTGTTTACCTAGAACGGCGCCTACGATCTATATCACAGGTATCTTGCCGCAAATCGCAGGCATCGCATGCATCTTATGTGTTTGTAATGTTAAATTACCTTCCAATCAACCAGATCAACCCAATGGACCCAATTTTACATAGGGAACAATGTTAAATTCCCTTCCAATCAACCAGATCAACCCAATGGACCCGATTTTACATAGGGAACAATGTTAAATTCCCTTCCAATCAACCAGACCAACCCAATGGACACAATTTTACATAGGGAACAATGTTAAATAGCCCCCAGACCACAAATTAAATTGAATAACCACCCTGAAGTGGGAATTCCCCCCCCCCCCCCCCCCCATTGTTAACGTCACCCCGCGGTCAACGTCATCCCGAAGCGTGGCGAGCGCAGCGAGCCCGCGAGGGGCGGTGGTACGCGTCCTCCGACCTTTTCATACCCCCACTATCCACGTCGGCGTGGAGTTGAGAATAGAAAGTGTGGCACTCTGATCTCAGCCGCCTCTTTACCACTGTGCCGCCACTGCCTGGTAGGAGCACAGTAAGTGTGTGGGTGGAGTTTGGGCGGCCGTGGGTGCTGCACATTTTCGGCACCTGGGCCCCCATTTCTGCCGGGGCCTGGGACTCTGGTCCCCACAGACCAACCCTGTCCACAATTATAGACTATATTACACTCAAACACCTCTTATGCTTACAGATGTGTCCTTTTACATCTTTTCAGTGTGCTACAGTGCACTGTAACATGTATGCCTTAAAATTGGTGCCCACTGGTGGGCAAGTGCATGGCATTTGCACCCATGACTCCATAGGATTGCAAGCTGTGTACAGAGAAGCAGCAAAATGTACTACATTAGACATGTTTACTCAAATTTGCCTGCAGGAGTAAGCGACAAAGCAACAATGGAAGATGATAAATCTGTATGTTAAAAAAGGATGTAGAGACAGCTTTGTGTCACTGAAAGCAGGGCTGGATTGGCACACAGGGGACATCCTTAGTGGGCCCAATGCCTAAGGGCCCAGTGTCAGATTAAGTCTTCGGGGGGCCCGGGGCACTTTAGACAGGGGGGGCCCCTTGCACTAGTCATTACTGGCCACAAATTGCATGAGGGAATATTACACTGTCACACTGTCAAAACACAGAGTAAAGGCAGTATAAACTTGGTCAATGGGTTACTGCAGGGGGGATATAAATATACATATAAATATACATATAAATATACATACATACCACATGAAAAGCCTGTGTCCCTCTGCACTCTTACTCTTACTCTTTAGGACTGTAGGAGACCTCACAAGCTCAGTGTTGGTTCTGATTAAAAACCCTCCCATGACTGGGCTGCTGCTGCTCCATGGGCCTGAGAACCATGTAATGAGCTCTACCAATCAGAGTTCAGCACAAACCTCTCACCCTCTGCCCTCTTGTGTAAAGAGTCATGGGACTTAGTCAACTCCCAGTAATGCACTGCACACTTGTGCAGTCAGTGTGCCTTGGCACCCTATGCTCAGCACCATTAATCATTGTCAGATGAGCAGATAGGTGAAGCTGCAGCAATACCCCACTCCCATGCACAAAACCTTTAGCTAAAAAATGTTTTTCTTGAATGCATGCCAACCACAGGGGGCCCCTAGCTAGAGGGGGGCCCAGGGGTACTGACCCCCTCCCCCCCCCCTTTAATCCTGCCCTGCTGAGGCCCCCATTCCTACCTGGTAGGTTTAAGACTGTCTACTGAAATTATATATTGTTACTCTTTTAGATGGCCAAATGTAATAGGGTGTGAGAATCAGAAAGTGAGAGATTTGGGGAGTTTACCCTTTTTTAAAGCGGCAATCATTTACACTGAAAAACCAGGTTGATTTTTCCATGTAAATTATGGCTACTTTAAAAAAAAAAGTGAAAACTCTCACAAAATGTCTCACTTTCTGATTCTCATACCCTATTACATTTGGCCCATGGTCACTAATGGATGTCCAAGCCTTGGGTTGGTCTCAACCCATGGTAAATGTCCACACCCCTTAAGCATGAGCTCATGGTTTGGATTTCCACCAACTAACTGTGTGGAGTTTTATATTCTCCCTGTGCTTGTGTGGGTTTCCTCTGGGTACTCTGGATTTCCTCCCACAACCCAAAAATATACCGGTAGGCTAATTGGCTTCCGAAAAAAATTAACCCTAGAATAACTGTGTGTGTGTACCAGTGGTAGGGAATATAGATTGTAAGCTCCAGTGGGGCAGGGACTGATATGAATGTTCAAATATTCTCTGTAAAGCACTACAGAATATGTGTGTGCTATATTATTAACTGTTAATAAAATACCCCTGGTGGGCCCTGCATATCCCAGTCAGGCAATGACTGAAAGTAACCTCATATTCATTTGTTGCTGCCCCAGAAGTTTCTCCTAGTGGCCATGTTGTGTATCAGTTCAAGAGTAAAGTTCATGCTTGCAGCAGCTCCAGTATCAGACAGTTTTTGTTAATTTAACATGATTCTACATGTAGTGAAAAAACATGCATTTTTATATGCAATAGTTCAAACAATTACATTATGGACAAAAATATGGTAACTATATATTAATTCATATTATGTATTACAGTTTTGTGCATTACATCATTTTAAATGCTGTAAATACAACATTCTGTACATCGGTGTTTTACCTCTATGCCACTATTATCTAAGTCTCCTCACCTCTGCACTTCTACTCGTGCTTGGGGTGATGCAGGTCTAGTGGAAAACATCACAACCATCTCCAGAGACTAACTTCAACAGACACTACCTAAAATAAATAGAAAGGTCAATCAGTGATGTCTGTGTTAATATATTGTCTTGTTCAAAGACTAGTGATGACTTTTTTTATGATAAATTTTTAATATACAAACTATTTTTTTTATTATTAGTATTACTATTATGGACACATACAAAAGAAGCCATCATTTTCTCTTAACTCAGCAAACATTTAACTATTATTACATGGCTGCTCACAAATATGTTCCCAGAGATTTACTTTTACTATCCAGAAGAGTTCTCCAGAAGAGAAAGGTGCAGGATATGGAACACTTTTGTATTTGTGTACCGGCTGCTCTCTAAAATGTCAGCAGACCTGATTCTCCAATGAGAATAAAGCAAAAAAGAGCACCTGTACAAACCTTGTTGCACTGCAAAACAACCAAGATTTAGCATCATACAAAAAAAACAAAGGATTTATATTGGAGAGAATGGTGGGTGTATTTTAATACTATGTGGATGCTGCAAGGCTTAAGGGACTGGAACACCATGATAAAAAGTGGCATCAAGATACTAAAAACCTAATTCAATTCAAGCTGCCTGCCCTGTTTTCAGAGCAGGTAGCCACTAATTTAATTGTATGGAATGAATGAACAGCTATGGCGCAAAACCATAAAAAATGTTTGGGAAAACATTTTTGCCGCAACTTTCCCACAAGGTGTACAACGACAGTGAATGATACAGAAGATAGTGCAGAAGAAGAGCAACCAATTACGGTAATGCAGCCAGCTGATTCCTACACTACAAAAAACATTACATGGTCGGCGACCATTGAATGATTTCGGGCTTGCACACCAGTCTGCAAATGTATGTTTATGCAAAACATCCATTCGCAGTGCGTTGGGTACATTTGGCTTGTAGCGGGGAGGGGCGGGCATTCGCTTTGCATAAACATCCATTCGCATCTTCGCATCTTGCATGTGGGGCAGAAATCATTCAATGGTCGCGGACCATCGAATGATTTCCTAAGCGCTCGCAAATCTAAGTCACTCTATGGTGACTTGGGTTACCCTAGTCAGGAAAAAGTCAGCTGCCTGCCCCTGACACCCGCGTCACGCTGCAATTTTAATGGGAACACCTAGTGTTTATATGGGAACTGCCATGAAACACTGGGTGTTCCCATGGGTGCTACCCCTGGCCTCCGCCCCACGCCCCCCATCCACACTGCTTTGTGCGAACGGGCTGGCAAATTATTAAAGAGGCTGCACATGTGCATAAATGCTTATGCACATGCGCAGTAGCTAAACATTGCTTCCCTGTGCGAATGGCCTCCTATTTTTTCCTATATAAGGTAAACATTACAGCTCAGTATTTTGACTAAAAATGTTTACTTGACAATTGTTACACCTAGACATTTTCACTTTGCACTCAAAGGGTTAAATAACTATACAGATGGGCATATTAATGTGGATAGGTACACAAATAGTCACATACTGTATACAGTCTGTAAGTAGGGTACCACAAATGCACTCACTCTCCAGGCATGCTAACACTTATACCCAGTCTCTCCTCCAAACTCTGTATAGCTGACTGTGGGGCTGATTCAGAGTTGTAGCCAAGTTGGCCCCAGATGTGGCACCTGTGATGAGACAATAAAGGAATTGAACAATTTATAATCTGTTTATCATGTGTGGGATCTGTAGCTGGAGGATGTGCTGATCCTTGAAGTGCCAGATTTCTGCATTTTTATCATTATGTATGATGAAAATCTATTTTGCTGGTCCACTGTAGTGTTCTTGTTGTATTTATTTATTGCATATGGGTCATCATTCAACTGTGCTTGTAGGTGTTATCGCTGCGTCATGCCTCCTGCAGCATTACTGATACAAACTGTGTCATGGACACAGTATTGGATCTTCTCTGACACCATCAGATGGTTTGCGGTATCCATAGAACGCAAACCGCCCCATCATATAGGACAGGAAATCTCTGTGCAACGATGGAGATCCTTGGCCTCTTTCTTCCCCTAAATGGTGGCAACACACTTTCACAAATAGTGGCTGCCCCCTCCCTGCCCAATAATGTAGTCAGTCACTGGCAGTTTGACACACAAACAGAACAGGTCCTGTGAAAACTTTTGAACATTGGTACTTTGTGCATCAGAGAATGAGTTCCAGTAAGCCATGTGCTAGCTCATACAAATGGGTTCAATCACTCAAAAATTAAAGTATGACATAAAACATGAACATGTTATAAATATCCTTCTGAGGTTCGGAATTCATATTTTAAATCCAAATTTTGGGTTTCGTAATGCAGAAGTTACATGATTGTAACTGTTTTTGGTACTGGCCTGATATATCGGATGCGATATCGGACAACATATCGGAGGCGATATCGGCCTATATATCGATGCGATCCAAGCGATTTTTGACCTCTTCATAACCCCACTATCCACTATGCATGGACTTGATTTTAAATAGCCACACTTCGGGCTCAGTGGCTCGCTGCACTCGCCACACTATATAAAATCAACTGCATGCGTAGTGGATAGTGGGATTATGAACTGGTCAAAAATCGATTCGGATCGCATCGATATATCGGCCGATATCGTATCCGAAATATCGGGCGCTGTGAAAGTACACAAGTACCCTGTTTTTTAATAAATTTTTATTGATTTTTAACTGACCTGAAAACCAAAACGTTATGATGAATTGAAACCAAAAACAAGACATGGGGGTCTGCACGTCTGTAGTTTAACCGCAAGGCTATATTTTTATAGCTGCATAAATGGATATTAAATTATCATAAATGTTAAATTACAATAAATACAATAAAGAACCTTGCAAATAAAAATGTAAAACAATATTTACTAACCTAAGGCTAGCAGTATGTTTAGCTTATACAGAATAGCAAAGATACAGTGTATCCAATCATTCCAATAGTTAATTAACACAGTCAATATATATATATATATATATATATATATATATATATATATATATATTTATATATATATATGTGTGTGTAATAACCTTTAAACTCAGGTAGATAAAATATTTTGGACGAAAAAGTAAAATGTATTTAAATTACAAACTTTAAATTCAAACAAAATGGGTTTACCTGCTCCATTTTTTGCTTAAAATCTACTGTTTTTCTGAGTTTGGGCATATAAAAAAAAGCTAATAATACCGTCTCCATAAATTGAATGGTTATAAAAGTTCATAAGAACCCTCATGCATATTTTATAATTCTGTGTGCATTTGGAAGATGATCAACTGAAATTTAATTGGTTTAGACATTATCATTTTAAATTTTAAATACTTTTACAAAAATGAAAATTTAAATCGCACCATGTCTAATAAATTAGTACTGTAATACTGATATTAGGCTCTTAGGAATAAAACCAAGTTTAGCATGACTAAAGAGGCCTTGTCATATTTAAATTTTTCAACTATCTTTCCAATCTGTATCATCTCAATTTCTTTCTATATATAAATAAAAAGAAAAGGACCAACATCAAAAATCTTTGATAGCCCTATAATCTCAAACTCATGACCCTCTCTTATACCACTTCTCATTCTGCCGATCATAATATACAGTAGAGGCCTTCAGTGCAAAATAAGCCAATCGTATTCAATTCTGGTGGCAACCATACAATCTTGCTGAGTTATATGATGGTTCCAGTACTCAGTGCTGGAACTACAGTAGTCCAAAAGTGAAGAGTGGAGATGTTGACCATAGCAAACAATTAGCTGATACCTATCAATGCTGCAAATATGTGCAGAGTTGCTGAGAACTTTGTGATTGGTCCAGAGGGCATCTATATTCTATTCTCGATGTCATCATATTAGCAAATCCGCAATCTGACAAATCGCAGCTGTGTACACATGTGCGTACAAACATGAATAAGCTCCTTTGTGCAAAGACATACTCAATTACAGCAGAACCAAAGGAGTAAACAGTTAACAGTGGTGATCCTCCTGCTATGCAACCACAGGGCTTGCCACCTAGAAGGGACAGGAAGCATCCACATGACGTGGGAGTGTTATGACGTGAAGGAGGAACTCAGGAATTAAGTGCTCCAATCAGCCAACAGTCTTGATAGTCTTACAATATTAAATGTTTAATGTTTTAGCTTAGTGACAATGGGGGACATTTACCAAAATGGATTCGTAGAAAAAAGGTGTATTCGTAGGGAGAAATACACCTTTTTTTTACGAATTTGTATTTTCGGGATTTACAATCCCAAAAATACAAAAATTCGTAGTCCTAAAGATGGAACATTCGTATTTGTATTTACAAATACGAATGTCTACACCATCGATAGAATACGACAGAAATCACCATTCAAAAGAATGGTGGTTCCTGATGTACTAAGCAGCCGTACTGATAATACGGCTGCTTAGTGGTGTAAAACACCCACGCAAATACGACAGGAAAATAGAACACCATTTTCATGTCGTATTTGCGTTTTAGCCTGCACGGATCAGTCAGATCCGTGCAGGCTACAGTGTAAAAAAATAGAAAAATTAAATAAATTAAAAAAAAAACGGCGTGGGGTCCCCCCCACAGCCGAAACCAGCACCAGGCTGACAGAGCCTGGAGCCGGTAATTAAAAATCAGGGAACCCGACAAATAGGGGTTCCCCGATTTTTAACAACCAGCCCCAGGCTCCTGCTCTGGGGCTGGTTCCCAAAATACGGGGGACAAAATGACTAGGGGTCCCCCGTATTTTAAGAACCAGCCCCAGGCAAAACCAGCCAGCAGGCTAATGCCACAGCCGGGGGGAGACTTTTTATGCAAGTCCCCCCGGCCAAAGCATTAACACTACCGACCAGTCAGCCTGGCCAGGGGCCCTGGGGGAGTGGGGACCCCCCCAATAAAGGGGTCCCCCCCCTCCAGGACTTACCTGACCAGGCTGAAGCCTGGTGCTGTCCTCGATGCCCCTGGGCGGTGGGCATCGAGCTGATGGTATGGTGTAAAAAATAGAATAAAAACCATTGTCTTTTACTGGTGAACTATGAGTCCCAGCAAGCCTCCCCCGCAAGCTGGGACTTGGAGAACCACAAGTCCCAGCCTGCGGGGCATTAAAGGGCCCGCTGGGTCTTGTAGTGCCACAGTAAAAGAAAGAGTTAAATAAACACACTGACACACGTGAAAAATAAAAGTTTAATACATACATAACACATACATACTGATACTTACCTTTCTTGATCCCGTAGGTAGCCCTGGTCCTGATGTCCTGTGTCGTCCATGTCGGCTGTCTGCGTCGTCCTCCAGGTCCATGTCGACGGTCCGTGTCGTCCTCCAGGTCCATGGCGGGGTCCGGGTCCGAAGAAATCCATGTTGGAGCTGTGGAAGGAAATCCTACTCACCTGTTCCTGCGCTGAAGAAGTCTTCTCTTGATCCGACGTAGTCCAGGTAATCTTCATGCTGTCGCCGGTCCCCGCTGTCTGCGCTGTCTCTGCATCGCGCTGAGGAGAGATGCTGAAGTTTCATATTCGGCGCCTCTCCTCAGACTGAATTCTATTGGCCGCCTAGCGGGCCAATCAGGAGCCGACTTTCTCCATCACTCTTGGTCCAGAATTGATCCCATCCTGTTAGCGGACTTATTGGTCACACAGGTTAAAAAAACCTATATACATAATATATCAATATCCAAGTGTGCACTAATAGCTTTGATGCTTGAGTACAATCAGTTATCTTTAGCAAGCTGATGACTTTTGTAAATGTTTTAGTAACAATTGATTAAATTACTTGGATTTGGATGACCCAAGCCAAAAGAGCCTTAGTGTTCTCATGATTTAAATAGTTTCAATGGGGGAATAAAACAGGCCATCTTTTGGTAACAATGTCTAAAATAAGGTCAACTGGTAGCATAATAACCACCCTCAAACATTAAGATACAGGAAAATTACTTACAAACGCTCCCTCTATTTTAAGCCATTTTCAATCCTACTTTACTAACATATATTCAAATCTTCACTTTAACAAAGAAGCCTTCCATAACTAGATGCCAGTTTGAATCCTTGAGAAGTGCCATAACACCCTCTGAAATTAATGAAGCTATTTCAAAACATCATTTACACAATCCTCAGGGCCAGATGGTACAGTATTTCCAAGGAATTTTAAAAACTTCTCCATAGCCATATCACTCCTACTTGAATTGTTCAATGATATCATGCAACACCATACCCCTTTTCAACACTTCTCAACATTTAACAATGGCTCATAGTATTCTAATCTCCAAACCCTATAAAGAAATTCAATTTATAGCTCCATATAGATCTACCGTATTTTTATGAGCCATCTATGTGGCTCATTCCTGTTTTTCTTTTTCATATCACTTTCTGTGAGCATTCCAGGGTTCTCATGTTCTGGTATGGGATTCTGTTGTGGCCTCTGTGCTACTGCAACTCAATCCTGTGTATTGCTCTGTACAATAGGCTGTCATATAAATAGCTCATTACTTGGTCTGGGCAGCTCATCTGCGTGTAATCTGTGCTTCAGAAGGCTTGTGCCTTTCCAGCAATCCTGATGACTGAGGTCTGTCTGGATCCTGCCTGTTGTAGTCTGGATTCTGACAGTGGCTGGTCTTGCTCCCAGTTTGTTCTCTTCATCGGTTCCTGTCTATTTACCTGGGTCCCATTTGGGCATTATCTCTTTGTGCTTTTCATTTGGTGTTATATTTTGCTTTTCACGTGGTGTTATATTGTGCTTATCGTGTGGTGTTATATCATGTTTTGTGTAGTGATAAATTAAAGGTGTATGTGACTGTATCGCTTCATTCCCTGCTTGTGCAACTGGGTCGCCAATACGTTGCAACTAGATTTACCTTTAGATTACCTTTAGTTAGTTTCTCCTTTTGTCTTTCTCTAGAGATTTCTGGCACCTTGTCCCATGTAAGACCTGTGGCACTGGAGTTGGGGCGTACTTAATACTCCCCTCCAGCCATGGCTATTAAAGGTGAAACCTAGCATAGCAGGTGCCAGTCATCTCTGGGGAATTCAACAGAGTCAGTGTAGGATCTGCTGTGTCCATTCTAAACAGTGGTTACGGCTTGGGGTTCACAACAGAATCATAACACCTATCACATCACTGAACATGAACATTACGTTATTCCTTAAAATTCTCACTGATAGGCTTGAAATCATCCTTTCTCATGCCCTTACAGGTCCCATATTTGGCCCCACAAGCATACAATACAGTCCAAGGACATACACCCATATCCTTGAAAAAGGCCCCTGCGGACACCTCAAGCACTCCATACCTAGGTACAGTCTCCTATGCAGAGAGTCAAGCACACTAGCACTCCGGTGATGTCACTCCGGGGAACAACGCGGTCTTGCGAGACCCGATACCCGGAAGTCACGTCCCGGCTAGAGCTTGTGGAGCCGGACACACAAGCTATCACCGGCAGATGGACGCTGCTGCCGCAGTGCTCCTGAAACAAAGCCGCCTACCACACTACCAAGGAAAGGAGATTAGGAGAGGAACTTCCACGCTTCTCTCAGACCAGCATTCCTATAAAAACTGAGCAACTGGACTGATTGGAGTAGGCTGCACAGTACTAACAATGCAGACAGGATTAGAGGCAAGGTAGTGGGACGCCGCTCCTTGCCTGAAAACCCCCCTCACTCTCCTCTCTTCATACTCAGCACCCCAGAGTGGATATCCATCTCCTCATACACCAAATTAGCATACACTCATACCTCATACACCAAAGTGCAAGACTTTCATCCACTCCAGCCCCATCATACAGCATTCACTTGCATAGATACATAAGCCCCATCTGGGTTTATGGTATAAAGGGGTCTGTTGACACCCTAATTCTCCTAAGGGCTCATAGTAAGTAACATTGCATGGGCGCACCTTGCTGAGATACATAAGCCCCCATCTGGGCTTATGGTAAAAATGGGTCTGTTGACACCCCTATCCCCCAAAGGGCTCTTAGTAAGCTATACTGCATGGACAACTCCAGGAATTGACTTTGTACATTAATTTTTCCAATAAATAAACACATTTTTACTTTACATTATCCACTTCTCACTCCTTCTTGCAGCATTACATGGTCATTTGGGTGAGCGCTTGACACACCTGTTAAACTACCCTCATTTTGAGCCTTGACCACTCAGTTGAGCAGCCCCCATTGTTAGGTGACTAGAGCGCTTTAACCACCACTGTACATAACAAACACTCTGTTAAGAAATTAAGAGCAGCAATAGCTGTGTCGCATCCTCTCAATCACCTTAAGCAAAAAAAATCTTGTTGAGCCTAGACACCACAAAAGCCTTTGATAGTGTATTATGACCTCACCTATGTTCGATTTCACAAAGCAAAAACTTCCATCCTGAGTTTATAAAAAACTATCCAATATATGTACACATATCTTTTCACTTCTTTGCTAATTAATGGGCATTGCAGTAATCCCATTACTATGCATGAACATGCCAGGAACGTGCCAGGGATGCCCCCTCTCCCCACTCCAATTTAATTTGGCTATTGATCACCTTTTTTACCTCTAGCAATATGAAACTCAATTTCAAGGGATTACAATTGGGCAGAGAGAAATTAAACTGACAGCATTCGATGATATTTTATTTTATTTATAAACCTGATATTTCATTAATGCATATGTTTCAACTTTTGCAATCATATGGGAACGGCAGTGGAAAACATCATGTATAGGATTTATTAAATTGTCTCAGACTATTTTTAACAGAGGTCTTCATTTCCTGAACATTTTATGGTTTTCGCAGACAGCTCAACTGAGGTATCTTAAAGACTGGTTACACAACCAGGAAAATTGCAGAACACAGACCTAGGGTGATATTTTATCCCTGCCGCTATTTCTGATGGGGGAAATAGTGGCAGGTGCCTATTTAATGCTGTCTTGCCTGACAGCATTGAAGAGGCAGATCAACTGAAAGGGCCCCGACTTTAAAAACTGTCAGGCCCTCTTTGCCGAGAATGCCAGTGAATTGTCGCAACCATGGCTGTATCTCGGCAGTCCATGGACATTTACTTTTTGCCAATCGGCAGACGGGACATTGAATCCCGCCTGGTGATATGCGGTCAAGCAGAATTAAAACGGGATAGGGTCGCGGCTGTCGGGACGGACCAACAGTCATGACCCAGGATTGAATACCCCCCCCTAGAGCCCCCCCCCCCCTAGAGAGGGAGTTTTTACATGTAGAGACTCAGTCAGGCTTTGCTCATTAATTCAATGGTTCTACAAATATACAATAATTCAATTGAACATCTAGTACATTACTGGTCTTTAAACCAAGAATGGGTGCTTTTTAAGATTTTTCAAGGTGCCCAAAGAATATCCACGGTGGTGGTGGAGGGTATACTGTTAACAATAACCTCGCAAAGCTATCCTACAAGAATGGGTTCCATAAATCCCCATCTTTGTTCTTATTCAAGTCCAAACTTTTTTACCTTTTCCGAATTAAATGGGTGGGAGTGGTGCTGGGGCAAGAATAGCAAAGTTACATAGCAACTTTATTTTAATGCTATGTCCAATACTGAATCATATATTACCTGAATGATAGACGAAGCTCCTCCTTTTACCTAATAGCTTTCTCTTAATTGATGTATGAGAGGGAAGGGACGGCCAGGGAGCTACCGGTGATGCGGGAGTGCTCCACTACTTGCATAATAGCGGTGCATTTGCAACATTTTGTGAATGCATTGCGGGGCAGGACCTGGCATGAGGGGCGGCCTTGTCTTAATCTGGCGGCCCCATCTAATGTTGCCAAAGAGAGTTGTAGTTTTGAAAATCCTCATAAAACTACAACTTAAATATAACAGGCAGAGGGCTTGTACACATGAAAATTGTCAAGAGAGGAAGTTCAAACTCTATGCACAGGCCACAAACACATGTAAATATGATCAAAGGTCAACAAGGGGAAAAATCTCCGGTTCAATCATTTGAATGCATACCATATTATTTGGCGAATCTTCCCAATAGTTTAGAAATGGGAAGATCTTTTGTTCTGGAGCACTACTTATTACAATTAATAAATCTTTAATTATTTACCAATAAAATCAACAAATCACACACAACCACATGCACAATATCAGAATCAGCTTTATTGGCCAGGTATACTTGCGTATACTAGGAATTTGTTTTTGGTTTGCTATGCAGCAGCCAGGTGGGTAACAAGTAAACAGCATACAGTATAAACAATAAACAATATAAACAGGTGGGGGAACATGTACAGTCATATAGAAAGTTATTCCGAGGGGACACAATGTTAGATTATGTGCAAAGGGTTATGGCATGACTAAACAGTGAGTTGTTCATGAGTTCACATGTCAACAGGTGAATCGCTTGAGCAAAGAAACTTTTTAGGCTTCTGGTAGACCTGGTGGGAATAGCCCACCAGGGTATTGTTGTTCAATATGCTATATTTCAATATGAGAGAGTAAATAATAATTAGTACAAATATATAATGGTAGTCATAAGGTATGATTTTGCCAGAAAAATTATCTACTTTTGTTCAATGTGCTGAATGTGTAATTATTCCACAGTATATTGCACTTATTTGTTCATACCAATAACGTTATAATAGACCTTACCCAGGGCTATTTTTCAGCAGGCTCCAGCAGGAACTGAGGCCCTTATTCTAGTTCACTCTTTCTGACAAAATATTTCTTAGATGGACAAAACCATGTGCACTGCAGGTGCCGGTGCTGGTGACTTAAAATCAGGGTCCCCGAAAAATAGGGGTCCCCTTGATTTCATGAAACCAGCACCAGGCTCAAGGTCCGGCGCTGGTTCCCAAAATACGGGGGACAAAATGACTAGGGGTCCCCCGTATTTTAAGAACCAGCACCGGACACAACCAGCCAGCAGGGTAATGCCACAGCCGGGGGAAACTTATTATATAATTATATAACTTATTATTCTGTCTTCAGACGCCGAGGAGGAAACATCTCTGCGCCTGTCAAAGTCCTGCGAGCCGGGTACCAGATGGGAGCAGCGCTGTCACCGGAGAGGATGGCGAGGTCGTCGCCGGGGACCAGGTGAGTTGGATTTCCTTCCTTAGGTACCCCTGGGGACTACCTCGGATCCCGGACCCCGGATTCTGCAGCCCAGTAGCCCCGGAACCAGGACCAAGGCCCCGGAACCGGACTCTTCTGCCCTGGAGCCCCGGAGCCCGGACCCAGGATCCAGGGACCGACCTACGGGCTGAAGGTAGGTAAGTATCAGTGTGTGTGTGTTTTGTGTGTATTAAACTTTTAATTTTCAGGGTGTCAGTGTGTTTTTGTTAACTATTTTTTGTACTGCAGAACTACAAGTGCCAGCGGGCCCTTTAATGCCCCGCATGCTGGGACTTGTGGTTCTCCAAGTCCCAGCATGCGGGGTAGGCTTGCTGGGACTCATAGTTCGCCAGTATAAAACAATAGTTTTTATTCTTTTTTTTTTACACAAGCCATCAGCCCGATGCCCACCGCCCAGGGGCATCGGGGACAGCCCCGGACTATCAGCATGGGCTGGTAAGTCCTGGAGGGGGGGGGGACCCCTTCATTTCAGACATGAAAATCGCACATTTTCAGGACTAAAGACAGTGCACCACTTCGCCGCATATCGCCCCTCTTCGCACTTTTCAGCCTCCAATGCGCATCACATTAAATATGCGAATTTTTACTGAAAAGTGCGATTTGCGGCGATGTGGTGCGCGAACAAAACATGCGCATTTAGCGCAAAGCATAGAATGTCACCCCAAAAATCCAACATGTTAAAGTGTCTGAATCCCTACTGTTTCTCCTCCTGCAATGAAAAATTTGCAGTGGAGGAGTAAATGAGAGGATTGCAGGCTCACTCCAACTGGACACAATAGAAGCTTCTGCTGTCGGCACACATCTTCATACTTGTCAGCTCAGTGTGCCGACGAGAGAGCTGAGAGTTCAGAATAGAGAAAACTTACTAAGGTCTGAGAGGTTGCTCAATAATCAAGGGTTGAATCCACAGGTCCTGCCGCGCACAGCATACTGTACCTCCCAACTTTAACATCTTAAAATTGTGGCCTGCAGCGCTGAGAAGGTGCAGAGTTACAAGTCCTTGGCCAGAGGGGCATGGCATAGTTCTGCAACACCCTTTATTGTAATTTTGGGGGGTGCCCAGAGCTCCCCAAACTGCTGGACAGTCCCTCAGCTCCCTCCCTGCACTAAAGAGATGCTCATGTGTCCCCGCCCCCAGCCGCAGTCCAGGGGCCAGAAGCTGCCAGAGGGCCGCGCACCACCGCGTGCGCCCACATCGTGTGGCGTGTCATCAGTGGGCAGCACATGGTGTTTCCCCCACGTGAAGGAGAAGGAGATAAGAACTGCCCGGGACTGGATTGGAGTGGAGTGCCCCGGAACAGCCCATTTGAGGAGGAGAGCCAAGGCCCAGCGTGGGCTAGGAAAAGGAAAGGCCTTGGTGAGGCTTACTCATCCTATTCTTTCAGCCTGTACTGTGTAGTTAGCCTGTACGTAGCTTGTATTAGCCTGTACTGTGTAGTTAGCCTGTACTTAGCTTGTATTTAGCCTGTACTGTGTAGTTAGTCTGTACTTAGCTTGTATTTAACCTGTATTGTGTAGTTAGCCTGTACTTAGTTGTATTTGATCTTTACTGTGTATTTAGGCTGTATTTTGTAGTTTGCATGTGTCTATAGCTAGCCCGTAGTTAGCTTGCATCTAGTCTGTGTTTCATCAATAGGTCCACTGTGTTTAATCCATAGATAGGCTGTATTTCAGTTGTATTCACACCGTGTCGCCTCTGCAGAGGATTGATTTAGGTGGCGCTAGGCCACAAGCGTGTGTTGGCGGCATTAGGCCACAGGCCTGTTGTAGGCTGCATTAGGCCCATAGTGTGTTTCAGGCACTGGGATAGGACCCCCGACCATTGAGGGAACCGGGACACCCACGGTGTGGGTAAGTTGTGTTGTATCTGTGTGTTGCAATGTGTGTGCGCTCCTTCCCCTTGAGCATTTCCCACCCAGGTTACACCCTCCATGTTCCACTAGCAGGTGTAACCAGTCTGAGGCCAGTAGTGCCTGTGATGACCATCCCCTCCCCCCCCCCCCCAGTGGGGATTTTGTTCCATCCCCCTTCCCTCCCCTGTTCTTCCGCAGGTAGCATCGTATCCAAGCCCAGCCAAAAGCGAGGGAGAAGTACTGGGACATCGTCGGCCCGAAGGTGAGAGACGGAGGATGGCGAGGTGAGTAATTGCCGGAAATTGCACCAGAATCTCTTCAGCAATCACCAGCTTCCCCGAACAGTGATCTCTGGGTCCCCCAACTGCTCCACCCGCAGGAAACTGTGACCCATGGGAGAGACAGCTGTACAATCTCTAATTAATGGGACAGTTAGGAGGTACAGATGGAGCCGGGCTCCCTCTTGCTGGCTAATCGCCAGACTGTCTCCGCTGGCGATCCGCCAGCAGCCCGGCGCTCCATCTGAATGAGATGGGGCGGGGGACGGGAACCTGTCCGTCTCCACTTCAGGGAGACAGACAGGGTAAGGGGGGGTGCGGGGAGCCGGTGGGGACCCCGGGTGACCGCCGACATGCCAGCGGGGACCCGGGGAAGCGTCGTCAGAAGGGGACGCGTGCGCATCTCGTGCACGCGCGTCCCCTTTCGCAGATACAGATGGCGGCTGGCGGGGGATGGTGGCTGGCGATTCTGCCGCCATCCCCTGCAAAGACAAGCCCGGCTCCATCTGTATGTATTCAGTGAGTGTCAGGGGGTTCTTTATAGATTTATATTTAAATATAAGGTACTTGTTTCCTAGCACGGCCACATATCGCGGCCATCGGGGGTAATTTTTAGTGGCCTGCGACGCGACCGACGCGACCGACGCGATGCCCCCGATTTTTCCATTGAAATGCATTGAAAACAGTGAAAATCGGGTCGGTCGCGTCGTGTGCGGCTAAAAATGCTTAAATGGTCCACACGCGATGGCCGCGATTTCCCCATAGGGAACAATGTTAAATGGGTAACTTAACCCGCGATGACCGGGATTTCCCATAGGAAACAATGTTAAATGGGTCAATTTACCCAAATCATCATAGGGAAGAATGGTAAATGGGCCAGAAACCCCCCAAAACCCCCCTGACCAGTGAAATGTTCCCCCAAAAGTAGTTTACGCCACCCCACGATCAACGTGAACCCGAAGTGTGGCGAGCACAGCGAGCCCGCGAGGGGCGGCGGTAAAAGTCCTCCGACCTTTTCATACCCCCACTATCCACGTCGGCGTGGAGTTGAGAACAGAATACTGTGGCGAGCGCAGCGAGCCACCGAGCCCGAAGCGTGGCGAGCCCCGCGAGGGGACGCGGATACCTTCACAGGTAAACGCGTCCCTTCGCGGGCTTCACAGGTGTCCGCGTCGCCATGGACACCTGGGAAGCCCGCGAGGGGACGCGTATAACTGTGAAGGTATCCGCGTCCCCTCGCCACGCTTCGGGCTCGGTGGCTCGCTGCGCTCGCCACACTATTCTATTCTCAACTCCACGCCGACGTGGATAGTGGGGGTATGAAAAGGTCGGAGGACGCGTACCGCCGCCCCTCGCGGGCTCGCTGCGCTCGCCATGCTTCGGGTTCACGTTGATCGCGGGGTGGCGTCTAGTACTTTTGGGGGGACATTTTAATGTTCAGGGGTGTTTTTGGGCCATTTACCATTGTTCCCTATGATAATTTGGGTAAATTGATCCATTTCACATTGTTTCCTATGGGAAATCGGGGTCATCGCGGGTAAATTGAGGCATTTAACATTGTTCTCTATGGGGAAATCGCAGGCATCGCGTCTGGCCCATCGCTGCCGATTTTTTAGTGCATGCGATGCCCGCGATGGCCCCGATTTTACCCCCGATGCCCGCGATCATGATCGTTGTGGCCGTGCTAGGAAACAAGTACCAAATATAATAAATAACATAACAACTTTAGATGAAAATATATCTCTTAACAATAAATAGTAGTATTTATGTTATTTATTATTTATTATATTTGGTACTATTTTAGCCAAGATTAACATCCAAAGTTATACAAATAAACTTAGCTAGTGTCACAGCTCAGGTCAGTGCCGTTAACGATTTAAGATTCTGTATAATTATAATAATCCAATTTATAGCCATCAGAGATGTTAGAAGCTTATGCCAGGGAGAGTAGGTCTGTCGGTGGAGTGCTGATGGAGGCTGAACTGAAAGCCACCAAACCAGTGTCTGCGACGCGACCTCAGGCCGCCACTCTCCAACGGTGCGATATCTTCAGCATTCCTGCAGGAGATGCTGGTCTCTGTCGCCACACTGAAACAACACACAAAACCATCTGGGTGAGCCTCTTTTTACATCTGCAGACAGCACCACACCTGCATTCCCAGGGGAACGCCCAGCGTTTTTATGGGGACGCCCATAAAATGATGGGTGTTCCCCTGCACCAGACCCCTGTCTATCCCTGTCCCGCTTCCTCTTCACCGAACGGCCAAGCAAGTGTGAAACTCACTAAAGCCATTCGCTCCCGGGGTTTGCCCATGCGCATAAATGTGCATGGGCAAACCCAAAACATCGGGGAAGGAGCGGAATTCGGACCGCTAGGCAGGGCCGGCGCCACCACTAGGCAGCTCTAGGCATTTGCCTAGGGCGCCGGCACCTGGAGGGCGGCAGTTCGCCCCTCACCCCCTGCACTGTGGTACCTGCGTAAAAAAAACTTCTGTCCCCGGCGTCCCTGCTGAGTGCTGGTGTAGGGGTGTCCGTGCCGCCGGGGGAGCCTGCGGCGCTGTTATCGTGTATACGCTTGTCGCGCCCGGCGGGGTCCCTACAGAGCATAGAAAATAACGCCGCGCGCATAGCGCTAGTTATTTTCTATGCTCTGTAGGGACCCCGCCGGGCGCGACAAGCGTATACACGATAACAGCGCCGCAGGCTCCCCCGGCGGCACGGACACCCCTACACCAGCACTCAGCAGGGACGCCGGGGACAGAAGTTTTTTTTACGCAGGTACCAACCAAGACCCCCCCCCCCCCCCGCCCGGCACCGGGGCGCCCCCACCCCGACTCGCCTGGGGCGCTCCGGTGCCTTGCACCGGCCCTGCCGCTAGGAGCAAATCTGAATTGGCCCCTATATTTGGAAAGGGCTATTTTAATAGGGATTCTTTACCTGTGTAGAAACAGTCTTCTAGTTTCTGTTCTTTCTCACTAACCCAGCTTAACTCCACAAGCTGCCTCCAGCCTCACTGCATGTTCTTTATTAATTTACTTGTTGTTGCTGAGTGCCGTAATCACTTACTTCCAGTGACTGGCTTTATAATCTATTGGTTTACTTCAAGTTGCCAAAGGCAGGTCATTACAGCACCGTATGTGATTCAGGCGATTACTTAGCGTACCTGCAGTGAGCCCGGAGGTGAACAGCAGAGGTAAGCTTGATCACATGTTAATGAAATGAAAAAGAAGATGTGTAGATAGTTAGCTGGCATATGCATACATAATACAAGACAAAATAAATACAGATGAGTAATTCTCAGCGGTTTAGAGATACAAATAAAATATCAAGAACATAACAGTTATAGGGCCAGATGCACTAAGCTTCAAAAGTGATAAAATGGAGAGTGTTAAACAACCAGCCAATGAGATCCTACCTGACATTTTTTAAACCCAGCCTGTGACATGGCAGGTAGGAGCTGATTGGCTGGTTGTTTATCACTCTACATTTTATCACTTTGAAGCTTAGTGCATCTGACCCATAGCATACCTCCCAACATTGGGCCTTATTCTAGTTCACTCTGACAAAATCCTTCTTAGATGGCCAAAACCATGTGCACTGCAGGGGGGCAGATGTAAAATGTGCAGAGAGAATTAGATTTGGGTAAGTTATTGTGTTTCTGTGCAGGGTAAATACTGGCTGCTTTATTTTTACACTGCAATATAGATCTCACTTTGAAGTAAAACCCCACCCAAACCTAATTCTCTGTGCACAAGTAACATATGCCCCACCTGCAGTGCACATGGTTTTGTCCAACTAAGAAGGATTTTGTCAGAAAGAGTAAACCAAAATAACATCCATTGTGCATCCTCGAAGAGGGACCCCTCCCCGCTGTATACACATTGGTGCATAGAACTAAAGGATGCTCCTGGCCGAACACCCATTGCTGCAACATGGTCAGCATGGGGATCAGACAGCTGATCACTGTGCTGGTTGATGCTATGTCATGCTGGGGACACAGCTCCCTCTGCTGTCGCTGCTCCGGTGCTGGGAGAAGAGAATCTCTACACACCTGACCACAAAAATCCAAATGGTCAAAGGAGATAATTAGCACAGTTTGCGTAAACACCAGGCTGCCTGCAATAATGCATACCCCCCAATTGTCACAATATTTTGTGATTGTCCAGCATCCCACCTGTGGCCATCAGTGTCCTGCTGTGGGAAGGGGGGGGGGGAATGGCAGGTGCAGTAGCGCATACAGGGGGGGGGGGGTTCTGAGTACCCAGAACCCCCTCCCCCAGGAATCTAAGGGACTTAGAGATATCTGACTTCACAGTAGTGGTCCCCATCCAAGCCTGTTAATTGCTTTTCCCAGGCAGATATTTCAAGTTCTGTCTGACTTAGAGTTTTTCTGAGGACTCTCCCCCTTTGATGGACACTAGAATATTGTCTCTACTCTGCCCAGAACCAGAGATATCAGCCTTCCAGCAGCTGGTTACTGCTCCAGCTCCAAACACCTGGTATGTAGTTTTATATACTCGTTGGCAGATTGCTCTGCCTCCTGAACTTTGATCCCCTAGTCCCCAGTACCATTCGGTAGGAGGGATTCTCTAGTTTTTAATTTCATTAAAAGCTAAGAAATCTATTCCGGTAACTGGAGATATCTGCAGTCACGCAAGCTATCCTCCCACCAGAAAATTATGAATAATAAGCCCACTCCACTATACACCCCTCCTCTGCGCATTACACATCCTCTACCACCCTGGAAGTTATGTATCAGGACCCCTTCATTCAGCCCAATGCCCCCTTCTCCCACCTCATCTCTCACCATCTGTGCAGTAAAGGGGTAATTAGTGGAAATTACTGATCCAGACCCTATATGCTGAGCGGTTGGTATAATATCCCCTACCACCTGTGGGACATCAAAGCTTCTGCTCATAGCACCCCCCACCCCTACCGCTGGAGGCAGTGGCAAACGCAGGATTTTCAGAAGGGGGTTTCCAGAGGGGCGGAGCAAAGATGGTGGGAGATGGGGTAGGAGAAGGGGGCATTGGGCTGAATGAAGTTATGTATCATAACTTCCAGGGTGGTAGAGGATGTTTAATATGCAGAGGAGGGGTGTATAGTGGAGTGGGCTTATTATTCATAATTTTCTGGTGGGAGGACAGCTTGCTTGACTGCAGATATCTCCAGTTTCCAGAAATAGATTTCTTAGATTTTAATGGAATTAAAAACTAGAAGATCTCACCTACCAAATGGTATTGGGGACTAGGGGATCAGAGTTCAGGAGGCAGAGCAATCTGCTAACGAGGATATAAAACTACATAGCAGGTGTGTGGAGCTAGAGCAGCAACCAGCTGCTAGAAGGCTGATATCTCTGGTTCTGGGAACAGTATAGACAAGCTACTAGTGTCCATCAAAGAGGGAGAGTCCCAGCTTTTTTGAATATACCCTCCGAAAAACTCTAAGTCAGACAGAACCTGAAATATCTGACTGGGAAAAGCAATTAACAGGCTTGGATGGGGACCACTGCTTTGAAGTCAGATATCTCCGGTTCCCAAGGGCCGATTTTTTTAATTCTTGTACTCATGGAAAGAGGGGACCCTCAGCTTTCAGCATAGCATGCGCTACTGGCTGGAGGATAGGTAGGGGCCCCAATACATTGCTATGCCCAGGGGTCTACACTGCTATAATGTGTATATATATATATATATATATATATATTATTATTATTATTTATATACATTTGGCCTATCTATAATACTTTAACTGTCCCGGCATATACTGGGTCACCTAAGTGCCCATCTCTGTGCTTTGCTCCGCCCCTCTCTGGAAACCCCCTTTTAAAAATCCTGCGTTTGCCCCTTAGTTGGGAGTTCCCCCTGCTACTCGGTGCTCTGCTTAACAGAGCAGTAGGGAATAGAACCTGTGTGCATTCAGTAGGGATATAAAGTGTTCCATAAAGACAATATACTGTAAGGATCTGGAATATGGATTGTGGTATATAGGGGACACAGTGTAGGGTTCAGGATAATGGTGTTCAGAGGATGTAAAGCAGGCATGTCCAAACTGTGGCCCTCCAGCTGTTGTGAAACTACACATCCAAGCATGCCTTGCCATAATTTTAGCATTACCTAATAGCAAAACTGTTGCAAGGTATGATGGGACTTTTAGTTTCACAACAGCTAGAGGGCCATAGTTTGGAAAAGCCTGATGTAGAGTAAGGACCAGGCAGAGAGGACAAAGAGTAGGCACACACCACTGTATATGGGTGTAGAGGGCTGGGCACATTTATATCCTGGGATATTCATCTTTTTAGTTTTCACGCAGGTTGATACGTAAACCACATTAGGCTCACTCTCTGACACTTGGTTGTATACAAGACTTATTGTATACAATTCATTGGACATTACCCCGCACCATTTAACTTTATTTGCAAACTGTTTCTTCAGCAGAGATTTGGAGAATGACAACTTGATATCTATGAGGAGGAGTTTTCAGGTGCACACTAAATATAAATGCTAGACCTTTTAATATCATTGCTATATTGCATTTCTGAGGTTATTAGCATAATGATGGCCATTATTACCGGCTTGTCCACCGCATCCAGGTTACCTCAATAGGACAAGTTTCTAACACTACTCTGAGACAGGTCCAGGGCCAGCCCAGCAGAAACACCCCATGTGTGAAATTGAAGTGATAGTAAAAGGGATATATGTGATAAGACTTACCTAATTAAGAGGTAATAATAAATGTGAAGGGTGCTACATATATACTAAACAAACTAAAGGGGTGATGGAAAGTGCACAATATGATGCCATGGAGCAGCCCAGCAACAGCAGCCCAAAGAGCCCTGCGCCCCAAACACAGTCCCACAGACTAACAATCAGCATATATGTATAGTAGGACTTACCCTCATAGTGCCAAGCTGGAGTATGCAGTCTTGAATGTAGGACTACAACCTAATTAAAAACAATCTGGGACAGGTGGAAGGGGTGCTAGTTAAGGAGGAAGGCTTCTCTAATTCCTTCCAGTGTATGAATACACAATATATAGTACATAGGGGGAGGGGCCCTAAACTGCACACCCTGGACATATGAGGTGCTACCTGCTGAGACCTGTAGTGCAGCAAGCAGGAGGAGGAGTTTGCAGGTGCACACTAAATATAAATGCTAGACCTTTTAATATCATTGCTATATTGCATTTCTGAGGTTATTAGCATAATGATGGCCATTATTACCGGCTTGTCCACTAGCATTTATATTTAGTGTGCACCTGCAAACTCCTCCTCCTGCTTGCTGCACTACAGGTCTCAGCAGGTAGCACCTCATATGTCCAGGGTGTGCAGTTTAGGGCCCCTCCCCCTATTGATATCTATGAGACCTGGACCACATAACTTGTTTGTATTCGCATGCCCACAAGTTCTAATCCATTAACATACATGTATTACTCACCCTGTATTTATAAATTGTGTGCTTGTAACCTAATTTTTTTGCTATTGCAAATGAGGGGTGAAAGTGAAGCCAGCAGAGGGGGTATCTATACTAAAGCTGTGTACACACGGGGGCGATAGGGGCTGAAATCGCTGGAAATATGGTCGCAGGCGACCATATTGCCAGTGATGGGAGTGTGCCCCGGCGATAAATCGCCGGGTGCGCGCTCCCATTTTCAGTCCTGTTATAATCTCCTGCGACCAGCTGATTACCTCTGCGGCACCGCCGGCAGAGGTTCCCTTTCATCAGCGACCATCTCTGGTCGCTGATGAAAGGGAGAAACTGAGCAATATATGGCTCAGCCATATATTGCTAGCAATATATGGCTGAGCAATATATCGCCCCCGTGTGTACGGGGATTAAAGAGGAGTCATTAGCAATTTTTTTTGCATGTCCACTGTTTACACAATAGCAACTACAACTGCATGCATGTTTAAATCAGACTCAATAAATGATCCCTTTAAAATCATATTATTGAACATGAGCATTGACATTCAGGAATAAGGGCACAGTATAGGGATTGTTTTCAGAAACTGCATGTTAAGGTTCCACTTGCTGTTATTATATCTTTGAACACATTAGTGCTTATTGACTCAAGTTAAATGCACTTGGAGCGCTTGAATTCATATTTGTACAATCCTAACAAAGTTACACACACTGCAAATCAGGCTTTATATACACATGGCTTTCTAGATCAGTGGATAGGCTTCTATGAGCTACATTCAATTGCTTGGTAAAAGTAGCATATGCATTACTTGATGTAATTAATATTGTTCAAAACAGAAGGTAAAGATTGCCCTGTCCAAATCAGTTTATATTAAAAAAAAAATGCATAATATTCCATTGCCCCATACATACACACAATACATACTTTTTCTAATCATGAATTTTACGAGGCTGGATTGAAAAGTAATGCCTCCATGGCTATAAGTTTTATATTTCTGAACACATTTTTCGTACATGATAAGTCAGTTTATCCTCTATGTAGTGCACTTTTCAACATAAGAAAAAAGGAAGAAAGCAGCGCTTATAGTATAAAATACATATAGTAAATTTAATTAAGAAACATGATAAAATATACAATTTAAAAAGACATGAAATTAATTAAATGAAATATGATAGGACCCAATGGAGATAGTCACCAGTTCATGGGGAGAAGTAAGTCCTGCTCTGATCTTGGTGTATGGGAAAATTGAAATGGAGTCCGTATTAGCCAGTGGATGGTATCCTGTGGTTGTTGAAAAAAGGGGGACTCAACCGATGGCACAGTTGGAATTAGCCAGCTCGGGAGTCCTCACTGCTGCGAGTGACAGGTTTCCATAAGGTCACGGCAAGAGACTTCAGAGGATGTAGCAAATATGATCAGATGAATCAGCAGGCAAGACTGGTCCTTCAATGGATGTAGATATCTCCTTTGGGGCAATTAGATTGGGTCCAATAGGCAAGCACCAACGCGTTTCGCAGTGTACTCACTGCTTTGTCATCACCTTGACAAAGCAGTGAGTACACTGCGAAACGCGTTGGTGCTTGCCTATTGGACCCAATCTAATTGCCCCAAAGGAGATATCTACATCCATTGAAGGACCAGTCTTGCCTGCTGATTCATCTGATCATATTTGCTACATCCTCTGAAGTCTCTTGCCGTGACCTTATGGAAACCTGTCACTCGCAGCAGTGAGGACTCCCGAGCTGGCTAATTCCAACTGTGCCATCGGTTGAGTCCCCCTTTTTTCAACAACCACAGGATACCATCCACTGGCTAATACGGACTCCATTTCAATTTTCCCATACACCAAGATCAGAGCAGGACTTACTTCTCCCCATGAACTGGTGACTATCTCCATTGGGTCCTATCATATTTCATTTAATTAATTTCATGTCTTTTTAAATTGTATATTTTATCATGTTTCTTAATTAAATTTACTATATATATTTTATACTATAAGCGCTGCTTTCTTCCTTTTTTCTTGTATTCTTCATGTATTTGGGAACTGACTACTCCCTCTAAGCAGCAGCTTGTTTGACAAAACATACTCTGGTTAAGCGCTCTATACTAACCTTGGTTAGTCTTTTTCACTTTTCAACATAGTCTGCATCCCTTTCCAACACTTGACGAGTCGGGCAAACCTGTCGGAGAAGAAAGCTGGTGGTTGTTGGCGACACCAGGACCAAACGACAGCTTTCACCTTGTCATCAGTTGAAGTGTTGACCCTTAAGGTGCTCTTGCATCTTTTGGGAAGAGGGTTGCGGTGCCTGCACAAAAAAATGTACAATAAAAGTGATCAAAAATAAAAAAAACTCATAGCTATGGAGGCATTCATTTTCAATCCAACCTCATATAATGTACCTACATATTCTATACGAAAATATAATAATGAAAATTACATTTAAAATAAAAAACATACAGTAATTGCAATAGGTACTGTATTGACTACTGTTTCTGTATGTTTTTACCATAGACAGTATGAATTAATTCTGTTGCTTCAATGGATTTCTACATAGAGTTAAGGCCCATACACACTGGGCGACTTTGAGCTGAAAGCCGCTCAAAACAGCCTGTTTGAGCGGCTCCTTTCTGGCCCTTTGAGCTGAGGGCCGCTCAAACAGACGATGATGCGGGAGCGCGCAGCAGCACTCACCGCTCATCTGCAAAAGCCAGCAGATGAGCGGCGTTGAGGACGACTTTGCATAGCTCTGCGCTATGCAACGCCGTCCTCCCCCCTCCGTTGGCACCAGGCTGGGGGAAAGCCATTCAGTGTGTATGCACTGAGCTGCTTTCCCCCAGCGATGATTGACATCATCGCTGTCCATACACACTGGGCATAGTCGCCCAGTTTGTATGGACCTTAACTCTGATAAAATTACTTAATTTACCTTGTAAATTGTACAAATGAATCATTCTAATTTTCTACATTGTTTGTTACATTATTTTTTGGCAAAAGCTTTGCGGTATTCTGTAATTCTGTTTCTCAAGTTAAGATACACATATTTGTCTTGATATTGTGCACACACAGCCAATGAAAGTCATACTGGCAGCTCATCAATACAAACCCCATGGTACCAAGTAAAGTGTTTCATGTATCATTCATAACAGCAGGTAGAGAATTGCTTAAATGTAGTTCACTTTAGCAATATATTCCTCGTGGACCCTTTGTTGAAGTGACTTAATGGCTTATCCATAATGCTCTATTCTTTTATCGAGAGAATTCTTAACTCAGGTGACCAAAATAATTCAAATGTGCCCTAGCAGTAGGTCAATTGTGAAATATTTTTTTTATTTTTTTACCAGTATTGACTATGACAGTCGCTCATTGTCTATTATCCGACATATTTCAGAAACCCCTTTTTTGCTGATATTATTTTCATTGTGTGCAATCATATTATGATTTCAAAAGGCAATTGACCATTTAAAAAGCATTTAAAAAAGAAAAAAAATGTCTTTGCTTTACCCGCATCTGTAAGGGCTGTTTCACACAGTACGGTTCCTGCCGCACGGTGAAATCCCGTACGGCCAGGGAGCCGTGCCGCACTCAGCAGTTGTGAATGGACACTATTGTGTCCATTCACACGGGACGGCCACGGCCCGGCCGCACGGCTGCAGCCGGATCCCCCCACTGGAAGGGACGGCTGCCGGGCTGTGGCCATCCCTGCCATTATAAAATTCTGAGTGCGGCGCGGCTCCCTGACCGTACGGGATTTCACCGTGCGGCAGGAACCGTACTGTGTGAAACAGCCCTTAAGGAATCTACGGGGGAATATTTACTAAACTCTGTGTGTTTCTGGAATTTGAAAACATGGAAGTGTGTGAAGTTTGTATTTTCTCCCCGTGTTTGAGTGGGTTTACTCTCGGTACTCCGGTTTCCTCCCACAATCCAAAAATATACTGTGCATGTACATGTGGTAGGGAATATAGATTGTAAACTCTACTGGGGCAGGGACGGATGTGCATGTTGAAATATTCTCTGTAAAGCGCTGCGGAATATGTGTATAAGAAACTGTTAATAAATAAATAGAGGTTTGAAACACGTGTGTAATCACAAACAGGAAAAAATACACCATCGGCCAAACTCTTAAGTACTTTTGACGGAGAACAGAAAAAGCACGCAAATTTACCAAGATTCATGGTAGCAAGACACAAGTGAATTGTCCAAACTCACCTCAAAATAGAAGTTTCAAGCAGCATGTTTGCAAAATCTCCCATGATAATTGCATTACTTACAATAGATCATTTATCATATTATTATTATTATACACAGTTGTGACTGTGTATGCTCTGTAGTATGATCAGCAGCACAGGCAGCTATGGGATCTGTCAAGGGAGCCACTGTGCTATATCTTTATTGCATCACCCGCAGTGGGCAGTGCTATAAAGTTTTCTTGTTATTGCGACACATGACATCACGCAGCACTGCAATGTGCCACACCCCACAATTAAAGAACTGCAGAGAAGATGTGGCTGAAAAAAAATATATAATAAGATAAGTGTGACCATATCAAGGGACAGTGGGTTAGCTGTTGGGACACTGTAGTAGGGGTTGCAGGGAACCTGTGGGAGCTGGCTGCAGGGACACAACACTGTGTATTGTGTGGCAGAACCTTGGCTGCATGATAATAATAACAATCCTTTGGAAACAGATGTTTCTGAACCATGTAATCTCCTAGGAAATATTTCTTCAGAGGTTCCCTATTGCAGAAAAACCACATATAGGTAAGGCAGACTCTCAAACCTAATGGACTGTGCCTGCCCAAAATATGGGTATTCTGGGCCCTGTGATTTCTGTTAGCTTCTCTGGCACACACAACATTACAATGTTTCTATTATGTCCATTAATATATGCTTATTGTGTTTTTCTTCATTTTAATATTATCTCACATAAAATCTGTGTTAAGGACCTTTTACCAAAAAAGCACAAAAATTATTTGTTTTACAATAATTTCTCTCTTTACTTACAAACACACCATTGTTACATAATTATGTATGAACTTTCTGCAAATTTATATGTATATATTACATTACAACTTATTATTTTTTTTAAAGATGAAAAAACAGGATAGATCAGAAAAATTTTGATCCTTCTTAGGATCTTTTTCAAGGAAGGTAACAACAAGGGCCAATATCCATACAAAAGTCAGCAGGAGTCAGCAATCCAGAGGTCTGTCTGTGACAGCAACCAGAGACCTACTGAGAAGCCGCCCTGTACCAGATTTAAATACCCACACTAATTGCCAATTAAGGCTGGGCATTTCCATCACGTCCAATAATCAGGTGTTTCCTGTCCATCTATAAGTAATTAATGTGCAAAATCTCAAGCATTGAAGCATGGTATATACATAACTAATTATTCATAGATAATCTGGTCCATGGGGTCTCTTAAAAGTCATAGTGGGACCATTCGCTGGTGGTCTGGATGTCCAAGTCACATTTAAATAGGAGACAACGTTCTCATTTCAAAAAGATCGAAAGGGGGTTGTGTTCGTTCAGTCCCCTGGGGGAGAGAGTGTCTAGTTCCAAAATCCATTTACTCTCTGCTCTCTTTAGAAGTCATGTCTGATCACCACCTCTCGGTGGTGGTGGGATCCAATCTATCAGTCAACAACGTAAGGTGGTGGTTTGGTGTCCAGCCCGTAGAAAGTGTAGAGGAACCGGTTGTTCTGCCTTCTTTGTTTCAAGTGCTGTCCGTATGGCGTATCTATGGATCACCATTCTTTCCCGGAACTTGACGTCATCCCGACATATGCCAACCCACAAGGGCAATTCAGTAGGTATATCACGTGGTCTAGTTGGCAATGGAGTCTGTGCTTGATCTTGATGGGACCTTCAGTGTGTGGATGTGGAAAGGTGCGTCCCATATTCATGCTACTGCAGGTTGCACAGCCCGTGCTTTGGAAACAGCCAGGTCTCTTCGTTTGTATCCACGCAGATTTGGCGGATTCGGTGGGTTGTGTCATTGGGCGCATCAATAACTGCTTCAGGTTGGGTCCATTCCTATATGCCATCATAGGGGGACCCATTCGCTGTAATTGGAGGTTTTTGTCGGTTGCGACAATTGGCCAGTTTCGGCGGAGACTCTTCTGTATCCGATGAGAAGTGTGGTTATAGGTGTTCACAAAGATCATTCTATCTTTTTGTGCATGACTTGTTTGTGTAGATCAGTGGTTCCCAACCCTGGTCCTCAAGTACCCCCAACAGTGCACGTTTTGCAGGTCTCCACACAGAATCGGTGAAATAATTAGCTCCACCTGTGGATCTTTTAAAATGTGCATGAATAATCTGTGCACCTGCCGGGTGACCTTGAAAACGTGTACTTTTGGGGGTACTTGAGGACCAGGGTTGGGAACCACTGGTGTAGACTTCAATCTGGTCAGTGTTTTCTGTGTATTCAGTCTGGCCTTGTGTCGACATCTGATGATGGTTTCGTTTGTGTACCCCCGTTCACGGAATTTTAGTGCCATTTTGTCCAGTTGTCTTTCCATGGTTTCCATGTTAGTATTATTACGCATCACTCTCATAAATTGTGAGATGGGTAGGTTCTCCTTCAACGTGGGTGGGGTCTGACTGGAGCTGAGGAGGAGCGTATTCCGGTCGGTTACCTTATGAAAAAGGCATAGTCCCAAAGTCCTTTTTCAATCAACAAGGTCCAACAGTCCCAACATGTGTGCTGCTCCACTTTTAGGATGAAGCACAAATCCCGGTAAGTATGCTTGTAAGGAAGAGATAAATGAAGCACACCAGTCAGCCACATCGAGATCACAGCAGCCATGACCAATGCGTTTCGCCACAGACACGGACCAAGTCCGTGTCTGTGATGAAACACGTTGGGCGCGGCTGCTGTGATCTCGACATGGTTACTTCTGGTTCGTGTCGATTCGTTGGAGTTCCTTGGCTGGTGTCTGTCCGATTCATGTTCTGCCAGTGACTGATCATCGCATGAGCAGGTATCTCATCTGTGCATATTCTGCAGTACCGCCCTGTGGTCTCCTATGGCAAGCTGCTATTCGATAACACCTATGTATGTCAGTATATTATAAGTAAATTTTGTTTATATTTATCACTGACTGGTGCGCTTCATTTATCTCAAATATATATACTGCTATACCCAGATATGAAATCAGATGCCGGCCGCTCCGTGAAAGGATTTCCCTCCTCCCACGGCACCCAGCACAGGTATTTAGGTATGTTGTTTTATTCACTGTTGTTGCACCTTGACAAAGGGGTTAGTGAACCCCAAAACGTTGGATGTTATTTTTGCCACTTAAAAGTTTATTTCAGTCCTGAGTGATTCTGTCTGTTCCTTGAACCACTATATATATATCTGGTGTTGAGAGCAGAAACCAATGGAAGTATCTCCACAGCAACATATTTCAAACCTACTGACGCCAGCAGTTACATCCCCATGGATAGTTGCCATCAAACGAAATGGAAAACCAACGTCTCCCTTTCACAATTTATACATATACGTAAGAATTGTGATTCCTTGGAAAAGTATTGGGAACAATTCAAACTTTTAGTAGAATTTTTTTTGGAGAAAGGCTATAACAAAACTCAAGTAGAACTAGATCAGACTAAGGCAACAGGGTTACCAAGAGAACATCTTTTACTCGAGAAGGAAAAGAAAGAATACACAGTGTTTCACGAATCCAAACCATTCATCACCAAGTGCAACCAAGAACACCAGAGTATTAAGAAATGTTTAGATGCTCATTGGCATCTATTTCTAAAGGATCCCGTATTAGGACCACACCTCCCTAAGAAACCGGCAGTGGTGTTTAGAAGAGCTAATAATCTTAAAAATATGTTGGCACCAAGCAAATTAAAAGCTGACACGGTACTTGTTTCCTATCTGGGCGCCCAGGTTTTCTACGTACGGCACCGTAATGAAATCGGATCGCATCGCATCGGATTCGGTACTCGATGATGTACGATGGCATAAGATGCGATCCGATCCGATTTCATTTTAAATCGGATCGCATCGCATGCGGTGCACGATGCGATGCGATCCGATTTAATTTTTAGTGGACTGATAATGGCAATTTACCGCCCCATTACCAACGACACCACCACTATCCACGTGATCCCGAAGCGTGGCGAGCGGCGGCGGTACGCGTCCTCCGACTTTTTCATACCCCCACTATCCACGTCGGCGTGGAGTTGAGAATAGAATAGTGTGGCGAGCGCAGCGAGCCACCGAGCCCGAAGCGTGGCGAGCGCAGCGAGCCCCGCGAGGGTACGCGGATACCTTCACAGTTATACGCGTCCCCTCGCGGGCTTCACAGGTGTCCGTGGCAATGCGGACACCTGTGAAGCCCGCGAGGGGACGCGTTTACCTGTGAAGGTATCCGCGTCCCCTCGCGGGGCTCGCTGCGCTCGCCATGCTTCGGGCTCGGTGGCTCGCTGCGCTCGCCACACTATTCTATTCTCAACTCCACGCCGACGTGGATAGTGCGGGTAAGAAAAAGTCGTAGGACGCGTACCGCTGCGCTCGCCACGCTTCGGGATCACGTGGATAGTGGTGGTGTCGTTGGTAATGGGGCGGTAAATTGCCATTATCAGTCCACTAAAAATTAAATCAGATCGCATCGCATCGCATCGTTCAATATCGTGTATGTGCATTTGTGGTATCCGATGCGATGCGATCCGATTTTTATACGGAGAATAGCATGGTGCGCAATTAACTTAGCTGGCGCCCAGATAGGAAACAAGTACCGCTGACACAAAGAAAGAAACGATAACCTCCTCCCAACAGTTTTTAGGGAAGCGCTCAGGAATCTTTCCCTGTAACCATTGTATATGCTGTAAGTTTATTGACAGGAAGATGTATGGTTGGCATAAGGATAATTTTGTAAAGACTCCCCAATGCAACGATATAGTTACTTGTGAATCTACATACGTTATATACATGTTGAAATGTAGCTGCAATCTAATATACGTGGGAAAAACAAAGAGATGCCTGAAATTACGGATACAAGAACATCTGCGCAACATAAAAAATAAAGTGCAAAACCACAGCGTTCCACGACACTTTCAAAAGGACCACAATTCCGACACGAAAGATCTAAACTTTATTGTGTTAGAACATATCAAAACTGATCCTAGAGGAGGAGATAGGGACCAGACCCTAACAAGACGAGAATCCTATTGGATATTTACTCTAAATTCATTAGTCCCAAGAGGACTTAACGAATCAATTGAGATGACAGTCTTTCTGTAAAGCTTCAATTCCTCCTTTCTATTTGGAGGTCTTTGAAATCCACTTATATCAGAAATTTGTAAAAGGAATGTTCACTCCAATAGGTTGTAAAGTGAAAGTGTGAACCCTAGAGCTAAGAGGCTATATATTATATTATATTATTTTATCCTTCAAAGACCTGTATTATTATAAAATGAGTTCCTTTTAAGAAGGTTGAATAGTGATCTATGTATACATGTTTGTGAGTTGTAAAGATCTATGTATACATGTTTATGCGTTGTAAAGTTCAATGGTATGTATTAATGTGCAAACTTCCTTACAAAATAGAAAGAGAGAAGAGAGAGTAAACTTATAGATAGAATGTCTTAAGATAAGTATAAAACACCAGAAAATAGGAACTAATCCATACTATAATTTGTATTCAAGGTATGAATTTTAGATTACCATAAATGGTAGCAGTCTAAACTGCACATAACACACATAAGCCCCTATAGTAATAAGTAATGGGAAGCATTCATTAGTTTAAAAGATGGCGGCTAGGTGGACCGCAGGTCCAGCTTGCGTTCCACGTGGGCAGGAAAGGAGTTTGATCAAATTACACCTTCAAAATGGCGACCGTTTGAACCGCATTTCCGGCTTGCGTAGAATGCAAGCCGGATGTTGGCGGTATCCGGCATACGGTGACTGGAACGGCCGAACGGGGGACCGGTAAACAGATCGGCGATCTGTAGATGGACCCACTATCAACTTTACATCCAAAATTAGAAGAGGATAGGACAAATAATAGCTTAGTTATGGCAAGGAGAATATTGTAGAAATGTCCGAGAGAAACAGTGCTTTATGGGTAACTTCCGGTCACCGGGAAAGCGGAGCTATTTATCCTTTTTACAAATATTATAGCATGAAACTTATTTATAACCTACCCACAACATCGGAGAGTATATAAATAGAACTTCCATAATTTATAATAGTGTTCAAAGTAGCCTTAGACCTAATTCACTAAGGTACCAATCAGAAGGAGGAGGATATGACATCATCTCCCTCTAGCTATAAAGGTGGCTTGGGAGACCACTTCATTCATTCTAATTGTTCATCCCATAGGAGAAGGTGGTTCCCACAGGAGGTATGTTTTCACAATTTGGATGCTTACCATTGAACTAAATGTTTCATTTGTGTAAACAGGTTTTTTTGGGGATAATTTTTAGAAATGTGTATCCCAATTGGAACACAATGAATTTAATATTAACATGGTACCTTATTTTTGTAATGAACTTTGGATCCAATTATATGTGCTATTTTATTAGAACAGTACTTTTGAAGAAAAATTATTTTAATACTGAAATAGAATCTTATGTTTATTCATATAATAAATTTTGGGTTCATATGTATTTTTATGTATTTTTATGTTTATTTTTTAAATAATTTATTTTATGTATAAATCTAATTGGAACTATTTAGTGCATGTATTCTGAGTTTATACTCATGTGACCTTTTTAATATTTTTAGCTCTAAACCATTGGCACCATAGCAGGAACTTCAATGGTATGTTTTCACTTGAATCTTTCTGTTTACACAGTCACATATATACTGAGAACATCACGTTAAAATTCACTTTTTTAGGTTAATTAAGAAGCCCTGAGGATAACAATTAGAAAAAAATGTTGCACTCTGCACTAGCAGGGTAGGTAATTGATACCCCATTATCACTATAAATCAAAATTCCGATTTAGATTAGTAATCAGTAATTTCTCCTCTCTTATAGGTTATTGCATTTTTACTTTCAGTCTATTGATAATGGATTATCGACCCTAGGGCCATCCTCAAATAAACGGACTAAGTATCACCTCAATCTAGACCAATAGGTCAGTAATGTTCATAATATATGGTCATAACCAGCACAATAATATAAATTTATTCACCACTAATACATAGTATAATTTTCACGTGTAAGGTTCCAAGACCGATTGTCTTTGAAAAAGGGTTCTATAGGATCATAAGACCTCTGACACAACGTAAAGGTAATTAGTATGTACATTTATATATATATATATATATATATATATATATATATATATAAAAAAAATAGCTCACCAATAATTCACTATTCAATAATTATTTTCCTTCACCACCACACTTCTATCATTCTATCTTTCTATTTTAAATGTTTTAATTTTTAAAGAGCCAATATATTTTTAACTAAGTTGGTCATATGATAATAAACCACCTGTTCCACTTTATAGGTATTGAAACTCTGTTTATACTTGTAGACCGCTAACTATTCCCCTGATGAAGTCTTTGTAAGATGAAACGCGTTGGGATTTTTGTCATACTGCTATTGAAGAACGAAATAAAACACATTATTGGAAATTCAACACTTTATTGATTATTTGGATCTGATGGAACGTGTGGACTATTGAAATTATCTGGGCGCTGTACCACTATTGGGGAGCAATCTGTGGGTATTGTTTCCTAGCCCTCTGGAAACCTTGTGGTTAAGCAGCCTAAAATTTATTATATATAATTGTGTTATTTGTAAATAGTTATATTTGAGAAACACGACATATAAGCGTGCAAGAAGTATTGGGATATATATATATATATATATATATATTGTGGTGGTAGGGCGGCACTCCGGCGACTTTCAATTAAAGAAGACAGGCGCCTGCTTACATCAACGTTTCGAGAGTTTTAATCTCTTCATATATATATATATATCCAAACAGATAAGGAGCGCACTCACCAGACTTGAGATAAAACTTCAAACTTTTATTGATCCATTAAAAATTTCAAGGCAAGGTCGACGTTTCGGGTCACCGCATGACCCTTTTTCAAGACAGCATAAACCTGGATCCCTGAAGCAGTATGAAGCAGGGATCCAGGTTTATGCTGTCTTGAAAAAGGGTCATGCGGTGACCCGAAACGTCGACCTTGCCTTGAAATTTTAAATGGATCAATAAAAGTTTAAAGTTTTATCTCAAGTCTGGTGAGTGCGCTCCTTATCTGTTTGGATATATTTGGCCTCTATGGATTGTGGTCTGAGTTTTATGGACACCCCAGCTGTTGCTCCGGAAATTTGAGAGTGCTGTTTTCTTCTATCAATATATATATATATATATATATATATATATATATCCAGAAATCCCAAAAGAGGGAAAACAGCACTCACCAGTCTACTCGTAAAAGTATAATGGCCAGAGGTTAATGCAATCGATAGCCTGCCGATGTTTCGGTCCTGGTGCAGACCTTTGTCAAGGCGATGGCAAAATAAGCAGCAGTATTAAATAGCAAACAAACAATGGGGTAGGGGTAATGGAACAAGGTCCCTTATATTGCCATCGCCTTGACAAAGGTCAGCACCAGGACCAAAACGTCGGCAGGCTATCAATTGGATTAAACTCTGGACTTTATAAATTCATGAGAAGACTGGTGAGTGCTGTTTTTCCCTCTTTGGGGATTTCTGGGTATGTAATTGGGAGTGCTGACTCCCAAGAGATGTGCCGACTCGGATTCCAGAGATCCGAGCCCCCACGAACGTCATCATTCCGAGCCCGGTTCCGAGCAGCGCTCGGAGATTCCCGCCTGACTCGGGTCCATCCACATGGTCAGAACGTCATCTCCCGGCGCCCGCCATTTTCACTCCAGTCTAGTAGTGGGTTGGGAGAGGGTGTGTTGGTGCTGCTGCTGGGGCTTAAACTTGAGCTTGACCTTGAACGCAATATTTTTTATTCGCTGGGGCTGTCTCTCAGTGCTGCTGTGTAGTCTAACTGTGTACTTGTAGTACTACTGTCTCCTCTGTGCAGTCTACCTCTTGTGTGCTGTGCTGTAATTATTTTATTCGCTGGGGCTGTCTCCCTCAGTGCTGCTGTGTACTCTGTTCTCCTCTCTGTTTAGGGTGGGCTCTCCCTAGCAAGGAGGACAGTCTAACTGTGTACCTGTAGTACTATTGTCTCCTCTGTGCTGGTGCTGTGCTGTAATATATATGAATAATTAATTATATTATATTTAGTCCACTAGTGCTGCCTGCACTGAATCTGCCAGTATTATTTAGTTACTCAGTCCACTGTTGCCACTGGCAGTGCTACTGCCTACCTAGTGTACCTACCTAGTACATACTAGGCTGCTATATCTAATTTAATTAAAAAATAATACTTGTGCTGTGTGGGACTGTAAAAAATAATTCCATGCTGCTGGTGCACTGACGTGTGCCACTGAGTGCCACTGCCTAGCAGTACCTAATAATAAAATTAATTATTATAAATTCTGCTGGTGCACATACTAGTATTGCTGACGTATCTACCTGTCTTGTGCCTAGTACTGCCATATCTACTGCTGCAGTGCCACTCTTACATGAGCCACGTGTTTGTGCCGCACACTTTTATGGCTTAGCATAGTTATCCAGCTACCTCGGTGCAACCTTTTGCCCTAAAAACAATATTGTGAGGTGTTCAGAATAGACTGGAAATGAGTGGAAATGAATGTTATTTAGGTTAATATAGCGTAGGAGCAAAAAAAAAAAAAAAATTAAGCGATTTTAGCAGTTTTTATGCTTTTTTAACAAAAAAATCAGAACCCAATACCCAAGAAATCCAAACACAAAACACTTAGGAGGTGTTTTGGTAAAACCCATTAGAACCCAAAACCCGAAAAGTGGCCGGTGCACATCCCTAATATATATATAATGAAGGTATCGACATAGTACCATTTTTGCACTGTTGACACTGGCTCTTTTGTCTGGATGTGCTGGGCTTTGTAGTTGGGCGTACACCCCTTAGTCTATGCTAAGTCCGGATCTTTTTGTCTGTGTAGTGCAATGCTGTGTCGATGCTTCCTTCATCTCAATCAATTTTTTATTAAATAATGTTTACTTTTTATGTCTTCATGTATTTTTCATTATAGATTTTATTGTATATTATGTGTGTATTTTTACTATGTATCTTTATCATGTATTCATTCCATGTTGTATTATTGCTGCTCATTTCGTTTTTAATGATATATGCGGGTATATACCTTTAAAGTGATTAGTGAGAGTTCACATGCCTGTCGCTGGGTATATAAGTCCTATCCTTGTTGATGCATGACACGCCTCCTGACGAAGTCACAAGCTGACGAAACGCGTTGGGGCGTTCCTGGGTTGACGTAGACGTTGATGACCGGCTATTCACGCTGTGACGTCTCCGGGTCCTCCGCTTCCAGCCGCTGATGTTCAGCCGCCGTGCCGTTCATTGATCGTGGACTCTGCTGTGTTGGTTTTTATATTACCGCATACCTAAATTTTTATGTTAATACTAGCTCACCTGTGCGCTTTCTCGTTTTTTTCTGCATGTTCCTATCTTTGGTGTTTGGTGAAACACCTAACGGATCACAGCTGCACTGCATGTCATACTGATTACGGACAGACCCTTTCCACTCTGGGACTTTATAGCGCAATTGTGGACTACCTGTATGTATATATATATATATATATATATATATATATATATATATATATATATATATAGTGCTTATTATAATATACACTGCTCAAAAAAATAAAGGGAACACTTAAACAATACAATGTAACTCCAAGTCAATCACACTTCTGTGAAATCAAACTGTCCACTTAGGGCGGTTTCACACACTCCTGCCGGACGGCGAAATCCCGCACGGCCAGGAAGCCATGCACGGTAGTTGTGAATGGACACTATTGTGTCCATTCACACGGGACACCCACGGCCCGGCCGTCCGGTTGCACCCGGATCCCGCCAATGGAAGGGACGGCTGCCGGGCTGTGGCCTTCCCTTCCATTCTAAACTGATGTGTGCAGCACGTCTTCCTGGCCGTGCGGGTTTTCGCTGCCCGGCAGGAGCCGGAGTGTGTGAAATAGCACTTAGGAAGCAATATTGATTGACAATCAATTTCACATGCTGTTGTGCAAATGGAATAGAAAACAGGTGGAAATTATAGGCAATTAGCAAGACACAGCCAATAATGGAGTATTTCTGCAGGTGGTGACAACAAACCACTTCTTAGCTCCTATGCTTTCTGGCTGATGTTTTGGTCACTTTTGAAAGCTGGTGGTGCTTTCACTCTAGTGGTAGCATGAAGCGGAGTCTACAACTCACACAAGTGCAGCTCATCCTGGTTGGCACATCAATGCGAGCTGTGGCAAGAAGGTTTGCTGTGTCTGTCAGCGTAGTGTCCAGAGCATGGAGGTGCTACCCGGAGACAGGCCCATACATCAGGAGATGTGGAGGAGGCTGTAGTAGGGCAACAACCCAGCAGCAGGACCGCTACATCTGCTTTTGTGCAAGGAGGAACAGGAGGAGCTCTGCCAGAGCCCTGCAAAATGACCTCCAGCAGGCCACAATTGTGCATGTGTCTACTCAAACAGTCAGAAACAGACTCTATGAAGGTGGTATGAGGGCCCGACGTCCACAGGTGGGGATTGTGCTTACAGCCCAACACTGTGCTCTTTACAGATGAAAGCAGGCTCACACTGAGCATGTGACAGACATGACAGAGTCTGGAGACGCCAAGGAGAATGTTTTACTGCCTGCTACATCCTCCAGCATAACCGGTTTGGCTGTGGGTCAGTAATGGTGTGGGTGGCATTTCTTTGGGAGGCCTGCACAGCCCTCCATGTGCTCTGCGGGTAGACTGACTGCCACTAGGTACTGAGATGAGATCCTCAGACCCCTTGTGAGACCATATGCTGGTTTGGTTGGCCCTGGGTTCCTCCTAATGCAAGACCTCGTGTGTCAGCAGTTCCTACAAGATGAAGGCAATGATGCTATGGACTGGCCCACCCATTCCCCAGACATGAATCCAATTGAGCACATCTGGGACATCATGTCTCGCTCCACCAACGCCACATTGCACCACAGACTGCATCAGGAGCATGCCCAGGCATTGTAGGGAGGTCATACAGGCACGTGGAGGCCACACACACTACTGAGCTTCATTTTTACTTGTTTTAAGGACAGTACATCAAAGTTGGATCAGCCTGTAGTGTGTTTTTCCACTTTAATTTCGAGTATGACACCAACTCCAGACCTCCATGGGTTAATAAATGTGATTTCCATTGATCAATTTTGTGTGATTTTGTTATCAGCACCTTTAACTATTTAAAGAACAAAGTTTTTAATAAGAATATTTCATTCATTCAGATCTAGGATGTGTTATGTTAGTGTTCCCTTTATTTTTTTTGAGCAGTGTATAATAAGCACCTATATAATAAGCACATTCCTCTGTTGATGGATTATTTTGAATTTACAGTAGCATAAACATTCTCTTTAAACTAATAAGAGCACCAAATTGAAACAAACTGATTTTTTCCTGTCCTGAATACGGGCGCAATTGAAAAGCACAGACCAGAATCAATGCCAGCAATTTGCGCAAGTGTTTTGTGATTCTCCTGATTAAACCCATCCACGTTTTTATCTCTGACCAAAACGGGTGAGATACTAATCTTAGTAATTTACCCCTGTTGCACAAACAATTTACCTTTAGAACTATTATATGTTAGATTACTACTTAATTTCAACTTTAGGCTTGGAATTTAGTTTTTTTTAACTGTCTGAACTTGGCTAGGTATAACAGATGCACAGACAAAGTTCTTAAAGCTATGTGTTATGTGAGAAGTGATGATCTAGTTATTGCGGCTATTGCAGAGACAAGGTGCAATGAAAATCATGACTGGGACATACTCTAGCTATACCAGGATACAATTTATTTAATACAATATATTGAAGACCAAACTAATGATCTTTGGATAACCATAGAAATGGAGAAGAAGGACACTATTCACACAGGGGCAGGAGTTGAACAGAACCTATTGATATCACTAAAATGGCTTTAAAGGGAGAGGTTAAAATTATGGGATACTTTAATCTACCTGATGATAATTGGGAGGAATCTTTAGCAAGATCAGCTACACGTGGCAAATTTTAAATTTCTCACAGGGAGCATCCCTCAAGCAATTAATGAGTGAGTCCACTTGCAAAGACTCTATTTTAGATTTAATACTCAAAAATTGTGACAAGATAACAGACATATATATGGGCAAGATCCAGTGATCATCCAGCAGTATGTATTAGTATAGAGGGTCCTACAACTGTCACACAATTACAAAGGTGTATTTTCGGAAGGCTGACTTTGCAAAAAATGGGGAGGGTTTTAAGTGATTGGTGGATTGAAAGAACTTGAAAAGAAGTGCAGGAGAAGAGGTAAAAACTATAAACAGATCTTTGTATCAAAAGGGTTAGGAAAGTAACCAGGAAAATGAGGCCAGTGTGCCTGGAGCTAAAAATGTTCAAGGGCCTATTATGAAAAATGGTGAGGTGAGACCAATCCCCTTAAACTATTACCCCAAGTGTCTCAATAAATATCTAAAAGTACAAATAATTGCAGAAGTGTGTAAAATAGTATTGCAATTTGAATATGTAAGATTTCTGTCAAACCATGTGGTGATCATCATGCTGTCATGATATTTTTATGTGGAGGCCTGGAGATGCAGCCCCATCTGCCCCATTGTTAATCTCTCCCTGGCCACATCCTGCGCAAACCTGGAAATAGACCTTTGACCAGTTTCTGCTGCTGTAGGGCTTTGTCCAGTGTCTGCTGCTGTGGGGCATCTGGCCGCTTAACTTGCCAGCTGGTAAGGAGAAATATACCCCTTATACATCGCACCCTAAATTTGGACACAGGTCTGTACTGAGATCAACTTGGCATTTGTGATGTTTAGGCCCCACAGTGACTCGGCAATAAACTGGGTTGATTACGTCATAAAGGGGGCGGGGTGGAGTGGCAGGGGAAGGAGACAGTGGAGCTGATGCTACGTACTCCCTATAGTGTGAACGGGGCTCGGATTGCTCGACCCGGGTTACCCATTCACACTGCACCGCAGCCCAGGTCCGATCCGGAATTAACCCTTCTTTTTACCCGGGTCAGAAAGCTGGGTTACTGGACCATAGTAATTTCAAAAGGTCCTTTAACACTGCATGTCCACCCATGTCAACAACCCAAGCTATTAATGGGCACGCAACTGCGTTGATGTCCCTACAAACTCAACTCAGCCTCAGTGCTACTAGTTTGTTAGGTCTCCTAAGTGGTAGTGTCTCCTCCACACCCATGAGTGGGTCCCCCACGTCGTAGTATCCGTACTAGGGGTGGATGTGGCACTAGTGTTAAGGGTGCTAATTCCCGTGCTCAAGGGAAAAATTAGTAATGTTGTGTGCATTTACATTTGTCATGTGCTGTTCCATCCTTCTTCAGTCATGCTGTGATTGTTATTGTCAAATGTTTCTATGCAATGGGCAAAGCCTAAATTTTCCGCAAGTAAACATTATTTGCAGCCAGCAACCTTGCTGTCATTCTTTAGAAATGCTTACCCAGACAGTACTTTGATGTATATTGAAATAGTGGCATTTTGCAGAGACGGATCATTTGGTTTTGTAAGTGCTTAATTGTATTTTCAATTGAAGGTAATCATGACATTTGAGGGGGATCAGCATTGCCCAGCGCATACTGTAGGTAGCCGCCATTTGTTTCGGTGCATTCCAACCACCTCAGCTCAATGATCCATGTCAGCTCCACCCATTACCCCTATGTTTATTAGCATTTTCAATCATTTCTTCCAAGTAAGAACTACTTACATTACAGTGTCATAGGTGTCATCATGTTGCAAGGCATAAACTATGCTGGGTTGGGACAGCTTGCAGGTGTTGTGCATTATTGCTGGTCTGGGGTCTGGGCAACGTACAGAAAATAAAATAAAAATGTTAAGGTAAACAATGTATGTGTGGTAAAGGTTCCCCTTTCCTGTCCATTTTACACACCACAATTACCTGTGAAATGCTGAAGTATCATCTGTGTACGAACCTCATCCCCCCTCCGTGTACTTTGCACTACAACATCTGTAGTTTGAGCTTCCTGCATGACTGCTGCATGGGCCACATCTACATAATTTGGTTGACCCAAAGCAATGTTATGCAGCAAGCCTGGACAACCAACACAACTTTGGATGGGTGGTATAGCAGTGTACCTGCTGACCTGACCAAACACCGTAATTGGCTTTTCAGCACCCCAAAGGTGCGTTCCACTACATTGCGGGTAGCAATATGTGCAGCATTGTACAGGTGCTGTGCAGGGCTTTGTGGGTTCCGCAGACGTGTCATGAGCCACGAATGACACCCATATCCTGAGTCACCTACAAATAACATGTAAAGGGATTTGTGTGGTCACATATCATGTGGGTAATTTGTACATAATAGTAGCAGGCCAGACTATATTGTTAGGGCTGGTATAAACTATTTAAAAAAAGTTGTCTCTTTAACATAAGGTTACACACATGGATGTTAAAGGGCAAGACATAGGTTTGCAAACATCATGTAAACAGTGCTAAGTGATTTACCAAGTAGCCAGCCCTCTGGCATGGTGTGGTTGTGGAAACGGTCCTAGAGAGCTGAGTGCCGCAGGATATAGGCATCATGGCAGTTCCTGGGATAGCCTGCAACCGCACTGAGAATTCTGAGGTTGGCATCGCAGACCACCTGCACATTAAGGGAATGTCTTCCCCTGCGCTTCACATAGACATGCTCCCTCATGTGCGGGGCATGAATCCCAATGTGGGTGCAGTTTATGGCTCCCAGCACATTTGGAAATGCTGAGAGCCGATAGAATGCCACCTTCAGGTCCTGCCACTCGGACTCACAATGTGGGAATGTGATGTATGTGCGCCACAGCTTCTTTAATGCATTTAACACCTGAGATAAATGTTTACAGAAAGTGGCTTGTGACAACCCCAATGCCCATGAGCTCACAGACTGAGTGGAGCCTGTGGCAAACAAGTGGAGGGCACACATTAATTTCTGCAGCCCAGACACTGCATAGTTGCCCCCCCCCCCACAAGGGTCCAAATCATCTCTCACCTCATCATAAGTTCAACAGGTTCTGTCGGTTCAACCTAAACATGTCCACCACCTGTTGATCAGAGAGGGAGTCCAGGAACACCCTAGCACGGTACCGACGAGAAGCACCGAGTGGTCGGGGTACCTGGATCTGGTGGGCAGCATCATCCCTCCTGCGTAGATCCTCCAAATGCCCCAGCTCACACATTAGCACCTCCAGTCCACTCTGCAAAATCTCCATCTCAAACACCCTCACAGGTGTCCATAATCATGTTGGGGTATATGTAGGGGACTTAGTAATTGCTATGTGGGTCACCTGTGACAGATTTAACCATTTACAAGTACAAACGCTGGCGATTTTGATGAAATCGACACCCTCTACTTGGTCTATTATTTTTTTGGTGGGGGTTGCATATTGCGGCCGATTTCCAAATTCGCTACCCATTAAATCAGCGATTTGTATCTTTTTCAATGGGAAAACATCTGGATGCGATGTTGAAAAGTGCGAATTAGCGGCGAAAAGTGAGATTTATGCCGCAAATCGCCACCCATTAAGTAGTCGATTTGGAAAAAAATGCGAAAACGGACATTTTTGCGAAAAAAATCGCCAAAAACCCAACATTGATCTCTAATAAATGTCACCCCCTGTGTCCGTAATCTCCTCCAGCATATTCCAGCCTGTACCTGCTGTAAGAGCTTTTGCTTTAGTCCCGTGTAATACACCTTCCCTGTCTGTCCCTGCTCATACTTAGCTGTTCATATTACTGTCTTATTGTGTTCTTTATGTACTTGCTCCTATTGAGCTTCTGAGTGTAAAGTGTATATACCTGTGCTTACATGTCAGTACACCTGTGCTGGCAATGCTACCCAGTCCAGTAGTCCATTTGTCTGCCTGTAACCAGTATTGCTTTGCATTCTGGTTCTGACTGTCTGCTCACATTGTACAGTGAATACATCGCTTACACCTCGGCTATTGCAGTTCACTGACCAGTGCTTGGTAATTCCATCTCCAGTGCTGTGGTGATCATGTATACTATCTGCCACAGTGGTCCCATGCTAGTCGCACACAGTAGTCTATTGTTTGCCCTGTGTCTCTGGTCCTTCCTTTTGTGTCCCAGTCTGACTCGTCCTGTATTTGTCTTGCCCAGCCTCCTGTAGCAGCCTTGTACCGCTGTAAGACCTAGACTTTATTCGCCCTCACAAATGTGGCTGTTATAGATGAAGCCTGCAGGAGGCTTTAAGGACTGCTGGGCAAGTGCAACAGTGCCACCTATACCACCTTGGTGGCATCCCTAACAGCTGGCCTCCCAGATCAAGACACTCGAGTCCTGAAGACATTTTACTCTACTAATAAATGCTTATTGTATTTATTTCAGAGGACATTAACACTGCACCATATTAATCTATTTCCAAACTATGTCCTCAGCAGGGATTTAGAGAAAGACCACTTGATACCTATGAGACCTGTTTCATGTTTTGTTTATATATAGTCTATGTCCGTGGTCGCCAACCCTTCGCTCGCGAGCTACCGGTAGCGCGCCACAGCGAATCGGGTGGCTCAACTACTCGCCCGCCCCTCCATTATCTGCCACCCACCACCTTCCCCTTCTGAGCCTGAGGGGAGGAGATTGCATTGCGTGTCTCTCCTACCCCTCACCGTCCATCCCTGTGACTGGGCCGCCCATCCACCAATCAGAGCTCGTGGCCCAGCAGCCAATCAGGGGGCACACTTGTTGGTGGTACTGTGGGGGCATACTTATTGCTGGCATTGTGGGGGCATATTTATTGCTGGCACTGTGGGTGCATATTTATTGCTGGCACTGTGGGGGTATACCCAGCACCATGTTGGTATTTGTGTTTCTGGCACCGTGGGGGCATACCTGGCACCGTGGGAGCATATGTGTATCTGCCACTTTATATCTGGTATTTATAAATCATATGCTTATGCCCTGAGCATTGGGCTTCAATAAAGGACAGTACTGACCGTGTATTTGTTAGCATTACTGCCTCACGATTCTGAGGTCATGGGTTCAATTCCCACCATGGCTCTAACTGTGCAGTGTTTGTACTCCAGTTTCCTCCCACAGTTCAAAAATATGCTGGTAGGCCAATTGGCTCCCAACAAATCAACCCTAGAATGTCTGTGTGTACATGTACATGAGATAGGGAATATAGAATGTAAGCTCCACTGGGGCAGGGACTGATGCGAATGCTTAATAAACCTCTGTAAAGTGCTGCAGAATATGTGACCGCTATATAAGAAACGGTTAATAAATAAATAAATAAATACGGATACAACAAATACACTATTGTACACTTCTGAAAATTTAAGACACACATACACTTTTACATCGCAAATGCCAGGTTGCACCCGAGATTTGGACAAGGGTCCGTCCTTGTAGAATCCCGTCATTTGCGCGGTACAGCTCCCCACAGCAACACAGCATTTGATGTGATGCTGATATCAGACGAGGGGTGGGTCAGAGCAGCGGTGTTCATTAGGGGGTGGGGGAGGAGGCAGCGCTTGAAGCTGATGCTGTTTCCAAGTGCTGCCTCTTCCATAGTGTGAACGGGACTCATTCACACTGCCCAGCAACCTGGGTTCGACTCGGGATTAATCCTTCTTTTAAGCTGGGTTGGAGTGCCAGGATGCTGGACCTGGCAATTTATTTTTTTAAAAGGCCCTTTCAGGACAACAGATGAGTGCAGGTATTACCACCCTTGAAACTACTGTACAGAGGCCTAGAACACAGGGCCCTGGACATTGCCATCACTTCCCTACCCTCAAATGGCCACAATACAGCAATCAGACGGTGGTGTAGAGTGCACTGTAAATGTCATTGCAGAAACAGATCTGCAGTTACACCGTACAGAATCTGCATGTGCAGTTCGACTAATATTAGAGATGTTAACCCAAACAGCAGGGAGTGAGGCTTAGAAGCTTCATGTTAAATATTGGTTGTTTTATCATGCCGTGTAATATTCCCTTAAAAAAAAACAATACGAGTTCAGCCGGCATCCCACACGGTCGCTGAACTAGAGTGTCATTAAATCAGCTTCCCTATAAATATGGCTAATCCAGCAAAATGTGGCATAGCTTTAATGTATTCCAGGCCTGACTCATGTTTGCAAGTAAAGCAAAGCAATCAAGCAACTTTGGCCCTTTTTCAGATCTGACCGCAGTACAAATTTGTTTTCAAAATGGGCAAAACCATATGCACTGCAGGTGGGGCAGATGTAACATGTGCAGACAGAGTTAGATTTGGGTGGGGTTTGTTGAAACTGAAATCTAAATTGCAGTGTAAAAAAATTTATTTATTTTTAGAACAAATTTGTACTGCGATCAGATCTGAATAAGGGCCTTTGTGTCTGGAACAAGCACTGCTGCTATTTTACAGCAAATAGTTTGGTAAATACTTTTTGCTTTTACATGTAGCCCAGGTTTGTTACACAACCTTTTTTTAAAGGTTTTACATTCGCCCCACCTGCAGCGCAAAATGGTTTTTACCCAGCTGCTTACTTTTTTTTTTTTTTTTTAAAAAAGCTTTTTATTGAGTCAAAGCATCAAAACATCATAAGAAGCATTCAGACAATATCAGACATGAGAGTCGTATATCAAAAATTTAAGTATACAAAAAGGGTTTACATGTTGACATTAGGGTTCCCCAATTTCACAACATAAGTACAATAAATTAGTCATAGTAAAAGGAGGTGTTAGACTAATCCAGGACTAGCGGAGGGTCATTGAGTAGTCTCTGTTCTTCGTACCAGCGGGTATTTTGGAAGCATTGGTGGAGAGTTTGTTTAGTTGATGTAGGTAGGGTTTCCATATAGCTGTTCCAGGTGGCCAAGAATTGTTTTGTACGCGACTCTTTTTGGAGGGAGGCCTCCAACCAATCCATATGGAAAATAAAAAAACAGTTTATCTTTAAACATTGCCAGGGCCGGGGGGGGGGAATTTTGGATCCACACTTGCAGGATAGTTTTGCGGGCAGCGGATGAGATTGCTAGCATTAATTTTTTATGGGTTTAGGGGCTCTAGTCTCCTCCGGGAGGATGCCAAATATGGCCCACTCCGGGGTGAGCGGTGTGAAATTTACTAGGTGTTCATTGGAGAAGTCACGAACCTCTGTCCAGAATTTTGTGACCTGTGGGCAGGCCCAAAAGCAATGATATAGGTCTGCTTGGGGGTGGTGACATTTAGGGCATTCTGGGGATTCTAGAATTTGCATTTGGAACCCTCGCGCGGGGGGATATATATGATCTATGAAAAATGTTTAGATACATTTCCGTGAATTTGGCCATTGGGAATAGTGTAGTTGATGTCTCTAGGGTTTTTAGCAAGATGTCTGTTGTGAGGGAAGGGAAATGCTCTAGCCATTGATTGAGGCCTGTTTTTTGTGACGAGTAGTCTATGGTCTTTCGGAGAAATTTGTAGTAGGTAGAGATCGCTTTTTTAGGTAATGGAGGAGCTAGGAGTACGTTGTCGAGGTCGTTGTTCCAGTCTCTTTCTGGAATGAGTTTAGGGATTTTGTCTGCGTAGGATTGGGCTTGGATAAAGTTTAAGTTAAGTGTGGTAATTATTGGATAGTTCTTAGAGGCTTCTAAGAAGTTAAGTTTATGGGTGTGAGAGTCAATTAACTGTCCAACTCTTTGTAATCCTGCGTTTTTCCAATTTGTGAAAGTTGGTGGCGCATTACCGTCATGGAATTGAGGATTTTGTACAAAAGGTAGGTGTATCGTATGGTGTGGGTTCAGGTGAGAAGCGTGGCGTAGGGTAAGCCATAAATTACGAACGGACATTAGGAGAGGATTAAGATGCGTTTCTGGGGGGATGTCTCTGTCTTCTAGGTGTAGAAAAGCAGTTAGTGAGGTGTGAGGTAAGAATTGTTGTTCCAAGGCTGTGTTAGCATATGTGTGGTTAGTAAGTAGCCAGTCTTTGAGGTATCTGAATACTGCTGCTTGGTTATATATTGATATGTCCGGGAAGTTAATCCCACCATTCCATTTGGGTTGTGTCAATTTAATCATTCCGATTCTTGCTCTACCTTTGTTCCAGATAAAGGTTCGGAACAGTTTAGTTATAGCAAGGATATCGGATTTAGTGAGTAATAATGGTAGGACCTGGATTTGATATAGAAGTCTGGGAAAGTATACCATTCGTACTAGATTTGCCCTGCCCAGGTATGACAGCTGGAGGTGACCCATCCTATTTAGGTCCCTAGTAAGGTTTTTAATAGTTTTGCTGATATTATAGGCATATAGGTGTTGCATATTTTTGGGTAGGGTTATGCCCAAATAGGTCAGACGGCCCTTTGCCCATTTCATTGGTAATTGTGCGGCCCACTTGGGGCGTGTATATCCCTGTTTTAAGTATAAGATTTCAGATTTTTCCAAGTTAATCTGGAAACCTGATTGTCTACCTGAGTTGTGTAGGAGATCTAGTAGGGGGGAGCGTAGGGAGGTTTTTGGGTTTGCTATATAGATGAGGACGTCATCGGCAAATGCAGTTAATTTGATTTCCATGTTGCCTACATGTATTCCTTGAAGGGCAGGCCAGGATTCGATTAGCCTGAGTATGGGGTCTAAAGAGAGATTAAATAGGATCGGTGAGAGGGGGCATCCCTGTCTAGTCCCTCTATACATCTGTATAGGTGTGCTCTTAGTTCCATTGATAAGTAGGGAGGTGCCTGGTGTTTCATAAAAGAACTTTATCAAGTTTATAAAAAGGGGTCCGAAGGAGTATGCTGATAGCGTCTGGAATAGGAAAGGCCAAGAAACGGTGTCAAAAGCTTTGTGGGCGTCTAGGCTCAATAGCATATGTGGGGCATTAGGGTGGAGATTAGAAGCAATTACCGAGGCTATTGCGGTGCGTATTCCTTTAACGTATTGTCGGCCCGCGACAAAACCCAGTTGGTTGGGTGAGATAATCTCCGAAAAGAAAGATTGGATTCTTGTTGCCATAATTTTAGATAGTAGTTTAAAATCTACGTTTAAAAGAGTAATGGGGCGGTATGAGTCTAGTTTTGTGGGTTCACGTCCAGGCTTGGGGATTAAGGTCGTATATGCCTCATTGAAGGAGGGGTATAAGGGTTGGGTTTTGTGGATGGTTCGGTATAGTTCTAATAGTGTCGGGACAATATCTGGCTGTAGTATTTTATAATATTCCCCAGAAAATCCGTCTGGCCCCGGGGATTTATTTGTTTGAAGTGAAGATATTGCTTGAGTTATCTCTTCAGCTGTTATATCTGCATCTAATTTTTCCATTTGGGCTTGGGAGAGGGAGGGTAGTCTGGAGTCTTTAAGTAGTTGGTCTATTTGTGTGTAGTCTGGGGGGTCGGCCGAGTATAGTGTGGTGTAGAAGGCTTGAAAAGCACTGACTATGTCATGGGTTTTAGTAAGGGGTAGGGAGTCATTATTTTGTTTCATAGATGTAATATGGCTTCTACGATGGTTGGATTTTGTTAGGTTTGCCAGTAAGCGTCCGGTGCGATTGCCCCATCTATAATATCTGTTTTTTGTGAAGTTGAGGTGTCTTTGGGCTTGTGAGGTTAGAAAGTCTTCAAGAAGATGTTTTGCCTGTTGGTAGGCTGTATGATTATCAGTAATGGGGTTTGCGATATAGGAGTTTAAGCATGAGGTCATATTGGCGTGGAGGGAATTATATTGTGTTCTAGAGGCTTTGTTACGTTTGGCCACGTATGCTATAATGTGTCCTCTCATTACAGTCTTTGCAGTTTCCCAGAATAGTACTGGCGTGTCCCAATGTTCAATGTTGGTGTCTATGTAATCCATCCAGTGATGTTTTAGATATTGGCGGAAGTTTTCTGAGTGGAAAAGGTATGAGGGGAATATCCAGGATTTATGGAGGGGATTTATATATGTTAGATTAAGGGATAGAGTTACGGGGGCGTGGTCTGAGATCAATACGTCCCCTATATTGGCTGAAGTGACGGAGGAGATTAGATGGTCTGCTACTAGGATATAGTCTATCCGCGAAAATGAGTGGTGGACTCCCGAGTGGAATGTGTATGTCTTATCAGTGGGGTGAAATAATCTCCATGCATCAGTCATGTGAGTCTGTGCCGTAAATGTGTTGAATGCTGTCCATATGTTGGAGTGTGTAGACGTTGGGAGAGGGAGTCTGTCCAATGTGGGATCTTTAACTATATTAAAGTCTCCTCCTATGATTAGGGATGAGTGAGGTCTTTGTGCCAATAATTGAGAAATCTGGCAGAGAAAATTTGGGGTCTGGGTGTTAGGGGCATATATATTTAGGATAGTATATGCAGCATCCCCTATCTTAATATCTAATAGTAGGAATCTGCCCTCGGGATCCAAAACTGAATCTACTACAGAATAGATAAGTTTTTTTAGCAAAGAGTATGGCCACCCCTCGGGTTTTAGTGGTATAAGAGGCTGATATGCACTCTGCTATCCATGGCGCTCTAAGTGTTGAGTTCTCATCCGCCTTCCAGTGGGTCTCCTGTAATAGGATGATATCTGGGTTATGATGTTTTAAGTGGGTGATTATTCTCCTCCTCTTAATAGGGGAATTTAGGCCACACACATTCCAAGATAAGATGTTGATTGAATGGCAGGTTTGTTGGGATGTGTGGTGTCATCCTACTCCGGCCCTGGCAATGACAACAAAGCAAGGATTAAGCGTACAAGAAGGCCCTCTATCCCAGCGAGTAAAGGGCCGTGTCTTAACATGTGATAGATCCCATTTCTGGTGGTATAGACATGCCTGAAATAACAATGTGGATTGAACAGTAGTGACAAACAGGTCATATATTGTAGATAACTTATGAAGCTTTGACAACATTTTCCATTTTTTCCAAACCAAACTATCGCAGTGGGTTCTGATTGGGGTATCAGAACCGACCGGATATGAACTATACATTAACAACATTATACCTAACAGTGGTAAAATTAACATTACTTTAAATCTAGCATAAGGAGAAACCGTAGTTTGTGCGGTATTGTGAAAAAATTCAAGTGGTCACTGGCGAGCCAGGGGAGCTAATTGATGGCAGAAAGTGTGCTCTTGCAGCTTCGGGGTCATCAAATAGCAAAGTACGGCCATTATCCGTTACCCGGAGTTTGGCTGGGAACAATAAGGCAAATCTCCTATGGGAGTCCACCAAAAATTTGCAGATTGGGGAGAATGCTTTGCGTTTCTGGGCCACCGCCACAGAGAAATCTTGGAATATGAGTACACGAGTGCCATCAATTAGGAGTTGGTCCATTTTTTTGTATGCACGTAGTACTTGTTCTTTGGTTCTAAAGTCAAGGTATCATGCTATCACAGGTCGGGGACGCGAGTTTGGATCTGATTTTTCTTGTCCAATTCTGTGAACTCGTTCTATCTGGGGGAGGTCAACCGTGTCCAACACTTCTAAGGCTAGTAATAGTTTAGAGGTAAGGTAGTCTGATAGCATATTTGGTTTGATGCTTTCAGGTATTCCTATAAATCGAAGGTTATTCCTCCTGTTTCTATTTTCTAAATCCTCAATCTTATCTTGGAGTTCCTGTATCATCATTGTGGAGGAGTCAGAAGAGGATTGCATGTTATTGATAGTGTCTTCTGCATCGCTCATTCTTTGTTCAAGATCAGCTATGCGGGAGGTGTTAGCTGCGACTTCCCTCACTGTAGTTTGGAAAGACGCTTTAAACTCTTCTAATTTTTTGTCAATATGTGGCATTAGGACTGACAATATTTCCTGTGCCATAGATGAGCCTGACTGGCTGTCTGAGGAGCGGTCGTCGTCAGGTGTGGGGCTCACATCTGTAGTAGATTGTGAGGTGTGAGGGGTTGGGGGGTTTTGTTTAACGGGTTTATTGCGTCTCATTTTTTTCTCTTCAAGAGGTAAGGTAGGATGTGAGCACGTTGGGGACAAGAACCTTTCCATTAACCAGTGTTAGTTTAAAAAAAGGGGGGGGGAAGGGTAGATGCAAAGAAGGGGGCGTCACCTGGTGTATAGTGTTTAAGCTGCAACGGGCACGGATAATGCGTAATGAATTATTCCGTTAGCAGTCCAAACATCTTAGGTGTCGTGTGGTTCCCTTCCTTACTTCACCTCCTGTCACCGGGGCAGCTCGGGTCAGACCACAGTGTATTGGGACCAGATTAGGCCTACCAGTAAAGTCAAAACAGGATAAAAATGTTCTGTATGACATTAACACATTATATTATGACAAGTAAGTGTTTCTCCCTATTGAATAGAAGGGTCTACATTATTACTTTAAAATAAAAGTTGTTAGCAACTGGGGGGACAAAAGGATGGTCAAACAACTAGTATGTTTGTCCAGCGTTACATAGCGTTGGTAACCAAGACAGTTTTCTATAATCACAAGATATGTGGAACTTCCCCAGGCCTTTCTCAGAGTGCAGTATGCTATAAAATCAGGAAGATTTTAAGATAATTTCAATACTTTCCTCTAGGTGGCAGTATATACTAAGCAATTATCCTGTGAACACAATACTTAGATGTATGGAGATAGGGAAATGGGTTTTCTAACCAAGGAGGCACACTGCCATAAATATGTCCGCTGTGTCTACCCGGGCTGTTTCTCCTACAGTACAATATGATATTATGTTAAGCCATTGGAATAGTAAAACAACAGGTGTGTTATATGGTAAGGCGGACAGAGAAATAAGGCAGAAAGTCTCAACTGTTACCCGTTATCTTCAGAGTTTCGGGAAGGTAAAGGTGGATTTACTCAGTAGCTGCAGCCCTTCAGAGGGGTTCAAGTTGAGAGAGTTCCTGAGAAGAGAAGGGATGGGGGGATGGTATTGGGAGAGCAGGTGGGGAGGGAGCCGAGGCACCAGTGTGATAAAGTCTGAAGAGGGTCTTGGTAATCCAAGGTGTATGCTGGGCAATGATTCAGGATTCTTTTATCAAGTTGCAAGGTGTATCGCAGCCAATGTTTCCAGGCTGTGTGATGGGCAGAAGGGTTATTCAGTGCAGGCTTGGTGTGTGCCTGTCAGGGGGGTGTTCCAGAGAGAAGTTTCTATGGAGCAAGGGCAAGGGTGCTGTCTGTTGGTTGTGGTGCTGGCAGAAAGGGGCACGATGCCTAGGTTTTAGAGCATGTGCAGTCTATCCAGCCAAAGCAAATCCCTGGTGCTCACACAGTCACAGGGGGCTGGGTTGATTACCTTGTAGGGCTCCGTCTGATGGCCACTTGCGCTGCCCGCTGTATGAACCCCGGGAGCTCCTGGCCTCCTGACCCCGCTCCTGTGTCTTAAAATAGATGCCGGTACCGATGCGGTGATCTGTGGGCTTAGGGGCAGGGAATATGAGGTGCGTGGGGGGTATAGGCTCACCGTGCCGCGACTCCGCAGTGATGGTTGCTATGGAGCTCTCCAACGGTCTCCGGTGTGAGGCGCCAAGCTGCTTGTGTCCCCTCTGCTGCCTTCGGAGCCGGTCACAGCTCCACGGAAGCGTTGTCGGGTCTGTGGGGGAGTTCGGCGGGCTTCTGGTGGTTAGCCGCTCCCTGCGTGTTGTTTGTCCTGGCTCCCAGCACGTCTCCGGACAGGTTCTTGCTGCTTCTTCGCGTCTTCGTCTGTCGCCACAGGATCCGAGCTGCCTCACTCGTCCACCGGGGCTCAGCAGCAGGGAGGGGGCGAGGTATGGTGGGCGATGAGTGGGCCTCGGAGGGGCGAGTGTCTGTAGGGGAGGAAAGCCAGGTCTCTCCCGGTCCCCAATTCAGCGGCCCACGTGAGGACCCGATCACGGGTCAGACTTCGGCGGAGGTAGGCTCTCCCAGGGTCCCGGTCCACAATATAGGTATCGGTCGATTCCCCAGGTAGTCAGGGGGCGACCTAGCCTGGTCTCCAGTTGATTTCTGGGTCAGTTGTGGGTGGATTAGATGGGATGCTGCCTGTGTGAGCGGAGCTCTGTTAAAACGTGGCCATCTTGGATGCGCCACCCACCGGAAGTCACTTTTTTTTTTTTTTTTACTTACAAACACGAATCAGACCCACTGTTATTTGTCATGTATATGTATGTAACAGATACTACTTACATTTGCTTGGCAGATGTAAAGATAATCCATCTCTTTAAAATCTAACTCTCAAAAGGAGGGCATTCTACTATCTTGTGCTTTTCCTTCACTTATTTAGACTATCTTCTACTTAAGGTGCTGGGGAACCTTTGGCCCTCCAGCTGTTTTTCAACTACACATCCCAGCATGCCCTGCTAGTTTTGCTATTTGGCCATGTTAAAACTGTTGCAGTGCATGCTGTGTTGTGTAGTTCAAAAACATATGTTCTACTCCATACTGCCTACTGGCACCTAACCCTCGGTTTCTGCCACCCTAAAGTATATTTCAGTGTCATGTTCGCTGATGCAGCAATGTTCAAAGTACCATGTACTTGTCCTTCTTGTACTGTAAGCCACCGTTTCCTTTTTTGCTCATTTGTACTTTGTTAGGTGCTGTGGAATGCTTGTGGCATCATATAAAAATATTAAAATAATAATTTTCTCATTTACCAACAAACCTTGATGTATTTCTTTACACTGTTTTTAAAACACCTTCCCAGTTATAGGTGCAGTGTTTGCTAGATCAAGTTATATGATAGACATAGCTAGTAATCATTGATATAATTGTCCTATTCCGTGTACCACAACCTATTTGTAGTTACAAAACAGAATTTGGGGAGTATATTAAAAGTTTACTGCATTTGGAACTTTCAAAGCTACTTGGCTGGGAAGGCTAAACATGGCTGGTAACTGCCAATACTACATTGCTAGTTAAACATTTATATAGTTTGTAACAAATTCCAAGGTGAATAAAGCCTCTGACAAAGCTGTCCATATTTCAGGACAAATTCTTATTTCTATAAATATTGGCTCATGTGCCCAAATTCTGTTATTTATGTGCTCCTACTCCCCTCTCAGGATTATTATTTTGGAAAGGCTGTTGGCATACTTCACAAACAGCCAATCACAGGACAAGCATCCAACAGCTTTGAGCAAAGTAGAAATGATAAGGCAGATCCAAAGTATTTTTTACATTTTTAAACTCCATTATTAAATGATCAAAGCACAATATTTATACAGTTTTAATCTTTCATCTAGTTACACTTTCTAGGTTTTCAGTACTTTCATTTGCAAGTTTTCTTATAATGGTACAAATGTAGTTCAAAATGTTAATTTTTTAATATTGACAGTAACATGTTTCATTCATGAATTGTTATTCTTGTAATGGAATAAATGAGTTATACATGATTATACTTTTTCTCACTGGAGGTCCAACTAGATACATCATTCTGATGCATTTATATGTGTAGCCATGGTTTTATTTTGTTACTGTTGTATTTATGTTAGGGTTATTACTTATTTGGCATTACAGTTAGCGATCTAATCATGACATAAGGATCAGGGCCTTGCTCGCTGTTACCTTACAAGTGTATGTTTGTGGAAAACTATATTATTAAGGCCAGCTGTATCGCACAAAGATTAGAAATTACAGTATTGACTCTCAAAAGCAGCCATTAAAGCACCCCATCAGTTCTGGTTTTAGGGATATCCCTGCTTTCTGCAGATCAAGCTGGATGAATTACTAAGTCACCTGTGCCTAAGAATGGATATCCTTGGATTGTTGTGGTGTATTGCAAAATATTGAAGTACAGGGTTTTGGGATTTTTGAGATGCTTGCAACAAACGCATAAACAAGATGAAAACTATGAAGCTCTTATGCAGAGCATACAATATAATTGTCGTATTAAATTCAGCCCTGAAGGAGCACAAATGGTCGAGGTTTTGTGTATCTCCATGCTTGGCCACAGGTGGTTAATAGGTACCTTAATCGGGTGTGGTATAGGGTTCCGACAGTCAGGATCCCGACTGGCCGGACTCAGACAGCATGGCGAGCACAATAAATCCCCTTGCTGGCTCGCCACGCTGTGAGCGCGGTGGTTTGCTACACTAAACACCTATTCTATTCTCCCTCTATGAGAAGCAAGTCTCCACCCTACGCGTTTCGAGATTCACATCTCTTTATCCTTGATAAAGAGATGTGGATCTCGAAACGCGTAGGCAGGAGGACTTGCTATTCTTTGTGACACTACTCTCTGCTGGAGGTCCCTTTTTTTCTTAACAGCAAACCGCCCTCTTGGAAGGAAGGTAGGACAGAGTTTTTTTTTACTATACAGAGTCTGCTTTACCGGTCAGCAGCCCTGTATCTGTGCCTTGCCCACTCCAGGAGAAACGGAGCTGCCTCCCCACCAGCAGACAGTTCCTATTTTATATTGTTTTTTGAAAATTTATACCATAATAAATTACCTATACTGAAATCTTCGCATGAGAAAAGATACCTTTATGAGAGTAACCCTACAGATATCATAGTGAGTATCGGTACGCTGTACATATAAAAAAGATACCTTGATGTGAGAAGCATTGTTTTGCTCTATGTAAGTGAGGTACGCCTCCATGGAAATATAACACTTGTTATTTCAAAAAGAAACCCAGATATACTTATCCTCCCAACATCACTGTGTAAGTGAGGTTGGAATATCCACACACTGGGATTAATCCCTTTCTGTCTGTCGGTGTCGTGACAAATTAATATTACCCTGCCACTAAAACACGCCCCTTTCTCTCTGTTTTCTACCTCTTCCAACATAAATCTACGAGGTTAAAGCATACAGAAAAGAGAAAAGGAGAATTTCTACACTGGATTAGAAAGATAAGTATTAAGAGTAAACATATGATTAACCCAGAATAGCACCACACCCTTACCAAATAACCCATGTTTTATTATCTGAATTGGGGCTTTAAGGAATAGTCCCCCATTAGGTAAAGATGGGCAGCATAACACTGGGAAGAAGTGTCAAGGACTCTGTTTTCACATTTTCTGCCAACTGCACATGCAGGTTTTCTCTGTCTGGGCGGTGACTATAAACGCAGTCACCTGGAAATTTGCACATCAGCAATCAGGACTGAATAACCCTCATAGAGTATCACCACAATATGCTGAGTGTTAGATAAAAAGGGATTTTGTAAGAACTTACCATTTGAATCCCTTTCTCTGATATGGTCCTGGTGACACAGCTCAACATTGGGATGTAGGAGGGTCCGTAGGAGCCAGGCACCTATCCTAAAGTTTTTGGAGGGTAGGCTCCTCCCTTCTGCATCCCAGACTCCTCAGTTCAATCTTTCAAAGCCACTGGAATACATTAACTCAGTACAAACGCCTGCACATATTATATGCACAATTTCAAAATTAACTTTTCAACCATATATAACATGAAACATCATGAACACTGGCATACTTACTGAGCGTAAGGGAGGGATCGCTGTGTCACCAGGACCATATCAGAGAAAGGGATTTGAATGGTAAGTTCTTACAAAAATCCCTTTTTCTCTTTCAATGGTCCTGGTGACACAGCTCAACATTGGGACGTTCCAGAGCCGGTCCTTTGGGTGGGTATGCTCAGGTCTGCAGCTCTCATCACTGCTCGCCCGAATGATGCGTCCTCCGACGCGAACTCATGGAACCTATAGAATTTGGCAAAAGTGTGAACAGATGACCAAGTGGCGGCCCTGCAAACCTGCTCAGCTGTGGCCCCATGTCGAACCGCCCAAGAGGTGGCAACCGACCTGGTGGTATGCACATTAATCCTGGCCGGCACAGGCCTACCAACCTTAGTATATGCAAAGGCAATAACAGAACGCAACCACCTAGCAATGGTCTGCTTAGAGGCAGGCCAAACAATCTTGTGCACATCATACAAGACTAGCAAAGTGTCAGTCTTCCTGACACCCTTCACCCTGTCCACATAAATGCGCAAGGTGCGCACAACATCCAAATTCCTCAATTTGTCCCTTTTTCTTGAACCCTCTGGGGGTTGAAACACAGGCAGAACTATCTCCTGATTTAAATGAAAAGCAGAGACTACTTTTGTCAAAAATTGGGGTACTGTTCGAAGGACAGCCCTGTCATCATGAAAAATAAGAAAAGGAGACTTGCATGACAACGCTCCCAACTCTGATACTCTGTTTGCTGACGCAACAGCCAACAAAAATACACGCTTCCATGTAAGAAACTTAAGGCGCCTTTTGAAGACACTCCAGTACCAGCGATAAATCCCATGGAGCCACTGGTTGCTTGTAGGGAGGGTTCAATCGTGAAACCCCTTGCAGGAAAGTTTGCACCTCCGGTAGCAAAGCTATCCTTTTCTGGAAATAAATCGACAAGGCCGATATCTGTACCTTGAGTGACTGAAGGCTTAACCCCGACGAGAAGCCATCCTGCAAAAACTCCAGCAATTTAGAAAGTCGAAATCTCGATGTGTGCGACTTCTGCCTTTCACACCACCTAATATAGGTCTTCCAGACCCTATAATAGTTAGCCGAAGACACTGACTTCCTAGCTTTAACCATGGTGTTAATCACAGCCTCTGAGAACCCCTTATTCTTCAAGATGGTGGTCTCAATAGCCAAGCCGTCAAATTTAGCCAAGCTGAATCCAGGTGTAAGAACGGCCCTTGGCTTAACAGGTCTGACCTCAGAGGTAGATGCCACGAGTCCACAGACAATCTCTGAAGCCTCGAGTACCAGGACCTCCTTGGCCAATCTGGGGCCACTAGAATCACCGGAATTCCTTGGGACTGGACTCTTTTCAATACCCTCGCCAGCATTGGAAACGGCGGGAAGACATAAAGCAGATTTCCCTCCCAGGGGATAGTCATTGCATCCACTGCTTCGGCTCGTGGATCTCTCGTCCTGGCATAGAACCTGGGCACCTGATGATTGATTCTTGATGCCATCAGGTCCACATCCAGAGTTCCCCACTTCAATGTAAGCTGAAGAAATACCTGTGGGTTCAGGCTCCATTCCCCTTCCAGCAGCTCCTCCCTGCTCAGGAAATCGGCCTCGATATTCCCCACCCCTGGGATGAATATCGCTGACAACGCTGGGACATTCAGCTCCGCCCACAAGAAAATCCGGGAAACCTCCCACATGGCCAGCTTGTTGCGTGTGCCTCCCTGGCGATTCAGGTATGCCACAGCCGTGACGTTGTCGGTCTGAATCCTCAAAGGAAGGCCCTGTAATCTTTCTCCTGCCAGAGATATCACTTTCCACACAGCCCGCAGTTCAAGGATGTTGATCGGCAAGGCAGACTCCTCCGAGGTCCATAAGCCCTGAAGGCGTAGGTCCAAAACCACCGCCCCCCAGCCCCTGAGACTGGCATCGGTAATCGCTACCAGCCAGTCCCAGGACTGCAGAGACCGACCCCACTGAAGGTAATCCACCGGTATCCACCATTGCAGAGAAGACCGTGTCTCTGGAGACAACACTATGTGCTCTGACTTCATGGTGTGAGTATTTCCTGACCAAGACATCAGAATGTCCCACTGAAACACTCGAGAGTGGAACCTGGCAAACTGTAGCGTCTCAAAAGTCGCCACCATTTTCCCCGACAGTTTGAGACACCTCCAAACCGAAGGACTCCGAGGCCCCAGGATCTCCCGCACCAAGGTGGCTATGTCCCTGGCCTTTGTTTCTGGCAGAAATACCCGATGTAGATGGGTATCCAGGACAACCCCCAGGAACTGGATTCTCTGTGACGGCACAAGCTGAGACTTTTGTAAGTTTAAAAGCAATCCGTGAGTCTAAAAAACTGATGGCCTCTGCCAAGTGACTCTGCAACTTCTCCGCCGACTCTGCTTTGAACAGCAGGTCGTCTAAATACGGAATCACCTTGATCCCTTTCAGACGGAGAGCAGCCGCCATTACAGACATCATTTTGGTGAATACCCTTGGCGCTGTGGCCAGACCGAAGGGCAACGCCAGAAATTGCAAATGCAGGTCTCCTATCGCAAACCTCAAGAGAGCCTGATTCTCCGGATGGATAGGGACGTGGAGATATGCGTCCTGAACATCCATGGACGCCAAAAATTCTCCCTGGTCCAAGCTTAGCAGCACAGACCGTAGAGATTCCATCTTGAAATGGTCTACCCATAGATGGAGATTCAAATACTTTAGATTTAAGATTGGTCCGAAAGACCAGTCTGGTTTGGGCACCAAAAACAGTGTGGAATAAAAGCCTTTTTTTTTTTTCACACTCCGCTCGAGGGACCGGGATCACCACACCCTTCTCTAAGAGAGATTGAGCCGCCCCCAAAAGAGCAGCCCGGAGCCGAGACTCCTTTGGTAGAGGTGTAGGAATGAATCTTCTCGGAGGAAGACCTTTGAAGGAAATTCTGTAACCCTGGGATATAATGTCCAACACCCAAGGATCCTGGCCCAACAATGCCCAAGTGTCCCTGAACCATCTCAGACGCCCCCCCCCCCCCCACCTTGACCACCGTCGGGATAATTCCCGGGTAGTCAGGCTGAGGGCTTGTCCTTACCTTTGGTGCTTGGTTTCTTATTAAAGGAACCAAACTTTGACTTAGGGGCCTTGCCCCTGGAGGACTGAAATTTTCCCCTAAAGGACTGTCCACGAAAGGACGCACCCCCCTCTAGGGGAGGGCCGAAAGGACGGCCTTAAAGCAGAAAACCTTGAAGCCTGTTTTGCTGCAGGAGCCGGCACGAAGGTACTTTTGCCTCCCGGGGCCTGCTTAATAATTTCTTCCAGCTCTGAACCAAACAACAGCTTTCCTTTAAAAGCTAAAGCCTCTAAGGCAGGGGTGTCAAACTCAAATTCATCGGGGGCCGCATCAGCAGTTTGGTCACCCTCAAAGGGCCGCTGTATAATAATAATGCAATGACACCACAGGCTGCTCCCGCTGTATAATGATAATGCAATGACACCACAGGCTGCTCCCGCTGTATAATAATAATGCAATGACAGCACAGGCTGCTCCCGCTGTATAATATAACAATAGTAATGCCATGACACAAATTATTATACAGGGGGAGCAGCCTGTGGTGTCATGGCATTATTATTATACAGGGGGAGCAGCCTGTGGTGTCATGGCATAATGCCATGACACCACAGGCTGCTCCCCCTGTACAATAATAATGACACCACAGGCTGCTCCCCCTGTATAATATAAAAGTAATGCCATGACACCACCACCAGATATATTGTTTTTTTATGTAACTTACTGTATTTTATCCCTCAGGCTCCTTTACTGCTGCTGCGGCTCCAGTAATTTCAATTCCACTCTCTGCACCGCTGCGGCCCCCCGACTCGGCCTGCCTTCCTTCCTCTCTGCAGACGCGTGGGTGGGAGGCGTCATCGTCATGACGTCCCCACCCAGCGTCTGCCACTGCCTCGATAAGAGGGAACAGGCTGCCGGGCTCTCCTCCACGTAGCCTTGGAGGCCGGCGACCATGTTCCTGTGGCCGCAGACATCTTAAAAGACCACAGGAACATGGCCGCCGGCAGTACAAAAAAAACCTCTCAAAAAAGAGAATAAAAGGTGAAGGCTGGCGGCGGCGGCTGCGCGGGCCGGATTTGGCCCGCGGGCCTTGTGTTTGACACCCGTGCTCTAAGGCCTTTTTAGATTCATTATCCGCTTCCCAGGCTTTAAGCCACAGCACTCTCCTGGCATTGACGGACACTGTGGAAACCCTGGAAGCCATTTTGAGAGCTTCCTCCTCAGCCTCAAGCACATACTCAGCAGCTGCTTTAAGCTTCTCAGCAAGCAGCAACACACATGGATCAGCATGTAAAATTGTACACAGTTCATTGGCTAACACAATCATGGCCTTAAAGACCCAGGCTGATGCTATAAGTGGGCGTACAGTGAAGCCTACCCCCTCAAATATTGCCTTGAGGTTACCTTCCAGCTTTTTGTCTACGGGGTCCTTAAATGCTGCCCCCCCTGGACAGGTAGCACCGTGGCTTTAGAAAGCCGAGCCACAGAAGCATCTACCACCGGAACTTTTTCCCAGAGGTCTGCATGGGGTATAGACTTAAGAATCTCTTAGGCATCTGCAGCCTTTTATCGGGCGTTTTCCAAGCCCCTTCCAATAGATCCTGTAAACCTTCATCCGCAGGGAAAGTAAGTCTCCTTACGCTGCCGTTTAAATACACCCTTTGCAGGAGTTTTATCCTCCACAGACAAATTCAAAGCCTGCTTAACAGCAGTAATCAAATCTTCCACCCCTGAGGCTGAGGACTCTTCAGAATCATCACCCTGATCCCAGGGGATGTCTGTGTACTCTCCCTCCTCATCAGCAACAAGCAATGGCACTGAATAAGACCTTTTAGGGGTCCCCACAGTATCACCATCAAATCTGTCTAACAAATCATTAAACCTGCTGATCCCCTTAGCAGTATCCTGCATGACCTGTAAGAAGCCAGGATCTGCCTGGGTCAGAGGACTGCTGAGATGATGACATAGGTCTCGGGGAAGCTACCAACACATCACTCTGTCTGTCCAGCAATTGCACTAAGGCATTAACCGACCTGCCCAGGGCACTGGCCCCCGCAGGTTCCGATTGCTATACCCTCTGGGGTTCACTCCCCATGGGTCTCACAGCAGCGCAAGCAATACACAAGCCCCCCTTGGCCTTCTGCTCAGGGGCAAAATTCAGTGTACAAACACTGCAAGCGCTCAATCATCAAAGCACACCCTTCCACTGCATAAACCAGATGGTTCTCCGACCCCTTGCCTGTTTACATCCTGCTATCTAACCACCACCCACTTGCTTGCACCTCTTGTAATCTGTCTGTCTCCCCTTCCTACTAGATTGTAAGCTCCTCCGAGTAAGGCCCTCTTCCCTCCTGTTGTCAAAGCCCTCTTCTCTTCACATGTCACTCACAGCTCTCCTATACTCCAACACTCAGTGACCATCTTTGTCCGCATACTCATCTCCATCATTGGCATCTAGCCTCTAGTTGTATGTTGATTGAGTCCTCACTACTTATATCCAAGCTGTAATGTGTATTGAACTGTGGCGCTCTTTATTTGTACTGTATTCTTGTTATTTATTCAATGTTATGCCAAGCTTTGTCTCCCTGTATTGTTCCTTTGTACGGCGCTGCGAAACACTTGTGGCACCTTATAAATAAAATTATAATAATGCATTAAGGGCTCCCTCCCCCAAAGCCACAGACTGTTGCTCATACATGATGTAAAAGTAACACAGTCACAGCACACAATGTACAGGCGTTTTATACAGAGCCAATGTACTCCAGTCACTTATCTGTCTGAAGCTTTCACAGTGGGGAAAACGATGCCCAGGAAATCCAAACACTCTGCCAGGATCTGTCAGCCAGCTTAGCTCCGCTGCAAGCGTTCCGAATGGCACCAAAACAGAGTGAGGGAAGAGACCAAGTCCCTGCTGCTGCGGGGTCCGTGGCTTTTGGCGCCAACCACCCCCAGAAGGCCGCTCCCACTGCTGGATCTCCAAGTTCCAGTGTCTCCCCCTCTGCTGGGGACCACTTGGAACATGCCTGTAACACACTGCTGTCCTCTCATATAGGAGCTCAGTGTGTAAGCTCCGCAGAAAATGGCCGCCGCCATCACGGAGCGCCTGTCCCCCATGATCCCCACCTAGTGTGAAGCCAGTTTCAGAGCGCTCCGGAGCCCAGGCAGCTTCTTAATAGAAGCTGTAAGCGCTGCACAGGGAGACCAGACAGCGTCTCCCCTGTGCACAGCGAGCTGACAGGACGCGCTTCTGTCAGCTCCTGCTGCACTGTCAGTGTGGGGATTCAGTGAGAATCCTCACACTGTGCCTAACTAGCTAGTGTAAAAGTTTATAAAATAAAAAACTCCCAACTAACTCTAATCCTTCGGCTGCTCCAGCAGCCCTTTAGAATAGCACCCACTCCAGTGGGCACCTACAACGAACTGAGGAGTCTGGAATGCAGAAGGGAGGAGCCTACCCTCCAAAAGCTTTAGGATAGGTGCCTGGCTCCTACGGACCCTCCTACATCCCAATGTTGAGCTGTGTCACCAGGACCATTGAAAGAGAAAATATCTGACAGTGTATGCATTCAACAAGTGTTCTCTCACAAGAGCTGACAATTAAGCTATGATCATTAGTTACTTTGGTCTCTTAAGCGCTGCGCGATCTAGTTTAGCACAGATTGCTCAGCACACATCGTTGACACACATGCTATGGAACAGCGATGTGTGCTGAGCAATCTGTGCTCTAGTGAGAACACTGGCAATCTGACTAGATTTTGACTACATGTAGTCAAAACCTATTCAGGCATTGACGATGTGCAGAACCGTCCATTGCCGTCGCTCATGTGTGTATGCTCCTTTACATGAAATCAGACCACTTTAGTGTGACCTGTATGAACATTTTCTTACTGCATTCTAAACATTTCCCTTTATTGTCCTTTTCTTTTCTAGCTATCCAAATTTTTTTTCAGAAATTGTCGTTTTTTTTTTTATTTTTATGATGGATATAGGTTAAGAATATCTATGTAATACATAGGCAACATAAAAATAAAAATAGTGTAAACGGGTATGATCCAGATTACTCAACCCGGCAATCAGCCAAATGTGTCAATTGGCTGTTCCTGTGTTTCCATTGATGAGGTCAGCAGCCAGGGCTAACACAAGCACCACACTGCAGACATCAAGAGAGACACATTTTTGAAGTTCCGCAGTGTGAGGGTTAATTGCCATTCAGAGTGATAAGGAGGTGAGGGAGCTGTTGAGGATCAGAGGGCAAAGCTGAGATATATAGCACAGGGAAGTTACCTTCAAAGAAGCCATAGTATACAAAAGCAATACCAAGATTCTTCCTTATTGTGGGTTCCATAGGACACAGTAGCAGGTCATAAATACATTAAAAGCTTTAAAGAAAAATTACCCCACGGGCCATAAGTATTATATAAAAGTGGTGAAGGCAGGTGTGAGAGTTGCAATATTATGATCCGTGTGCCCATATCTTTGTTTCCTTTTGACACCTCATCTTTAAGCCAGAAAAAGTCAATTTTAAATTACATCCATAGTGTACATGGGTGACCAGAGTTGTTTTGTGTTCATATCAGTGTGAAAAGGTCTGTCAGGGTTCAAAATCTTGGGTCACACCCAGGTTTGTGACTTGAAAGTGTCGCTCACACCAACAGTGCTGTTTCCAGAGGCAATTTAGAACAATGATATTTGCAAGCATAGGCACGCTATGGTCACGTTCTGTGAACATTTGTGCCCTACTGCATCACAGCCTAGCAAGAGTTGCTCCTAAATGTTTCCACTTGACAAAAATAGCACTTAATTGATAAGTACAAATCTAGAATGGCAGAAGTTTGAGAAATTGACCTGTTAGAAAAATGGCACCATATGACAATGGCACACTAAAGTCACTGAAGTCTTCTGTACGACCCAGTGTACTACAAATGTCTAACTTTAAATACTGCACAACTGTATGCTTGGCTGTATGCACTTTTTAGTACAGGGTATGGCTAAGTGCTCAGACCAGAGGTTCCCAAATAAGGTCCTAAGGGCCACATTTCAAGTATATCCATGGCTCAGAACAGATGGTTACATTAACATAGGTACTAATTAAGGCACCTGTAGCCAAGCATGCATATACCACCTGGACCATTGGAATGATTTGAGGATTGTGTTTGGAAACTTCTGTACCACACTAATTACAAGGGGTGCATATACCGTGTTTTACCTTACAACTCTTTTCTGTCCATATCTCCCACCATCTACTCCTCTCTTTTTGAAAGGAAACAATATGGTTGGAAAAAACCATAAGCAAAAATTAACTGGGGAATAAAATGAGCCAATATGTTCCCAATTTACCTATACAATAAATACTGGCTAGATGAAGACCTATACTGTATATAGAACTGTTTGCCTCAAGGACAGGGGTAGCCAACTCCAGTCCTTGAGAGCTACCAACAGTTAATGTTTTCCAGGTCTCCTCACAGAATCACAAGTGAAGTACTTAACTCCACCTGTGGATTGTTTAAAATGTGTCAGTCAGTAATGAGTGCACCTGCAAGGTGAGCTGGAAAACGTGAACTGTTGGTAGCTCTTGAGGATTGGAGTTGGCTACCCCTGCTCTAGGACATAGAAAAGCTAGTAAGATTTCCCTACTTCTCCATCTTTGTCATATACTGTTCTGTGAACTTTCATATACTGTATATGGGGACGTTTATGACTAAATCATCATTTAAGCAGACCACAATAATTCCTCAAAAAAGTATTAGTAGAAGTGCAAATCTGCACTACAAAATTAAATATATATTTAAATGAAGACAATACCTAAGATCACTTTGCAGTTATTTCTATATGCAATGGCCAGAAGATTATCTTTAGAATGTTTATTTGCATAAATTTAATAATCTGTGATATACTGGAAGTGCTTTTCTGTTGGGCTGTGCTTTGGTGCTCTCAATGCGATTGCTTCATGCACGACTAGGATTCCCCATGAAAAATGCAGTGCAGTGAGACTGCAGGTTATTATATCTAAACTTGAATGTAAACAGTCTGTTTGCACCTTATGCAAATGGTCTCTTTATACTTTATATTTATTTAAATAAAAGTAATTGCTCCAAAGATATATTAAGGGGGATGAAAGTCACAATGCTTGCTAGATTCATATTTTAAATAAACATTTTCAGGTCTGGTAAAATAACATTTTAAAATGGAAAAGGCTTGCCTTTGGTAGATGCCCATTCAGCCTGAAACATTGAGACAAAACAAATTCTGATTATTCTGACTTTTACAAAAGTAAAATCCTTTTCAAAGTTTCACGAAGAAATGCAAAATGAAAACTGCAAAATGGCCCCAAAAATGCATCTTGTGACGTTCACCTTAGTATTCGGAGACTCAAAAAAGAAGTATTTTTATTGACAGATGTAGGATGAAGGGGACAGTGGAGGATATTGGACATGCTTCCCAGGACCCAACTCTTAGGTCACTATTAGCTAGAGATGTGCAGATGTAAAATGACTTGCTTATTTTCACCAAGTTTGGATTCCTCTTACTGGTTGTCCAAAAACACAAGAGTTGATCACTAAAGATGCCATTTTTGAGATCAGAGAAAAACGGAACCTGTTCATCTCGACTGCTGCGGAAGAGGTCTGAATTGTAAGCAGGACAGGGAAGGGATCATGTACAGGTCTACAAGCTATACACTTCAGTGGTACCCAAGGGATATAGGAACAAGCTGCTGCTTAAAATAGCTCTAATCAAATATTAGATTTAGATAATTTTATTGGGTACTTGTTTCCTAGAACGGCCACAATTGTTAGTAACCTTAAGTTAAGGTACACGACAAACGCGATGGACCCGATTTCCTTTAAAATCAGGTCCATTTTGCCGGCAAAGGCAAAATCGCGTTGATCGCGTGCACTAACATGGCACGCGACGCGACCAACGCGATTTTGCCATAGGGTTCAATGTTAAAATATTTTTAACATTGCAATCGCGTTGATCGCGTCGGTCTTGTGCCATTATATTGGCACAAGATGCGATGGACGCGATTAACAACATTTTACATAGCAAACAATGGGAAATGGCCCAATATGGGCCATTTCTCATAGTATATGCCCCCGTCATTGGCTATTAATTAATGCCCCCCCATTGTGAATGGCACCCCACAATTAACGCCAACCCGAAGTGTGGCGAGCCCGCAAGGATCGGCGGTACGCGTCCTCGGACCTTTTCATACCCCTACTATCCACGTCGGCATGGAGTTGAGAATATAAAGTGTGGCGAGCGCAGCGAGCCACCAAGCCTGAAGCGTGGCGAGCCCCGCGATTCACATTCAAATTTGAATCAATGTAAAAATCGCGTCCACCGCATGCGATTTGGTCGCATGCGATGCGATCAACACGATTTTTCCAACCCAATAAAAATCGGTGTGGCCGTTCTAGGAAACAAGTACCTTTTATTGTGCACACTAGATTAAATTGTAAGATATTGCTCAGAAGAGCCCTCCTAAAAAACTCATGCTACTGCAGTGTGTATGCTCAATGTCATTAACGATGCAGACTCCTGACTACAATCTAAGCCTTCTTTTGTGCTGAAAATATATTCCATGATACCACATCCATAGCATACCACAGAAGGTATGTTAAGCTGCAATTTAGTGTTTGGTTTCCTCCACACATTACTTGTTTTTATACTCATCTGTCCACAGAACATTCTTCCATTAGTCATCTGGGTCACTCTGGTGATTTTAACAGGTTTTAAAGCTCTTCTTGTAGCATTGACTTCCTAACTATCCCTCCATAAATAAAATTCCTGTTTAGCACTTTTATATGCGGTACATGAGAGTGCAACAACAGTGTAAGAGAGGCCTGATGATCATTTGACATTGAGCCTTATTCAGCCCGGATCGCTGGGTTGCTGATTTTGAGCCCTGCGTAGGCCTTAATCACACCTTCCCTTAAAAGGCCTGGGCATGCCTGCGTTTACCCTGACACTACCAGAAAACTGCTGGTTTCACACCCAAACACACCTGCTTCCTGTCTATCATCTTATGTACCGCCAGCGATTAAAAAAAAAAGCAGGATTTTATCGCAGGACGGCCTTGCACATGCTTAATACAAGCTGTACGCATGCGCAGTCTATTGATCAACACCCAGGCCTGCTAATTCCCAGTCGTCCAATCAGGTCTGAATTCGGTTCATTAACTGGTGGCTCTTGGTGACAATCCCAGGCGAAAGTAACAGTGTTGAAATTTCTCCCCGATTGTAAAGCCCAGTTTTAAAAATCATTTTGTAACCTTCTCAAGGCCTCCGAAATCTAATTTGGTCGAGACATGGCCTACATTCACAAACCTGTGGTTATGACCAAACTATGAAAGTGAAGATTTGTGTTTACAGTAGGCTTTATTTCTTTGTAAATAGGGCAAGTCTATTGTATCTGAAATGCAAAAAAACATTGACATGAGTTTTTTATGATTTTTTGTTCATACTTGACATCCACACCGATTCCAATTGCCAAATGCAGCTGTAGAAGGCAACTGGCGCAACGTATGGAGAGCAAAGCGAGCCATACAAAGGTACGTGCTACAATTATTGTGGGTCCATGTACTCAGGTGTTGACACCATAAAACCCTAAAAACCTCATGTCTACTATTACATGTGTCAACCTTGTTCATACGATTATTTTCCCACTGTCAACTTTAACAATCGACTGCAGCATCTTTTACACAGCTACTGGGATTTGCAAAACTACCAGTGGGCGTCTCAAAACAATTCCAACGCACAGCAACATTTGCATATTTTTGCAGAGCTGCTGTATACAATGTGCAGCTTCTAATTTGATTACCTCTCTGAATCAGGCCATTTACTATTTAAAAGAAGTTCTGAATAATCTCAGGTTACAAGTTAGACCTCTCTTGCATCACTATAACTTTCACTGACAGCATTCTGTGGAAAGCTCACTTTAGAGCAGGGCTGGGCAACACCGGCCCTCCAGATGTTGATGAACTACACATCCCAGCATGCCTTGCATCAGTTTCAGCATGGCCACATAGCAAAACTAATACAAAGCATCCTGGGATGTGTAGTTCACTAACATCTGGAGGGCCGGTGTTGCCCAGCCCTGCTTTAGAGCATACTGCATCCTTGCTTATCATCCAATTATGTTACACCTTTGATACCTAATAAAGATAGAATATAAATAATTCATGGCTGATGAGAAACACAATCTTTCCAAAAAAGAAAACAAAAATAAATGATAGTCTTTAGTAATGAAAGCAGAAATAGCGAGGTCTAAATTATTACACAGATTTAATAGTTTAGGTTTGTATACATGATCTATGAAAAGAAGTCTAATGATGAGGCTTCTGTTTAAACTGAAGTCCACAGTATCCACAAGTTCCGGTTTTTGTTTCTTTGTCCTATTGGAAAGAAAAAGGAGAGATATAGTAGTATAACAGATTACAGCGGAAAAAAAGATAAGAAAACCTCCACCAGCTATTATATTTATACAAACAGCACCCAATTGTTAATACTGTGGAATTCTATATATGTTTTGTAGATCTGTCTTTATTTGTGTAAGTGACCTGTACACCGGTACCATCCCAAAATATCCCCCTCCCCATTGATTACTACAGCGGAGCAAGCTTTCTTATAGGAAATTCGCACTACTGCCCTTCTGTGTGCATAGCGACCAGTTATAGTATTGCTGGCATCACATATTTTTAATGCAAGGTAAAACTTGTGATGTGGATGGATGGGATTTGCAATTTTGAAATAAAAAATATGGTTCAAGTGGCTGAGTATAATTTTTCTCATTGATTAGTAAGATGTCCAAAAGTTTTGGCTACACACGCTCAGTATTCTAAGCTTATACACTACTACTGCAATATCATAAGGAGGTTAGAAATTATTTTAAAAAAATAATGATCATTCAATGTCGTGATTCAGGAATGAAGCTTACCAAGTTAATATAAACTTTAGGGTGCCCCAAGGCTCCACCACCTCCATCACATGACACAATTCTACTTTCAGCTTCATTAACAAGCTGTTCAGCAATCAAGTTAATAGCAAACTGTTCATTGACCTGAAAGACAATTAGTACATGTATATTTATAAAAAATAAAATCCCACCTGAAATCTGTACTAGGATTAGAAAACTAGTTTGGGTATACATCAATTCATCTTATCTGCATATGTATATATTTCTATGTACAACATCATTTTACTAATCATTTTACTTAAAATATATAGCTCTAAAAGCCATTAAAACATTTCTCCATTACATTAAATAGAGCACTGCAACTCTAAGTATCTTCCGTTTGCTGAGCATAAGTCTCTCTGTCTCCTTACGGGGGTATTCTTAATAGGTGCATTAAAATGATGTACTGTTCCCATCTGCTCGTGCTGATGGATAAGACGGCTAACCGCACATAGGCTGTGTTACAGTTTAAAGTAATGTGATGTCTCAGTGACTGACAACACAAATACCTTCCAGGTTACTCTGGCAGACATCAAGGCACCGACTGTGGCAGCTGAAAGACCCCGTCTACCTACTTTGTGGGACGGCCATGCGATGCCTTGACACTTCTGAATGACAAAAGGGCCATACTGCTGTCACTTAATGCACGGCTCTCAAGGCATGGATGACCTTATTATTAATGCTTGGTCTCTGAAAATCAATCCTCCTGCAGAAATACGCACACACTCTTTCTAGTGGATAAATGAGCAGGGACGGAAAATGAAACGTTTGCTGTGCTTCCAGAAAAGTACAAAGTAGTCTACAATTAGCACTGTACATTCTCGGCATTGTGAATTATCTCCATTTGATAGCAAGAGATCACCTAATGGCATCTGCCTTGGTCTTTTAGCTTGAGTTTCTAGTCCTTGCAATATCTGTCAGTATTGATTGAACTATTACATAAAGAAACAGAACAGCAGAGTCAGATACTGAAGTATCGGGAAAAAAATAAGATACTTGTTTCCTAGAATGGCGCCCACGATTTCCATCTTATGTGCTCCTACAAATCTCATTGCATCGCATCCCCCTGGAATATTGTGGAATGCGATGCAATTAAATTTTTAATTGTACAAGCACCCATGCCATGAGATGTGATGGGTGCTTACAATGAGATGTAACCCCCAGTATCCATGGCATTGCGAAGCGTGGCGAGCGGCGGCGGTACGGGTCCTCTGACCTTTTCATAACCCCCACTATCCACGTCGACATGGAGTTGATTTTAAGATAGTGTGGCGAGTGCAGCGAGCCACCACGCCTGAAGCGTGGCGAGGGGACGTGGAATACGAGCACGAAGCGTGGCAAACGGACACGGATTACTTTACATGTATTCTGCTTCCGCTCGCCACACTTTGGGCTCGTATTCCGCGTCCGCTTGCCACACTTCGGGCTCATCTAAAGTCAACTCCACCCCGACTTGGATAGTGGGGGTATGAAAATGTCGGAGGACGCGTACCGCGGGCCACGCTTCGGGATGCCGTGGATACTGGAGGTTACATCTCATTGTAAGCACCCATCACATCTCATGGCATGGGTGCTTGTACAATTAAAAATCGCATCAAAAATCTGCATCCCATTTGCTGGCATTCGATGCTATGCAATATTTAATTGTACAAGCATTGCATCGCACACCACTAAATAAGGTACACAATGCCATGCGATGGGCGCCGTGCTAGGAAACAAGTTCCAAAAATAAAAATACAAAACAACCAATTTTCAAATACAGCAAATTGGTACAAATCAAAGACATAAATGAAGAAGAAATAAAAGGTTGTGTATATGTTGTACAATGTAGCAACGGCAGCTTTTTTCCAAATACAAGTTTTGTTCTATAAGAAATTCAGGGGTTGATTTATTAAGCTCGGTGAAGCGATAAAGTGTCTGGTTTTTATCACCGGCCAATCAGCTCCTACCTGTTATTTTTCAAACCAAGCCTGTAACTTCATAGTTAGGAGCTGATTGGCCGGTGATAAAAAAAACAGACACTTTATCACTTCAACAAGCTTAATAAATCTGCCCCTCAGTCACACATTTCAGCACTTAACATATGACATTGGGCACAATTAAACATTTGAATCCAGCCCATAGTGGCTTTGTATTTGGACCTTCAGACATTTGCTCCCAAGTTCTCTCCTTACTCTAATCCTCTTAGTCTCATCCATATTTGGAAACCTCTCTACTCTTTTTGGATGTGTATCACAATATATATGGTATTTGTTCTCCAACTGTAAAAGGAGATAGCTTTGAAAAAATAAATAAAAGGCCACCTTCTTAAAGCACAGCTTCAGACTTACAGTACACCAAATAAATAACATCAAAAATTAAGAATATTAGAATACAAGAAAACTGGAAAATTCTTCAAGCACAGCTGGAAGTTGGCACTTAATGAAAAATACTAGATAAGGGAGGTTTTTTCTCACATTCCCAAAATACTGAACAAAGTTCCAAAGCTCTAACATTGTTTGAAGATGAACGAGGTCAATGTCTTTCGGATTTGAGTAATATTAAGGAACGTCAATACGTGTTTCTTTCTACAAATAAACAAGCTTAAGAAAAAAGGACCAGCACTAGTATTGCTGCTGCCATTACATTGGTGCTTATTCTTTTTTCTTGTGTGAAAGAGGGCTAGAAGCATAAAGCTTCAAAAGTGATCAAATTGTGAATGATAAACAACCAATCAGCTCCTGCATGACATTTTTCGAACACAGTCTGACATGGCAGGTAGTAGCTGATTGGTTGGCTGTTCATCACTCTCCATTTTATCACTTTTGAAGCTTAGTGCATCTGGCCCATAGTGACTGTAATTTACTAATTAGCATTACTGCATCACAACAGTGAGGTCTTGGGTTCCTTTCCCACTAATTCTGTGTGTGTGAAATTTGTTTCCTCAGGGTACTCCACTTTTCTTACCCAATTCAAAAAATATACTAATGTGTTGAATAGCTCACAATACGTGTACATGTGATAGCAATATAGATTGTAACCTCCACTGGGGTAGGTACTAATGTGAAAGACCAAATATTCCCTAAAAATTGCAAATACTTGTGAGCTAAATACATATAACTAGTAACACAAGTGAAAAGCAGAATCTGTGAGGGATGTGGAGATCAAAACTAGAACAAATTGCTCCTCTTGGGTTACAGTAACTAAAACGCTTATTTCCCACTGTTTGGCCTCAGGGGTAGATTTATTAAAGGTCGATCAGGGGAATATGCACTATCCCCATGCATAATTGCAGGGGATAGCGCTTCCCCTGATCTAGGACAATCTGAGCTGATCTGAGCGGGTGTCTAGCGTGCGGCAGGAGGCATAGCGCAGTAACGATATTTCGTACTGCGCGCCTGCCTCATTTATGAATGGCCAGCATCATTGACCGTACCGCCCCCTGCAGCTATCGACTTTGACAGCTGCAGGCGGCGATGCCCTATGCCCACAGCAGGGACAGCACTGTACTAGACCTGCTGCTGGCTCTGAGCTGTACTTGGAATCTCGCTCCCCCACTTTGGCGGACAAGATGTTAATACATCTTGTCGGCCTCCCCTCCTGCTTTGCCTCGCTAATGAGGCGAAGCAGAAACTGTTATAGCGGCAAGTTCAGCACCGCTATAATAAATCTACCCCTCAGTTTCTTAGCTTCCAAGCACTCAAGTATATAGAAAAAACACACAGCACATGCATTACTTTAAGGAAGAACAGAATGGGTGGGTATTTCTAGCATGTGGGTAAGATAAAATCAAACATATGAGTTTAGGTTACCGGTTACCAGTTTAGGTTACCGGAGCCAAAGAGACAGCAGTTTACTGGTACTTCCTAAACACCTCCTCATATGGAGAAAAATAATTGCAGGCTTTGCTAAATCTACTAAATTGCATGTAAATGGGCATCATGGTGTATTGGTACATGTGTGTGTAAACCTAGAGTAATACGCTTACTTGAAAGTACACACATCCTTTAAGCCACCATGGAAGAAAAGGCTTTTTGAATAGAACACCATTTACGAAGTGCAATGGAATCTGCTGGCGCAAAATATATTAATGGTAACAATTGACAAGTCCAGTAAAATTACTCCCTCACCTTGAGATTCACGCAAACAGCCCTTTGTAATGAGGTTGCATCTTCAGCCCTTTGTAATGAGGTTGCATCTTCAGCCCTTTGTAATGAGGTTGCATCTTCAGCCATTGGATTTAAAGGGGCAATACAATTACATTAAAAAAGGTGTGTTCTAATTTCATATACTTTTAAATCAAATGGATGAAGACGCAACAGCTTTAGAAATGTACAGCCTACATTGTGCTGAGGATTTGCATCATTCTGACAAACTTGAGCATTGAAAAGGTGTATTGTAAAATCCCCTATTTGAAAAGTTTAACAGTTATAAACCTAGGGATATTCTATTTGCCTCAATAAAACATTGGGTGTGAAAATCTTAACAGGAACTTTTCCCAATTTTTTTTGTTGTTGGGTGAATCCAATATGGATTGCATTAAAAGCATGAGCTCTTACAAAAACACACAGGTTTAGCCAGCTTTTCAGAGCTCATTACAAATCATCATAAGTAACCATATATACTCGAGTATAAGCCAACTTTTTCAGAACAGTTTTTATGCTGAAAAAGCCCCCCTCGACTTATACTCAAGTCCCTGTCCCAGTTGAGCTTACAATCTATATTTATCTTACCACATGTACACACAGACATTGGGCGGTATTCAATGAGGCTGATTCGCCAGGTTTTTATGGCGATTTTGTGCTGTAAGGCGAATTTCTGACTAAAACGGTGAATCACCCTATTCAATGACCAGATGGCGAATACATTTCAAGGTTTTTTTCGCCATGATTCACCGAGTAGCAATCGCTATCTTTTTATGGTGAAGTGGAAGGTGAACTTTTAAAATAAAGTGTTTTGTGTTTTACAATTGGTGTAAAAAAATCTGGAATTTTATTCTGAGGAGGGGCATGCTATTTTTATTCATGTGCTGTAAGCACATGAATATATATTTAATAAAAAAAAAAATAATATATATATATATTTTTTTTACACACACCATTAGATATTCATATATTCACTTCACCCGATCATTACATATTCATGATCGGGTGTAGTGAATATACCCGGTCCCCTGCTGGCACCCCCGGGGGGGGCAGCCTGTGCTGCCTGGCTCCCGGGGAGCCCACCTCCCCCCCACAAACGTTCTGGGGCAGGCAGGGAGACTTCCATCTCCCTGCCTGCCACCGTCCTCAGGCTCCCTGCGGCGTCCGCCGCAGGAGCTCAAATTCGCCGGTCAGGGGCAGCGAGCCCCTGACTCGTTGAATACAGGAGCCGGCGAGGCTACGGAACGCAGCGAGCAGTGGAGAATGTGCAGCGAATCCTAAACAGGATTTGCTGCACGTCGCCGGTATTCACATTGAATACTGCCCAGAGTAGTGTTAATTTGGAAGCCAATTAACCTACCAGTATATTTTTGGATTGTGGGAGGACACCTGAGTACCCATAGGAAACACATGTAAGCAGAAGGAGAATATACAAACTGCACAGTTAGGGCCCTGGTAGGAATCAAACCCATGACCTATGTTCTGTGAGGCCGTAATGCTAACCGTTACACCATCCATGCTGCACAAATACAGGTAGGTGCTTATCATACAATACCATTAACAATGACTACCACAAACATACAGCCAATGCAATTAAACACTATCTTCAGAAGAGCAAGGAGCCCTTAAAGTGAAGATATGGCCCCCACAGAGCCATGATCAACATCAAGTCAGTCTAGCATTACATGGAGAGACAGAATAATTTGAGCAACCGTACATCCACAGATCATGTGTGGTTAGTTCTCCAAGATAGTTGCAACAACCTGCCAGCAGAGTTACTTAAACTGTTAAGTTGGGTACACACTGTCCAATTTAAATAGACTAAAATAATATAATTGTGCATATAGTTTAGTGATGCACCCTCTATATTGTTAACGATATGCCCAATTGTCTGAACATGCAGTCCAATCTGACAATATCGTTAGAGACTGCATGTTCGGTGGGTTCCCACTGAATGACATTGTTAAATGTTTACCCATGGGACAATCATTTTTTTTTGTGGCACTGCCAATAAAGTTAACAAAAAATCAGTGGTGCTGCATATCGTACAGTGTGTATGGACCTTACCTAGAAAACCTAATGCTGCCCTGAAGGCAAAAAGGTGGTCACACCAAACATTGACTGGATCCACCAGAGAGCCTAGTACCCGTGATTGCCGATAGGATATCCCTGTAAACACTTTGTTACTGTATATGCACCAACTAAGAAAAGTAAACATGAGGGACATGTTTCTAGCCTTATAAAGAAAAGTGGGAAAGTTGCCTAGGGAAACAGCAGCTACCAATTATCTATAGAATTTAATATAGAAGTTAACTGTATACTGGCAGTGTTCAGGAGAGAGAGAGAGAGAGAGAGAGAGAGAGAGAGAGAGAGAGAGAGAGAGAGAGAGAGAGAGAGAGAGAGAGAGAGAGAGAGAGAGAGAGAGAGAGAGAGAGAGAGAGAGAGAGAGAACAGGAGGGGACTGCACTCGCACTTAAAACAGAGTTATTTCTGGGGTGTTCAAAAGAAGTTGACGTGTGTGACCACGTGCCTCAAATCTATTCCAATTATCCCTCCACGTGCTAGGGGGGATTTGAACACTCTCCTTAAACAAAATGATGAATGTCTGGATGTAATTGATTATATACATATATTGTATTATAGGCCCCTTGAAAAAGGTCCGTTTGTGGACCGAAACGCCGAGGCATGATGGAATTTACCAAATTGGAATAAAAAGACAACAAAAGTGATTATACACAAAACCATTGACTTTTATTCATCATTTTGTTTAAGGAGTGTTCAAATGCCCCCTAGCACGTGGAGGGATAATTGGAATATATATACATATACATATATATATATATATATATATATATATATATATATATATATATATATATATATATATATATATACACACACACACACATACATACATACATATACACACATACACACACACACACACACACACAGACACACATACATACATATACACACATACACACACACACACACACACAGACACACAGACAAAGCAATCAAACGTTACCTCCTTCTGCTTTCCAACAAATCGTATTTTCCTGTAGTCATCATCATCAAATGCCTAAAAATAAAGAAAATATATGTATTATCTTAAATTGTATAGATATTTGTAGATTTCCTCTAATGCCAGAATGGTTCGGTTATTACTTGCAGGGTTATAAAGTCAGAGTTGCGGGGACAATTTTGTTTCAAAAGAAATATGCCAACTCAAAAGTTAGAATGTTGTTACTGCAGGGGCAAAGGTTAGAAGCATTGTGTAATGTTAACTGTACAATATAGGATAATGAGAGATCTATCTATAGATGGATCCTCTTCTGTATGCAAATCTTGGCGGTTGGGACAGTTCTTTGGTCAAGGTGGGATCACTGGATATCAGGTGCCAGTGTTCATTGACTTTGTCATGAATGTGTCGAGAGGCAACCGTGTAGGTACTACAGAAGTTCATGACCTTGGGTTTAGTTGTATCCACAGGGTCCTTCACACAAAGTAGAGTTTGTCATTAACCTCTTCTTTGCTTTGATATCCAGTGATCCCACCTTGTCCAAAGAACTGTCCCAACCACCAAGATTTGCATACAGAAGAGGCCCCAATTTGAGAGACCTCCTAGTCAGGACAGCACCTGGACCAGCTCCTGCCAGCAAGATACACTGGCTCAGCAAAAAGAAGGGAATGTTCAAATTGCCAATTTCTCCACACAGGCACCAAGTTTGTGAATCCATAAGACCAAGTGCCATACACAATCAAACATCGCCTAGACTGCAACAGCAGATATGTCGTATACGCCCTGAGGTGCCCCTGCAATTTGCTCTATGTGGGGAAAACCACGAGAATACTTAAAGAAAGGCTCAGTTAGCACCTCTCGTCCATTAAAAAAGTTTTACTACCCTGGATGCACAGAATGAACTCAAGAATCTCCCAGTGGCAAAACCCTTTCTCTCTAAATCCCATAATGTCACACAGCTCAAATGTGCAATCATCGACCACATTCCCCCACCAAGAAGAGGTGGCGATAGGAATAAGCTTCTCCTTCAAAGAGAACTACAGTGGATTTTTAGACTTAATTGCATGGCTCCATTTGGGCTTAATGAAGACTTCAAGATGGAGTGTTTCCTTTCAAATAATCACTTTGACACTCATTCTCCTGTCATGTTACTGACACTCCGCCCCATGATTGGCACACGCACTGTGTTTGTCATATGTACATGCTTCTATTGGACAAGCATCTATCTTACCAGCTCTGGCACCCCTGTGTGTGGGCTTTTGTCTTATGTGCAAAATGTTTGATTGACATTTCGTTGGGAGTGATACCGTCGTATATCTCTCGTGATCTGGTCATATATATATATACGCCGCTATGTGTCCCCCGCGAGTTTGATCATTGTATTTTGCCGTAATTACATGTTTTTTCATGACTTTCTCTCCATACATTATCGCCATATTTATTGTATTTATGCTGGGAGTAACGCCGCCGTGCGCCTATAATTTTCTTGTGTGTGCTTATCTCTCCCAACCTTATCACTTCATGCATGATAACAGCTACGTGTTGTTACGTAACACCGCCTTGGGTATATTCATTCAATGACCTGACGTTCAACACTGGTGCCTACACTACATCTGTTTGGCAACCACCGTCACCAGCGCATGCATCATCACCTTGGGCGCCCAGTGCCACTTTGTTCATGACGGACAAGACATCTCTCCATCCCCCGTACACCGAGTACTCTCTTTGCGCTATTGCCAATGTAGCGCGTTCCCTAGCAACTACTGGCGCAACATACAGCTGACATCGGGTTCCCTGAGCAAGCCTGTTACAGGCTTGACGCACGGGAAATCCTGCTGTCAGTCACTTTGGCAGCACACGGCCACATACCGCACAGGGCACCAGTGAAGTCAGGAATGACTGGTGAGGTCAAAAGGACCTCATTTACATTATTTTTGGCGCAATATTTGTCTATTTATTCTGTGACTGCTGTGTGTTCTGTTCCCTTGATGACAGCTGGCCAAGCCCAGTTGGAACAGCTGTCGGGACTTTTTATGCACATGGAATAAACACCATTTTTTCCTTTAACTAATACGTCTGAGTGTCGGTCTTCATCCTTCCTTGGGGGGGGTAAGTGTAATATATATATATATATATATACAGGTTGAGTATCCCTTATCCAAAATGTTAGGGACCAGGAGAATTTTGGATAACGGATTATTCCGTATTTCGGAATATTTTAATATTTCAATGATGTATTTTGAAGTATCTTGCATTTATGCTGTATAAACACATAAAATACACACAAATATATTTTAATTGTTCAAAAAACAAGGTTTCAAAACGTGAAACAAAATGTGTGTACTATCTCAGCACTGAATTTGAATGCCAAGCAATCATTGTCTTGCACATATATAGTGCCAGTTACATATCATGTCCCCAGTGATGCTGTTACAAACGTCCCCAGTGAGTTTTTAGCAAAAAAAAAAAAAATTTTTCACTTTCCGGAATGTCCGTATTTCGGATACGGGATACTCGACATTATATATATATATATATATATGTCGAGTATCCCGATATATATATATATATATATAGTTATATATATATATATATATATATATCTATATATATCTATATATATATATATATATCTATATATATATATATATATATATATATATATATATATATATATATATATATATATATATAAGAGAGGGGTTGACTCTGTTTCTGCGCTAATTTGTGTGTGCAGCACCACCAAAGTTCCTCCTGTTAGTGAGGAACAGTATAGTAATGAATAGGAAAAGGGGGGATTGGGGTGCGCTACTAGATATAAACTCTGTACCTCCCAAAACACAATTATAATAACATTTATATAGAATTTCTTTAAAATTTCATTAAAATTTCATTTTCTTGAATTTTCATCCACAATGATTAGACCCAGTCCATGTCTGGAAAAATATTTATTTTATTAAAGATCAGAAACCCGACGCGTTTCGTCTAAAAGACTTCATCAGGGGTGATCACGATTGGAAAAAAGACAATTTCATGCAGCTGATCCTGGTATGGAATATTTCTGCTGATCGAATAATATGTAAAATCACAGTTTAGGTATAAATGGTAAGAACCGATAATAAGATCCGATAGTAGTAAGATCCGATAGTGGACCTTTTCTGATCTTCGATAGATTTGTGGGTATCCTTTATTATCTCAGGACAATAGCTTCAATGACCTCCTCGCTCTACATTTAGTTTCCCACTTTGGATGTAGAGCGAGGAGGTCATTGAAGCTATTGTCCTGAGATAATAAAGGATACCCACAAATCTATCGAAGATCAGAAAAGGTCCACTATCGGATCTTACTACTATCGGATCTTATTATCGGTTCTTACCATTTATACCTAAACTGTGATTTTACATATTATTCGATCAGCAGAAATATTCCATACCAGGATCAGCTGCATGAAATTGTCTTTTTTCCAATCGTGATCACCCCTGATGAAGTCTTTTAGACGAAACGCGTCGGGTTTCTGATCTTTAATAAAAGAAATATTTTTCCAGACATGGACTGGGTCTAATCATTGTGGATGAAAATTCAAGAAAATGAAATTTTAATGAAATTTTAAAGAAATTCTATATAAATGTTATTATAATTGTGTTTTGGGAGGTACAGAGTTTATATCTAGTAGCGCACCCCAATCCCCCCTTTTCCTATTCATATATATATATATATATATATATATATATATATATATATATATATATATATATATATATATATATATATATATATATATATATATATATATATATATATATATATATATATATATATATATATATATATGACAAAGAGGTGCCCGATACCGCGCACTACGGTTTTGTTGCAGCAACTCTGAGGATCCCCTGTTAGGCGGGACCCAGGTAGGTTTAGAGATGAAAAAGGAAATAAGAGTTCAGAGTGCGCTACCAGAAATTACACAGTTTTTTTAAAACACAATATGATTTAATATAAAAGCCTTATAGGCAATACATAAAAGTGCAGAAATACAACAGCTTTTTTATTTCAGCAAGTTTCTGTTATTCACTTGGTGAAGCAGGGCCTGCTTCACCAAGTGAATAACAGAAACTTGCTGAAATAAAAAAGCTGTTGTATTTCTGCACTTTTATGTATTGCCTATAAGGCTTTTATATTAAATCACTAGCTGACCCGCCCGGCGTTGCCCGGGAAAACCTTGGGGTTTCTTTATTTCCAAAATTGCTGAAAAATGTCATCTTACAGTATGCTGTGACAAAGACCTAAGATTGTAATTTGTTATAGATTCCACCATAATGTTAGAATGTGTTTGCATTGATACTCAATGATGGCAATGAAATCAGGTGTGGTGTTGTTGTTTGAAACACAACGCTCCTGAGTTGAAAACTTGTATGTGTTGATGAATTCCACATCCACTCCTGAGATTTAGCACCCACATCCACATCCACTCCTGAGATTTAGCACCTACCTTCTGAGGGTCAGAAATCGGTACAAAATCAGAAAGGGACATGTCCACACCTCAATTTCTATACTTTCAATGGTACAGTTTCTAGGGTGTGTAATTACAGGCGCTGAGTGCGTGGGGTCCGGGGTGGGCGTTACTTACCGCGCCATAATTAATTAAAAATTCACTGCTCCCTGCCACTCACCGAACCTGCCTGCAGCAGTCTCTGAGGTCTGGGGATCTGTAAAGCACATGCACCGAGCATCTCTACCAAACAGTGGGGCAGCCCCTGAGTGTGGGAGCAGGTCCGCGGGCCTGGCCAAATGATGTCATGACGCGATGCACACTATCCGCACCACTGTAATGCACCACTGGGAATGGGTGCAATGGGCAAAATTCTTCCCTACACCCACCGGGCCAATCCACTGATCCAGCCATCACAATCATCAATGGATGCATTGAAAAGGTTTGGAGTTTAAGAAGTTGAAGAATAAGACTGAGAAAAAGAATTGCCATGTTACAAAGTGTACAATTTACTCAATAAATCGTGAAAAAAATATAAGTGTACATAGAAGTACAATCAAGAAATGAAAGTAGGATTAAAAAATAAGTTCTGATTCAAACTGATAATTGTTTGGATGGGTTGGGTTGTGAAACAAATCTATAGGTGAGGGTATGGATATTGTGGGCATAATTGGTGTTTGTTACACCTACAGTGGGCCCTCAATTGATGGGATTTTCACTACAGTGTCACGGTCACAGTGTCACCATAGGGGGATTCCCAATTGGGGTCCAGGTGGTCTTTTGGGACCCTTTACAATCCTGTAGGTCTTTTCTCCTTGAGCTTACAGTCTCCCTTAATGATAGTCAATCACTGAGGGAGACTGTAGGCTCCAGGAGAAGAGACCAACGGGATTGTAAAGGGGTCCCTAAAAGACCACCTGAACCCCAATTGGAAATCCCCCTACGGTGACACTGTAGTGAGAATTTCTCATCAACTGTGGAACCCCTGTAGGTGTACCAAACACCAATTATGCCCACAATCTCCATACCCCCTCCACCTATAGATTTGTTTCGCAACCCACTACCATCCAAATAATTATCAGTTTGAATCAGAATTAATTTTTTAATCCTACTTTCATTTCTTGATTGTACTGTACTTCTATGTACACATATTTTTTTCACGATTTATTGAGTAAATTGTACACTATAACGTGACAAATCTTCATCTCAGTCTTATTCTTCAACTTCTTACACTCATAACATTCAAACAAATGCATGCAGCGCTCATGCCCATCGACCAAACATTATCTATGAACCAAAAGAGTCTGAGAAACCCTTAAGGCAGAGCTGTGCCTGATATCCAACTGACTAACAGGGTGAGTGCAGTGTACCCACTTTGTATTGATCAATGGGTGCATTGGCCAGGACAAAGATTTCTCAGTGCAACTGGCCGGGGAGCGCAGTGACAGGCTGGAGGACTGGAGAGACGGATATGGGGAACAAAGTAGAAACGGTACATTAGGTACAGTTTTTATTTGCCGGTACAGACGGTTAAATAAACGGCAAATTATTTTTTATGTGTTCTGTGTGCTTGTGTGTGTTGTACTGTTTTTGTGTGTGTGTTGTAGTGTGTGTTGTATTGTATGTATCTGTCCAATGCGTAAGTGTGTGAGGTGTGCTACGTGTATACAGTATGTGTTTGTTGTGTCTTTGTGTATCTGTGCAATGTTTAAGTGTGTGTTGTACTGTTTTTTGGGTGTGTGTGGTGAATGTGTGTGTGTTGTGCTGTTAGAGGTATGTTATGTGTGTGTGTTGTGTGTATCTGCCCTATGTGTAAGTGCGTAAGGTGTGCTATGTATAAATCTGTGTGTGTGTAGTGTGCTGTGTGTATCTGTGCAATGTTTAAGTGTGTGTTTTGTGTATTGTACTGTTTTTGGGTGTGTGTTGTAGTGAATGTGGGTGTGTGTTGTACTGTGAGTGTTGTGTGTATCTGCCGAATGTGTAAGTTTGTGATCTGTGCTACGTATATATGTGTGTGTAGTGTGCTTTATGTATCCTGGCAATGTTTAAGTGTGTGTGTTCTGTGTGTTTGTGTTGTACTGTTTTTGGGTGTGTGTTGTAGTGTGTATGGATTTGTATTGTACTGCATGTGGTGTGTTGTGTATCTGTCCAATGTGTAAGTGTGTGAGGTGCTCTACGTATAAATGTGTGTGTTGTGTGCTATGTGTGCGTATGTGGTGTACTGTGTGTGTGTGTGTGTGTACAATGTTTATGTGTGTGTGTTGTGTGGTCTATGTATATCCTCAATTATTTCCTAATTGTTAAAAGCCTTCACCATAATGTTAGAATGTGTCATTCATACTCAATGACAGCAATGAAATCAGGTGTGGAGTTGTTCCTTTGCAAACGGTTTCCCAGATCATCGATCTTTTCCCCAGAACATCAATGAAGGTAAATTACAACTTGGTGTTTTTTAAATTTCTAAGTGAAATTTCCCAAAAACGGCTTCGAGGTGCACACCACCGGGTCCAGAGGTATCTTGTTGCTGAATTTGGTGTCTCTGAGTGCCACGGTGTGTCCGCAATGCGCCGGACACGCACGCACACAGATTCTTCAACTTATTATATAGATATTGTGTTTTAAAAAAAACTGTGTAATTTCTGGTAGCGCACTCTGAACATATATATATATATATATATATATATATATATATATATATATATATATATATATATATATATATATATATATATATATATATCCAGAAAGGGAAACATTTTCCACAGAGCGCACTCACCAGACTTCAGAACAAATATAGTTTAAAAGTTCCAAATTTTAATTCATCCTTTTAAAAATGGTAGTCGACGTTTCGGGCCATTGCACGACCCTTTTTCAAGACCTTACTCCAGCCCAATCTCCTGCTGACAGCGATAACACTATCACCCTGTGTCCAGCCTTAAATGCTACATGCTCCGCCCATCAAACTAAATACCTAGCCTATCGGGGCAAGTATTTCACAACAAGTCAGCTGTTTAAATTATGTCACATACCTGTCCTCATATAGGGACTCCCGCCGCTCACTCATGGTGCAGCGTGCGTTCCATACACCCTGTCGCATCACCGCAGCTTCCGTGCGGCGTGCGTTCCATCGGGGGGAAGTGATCATTCAGACTTCCCTCAAAGCACTTGTTCACGTACGTGATACCCTGCCGGACGTGACGCTATTTGCGTTCCATCCACGGGTTTGGTATACGGCGCTTGTACTTCCTGCGTTCCACCAAAGCGGAAGCAGGAATAGAGATTGAATGTTAAAGCGGGTATGATTACATGCTATACTATCGCATGTGACGCTACTTGCGTTCCATCGGGGGATGTGATATGCTATTCCTTTACTTCCTGCGTTCCACCACGGCGGAAGCAGGTTAATAGATGATATATATTAAATATTAAAGCGGGCATTTATAGACAAAAAAGAGCCTTCCAACAGGGGAACCATATTATCGCTGACCATTACATCAGATTACACATGTCATATACAAACAATTAGATAAAATACACATATCTGTGGAGAGACTGACTCAATCAGTCAGTCAACCACAGAACATATGCAGCGCTGTCCAGAGCCCATATTAACCCATGTGTCACCTACCAAATAATATTTACAACAACTGAAGAAAAAAGAGAAACACAAAAAGAATCAAAAATCATAAAAATATCCAACCAAGCCATAAAACACAAGAAAAATTTCTATATCAAGGGCATATAGTAGGGCAAATTTGCCCTATTCTTTAGTTGTCAAGAAAGATCGATAAGGTGTTCTTCTCATTAAGGCCTCTTTGTGATATTGTGTCCAAATAATGTATCCAGTAGGCCTCTTTCTTGAGTAGAGACAGTCCACGATCACCACCCCTTGGATTAGGGGCTATCCAATCTATGGCTCTTTTTTGTCTATAAATGCCCGCTTTAATATTTAATATATATCATCTATTAACCTGCTTCCGCCGTGGTGGAACGCAGGAAGTAAAGGAATAGCATATCACATCCCCCCATGGAACGCAAGTAGCGTCACATCCGATAGTATAGCATGTAATCATACCCGCTTTAACATTCAATCTCTATTCCTGCTTCCGCTTTGGTGGAACGCAGGAAGTACAAGCGCCGTATACCAAACCCGTGGATGGAACGCAAATAGCGTCACGTCCGGCAGGGTATCACGTGAACAAGTGCTTTGAGGGAAGTCTGAATGATCACTTCCCCCCGATGGAACGCACGCCGCACGGAAGCTGCGGTGATGCGACAGGGTGTATGGAACGCACGCTGCACCATGAGTGAGCGGCGGGAGTCCCTATATGAGGACAGGTATGTGACATAATTTAAACAGCTGACTTGTTGTGAAATACTTGCCCCGATAGGCTAGGTATTTAGTTTGATGGGCGGAGCATGTAGCATTTAAGGCTGGACACAGGGTGATAGTGTTATCGCTGTCAGCAGGAGATTGGGCTGGAGTAAGGTCTTGAAAAAGGGTCGTGCAATGGCCCGAAACGTCGACTACCATTTTTAAAAGGATGAATTAAAATTTGGAACTTTTAAACTATATTTGTTCTGAAGTCTGGTGAGTGCGCTCTGTGGAAAATGTTTCCCTTTCTGGATATGGATTGGCACGCTTAGGATCCCCTCTGTGAAGCCTGGGCTTATCTGGCACCCCAGCAAATGTCTCCAGGAATATTGTGAGTGCTACTTTATACTTTGGATATATATAGATATATATATATATATAGATATATATATATATATATATATATATATCTATATATATATATATATATATATATATACACACATATATATACATACATATACATATACACACACACATACATACATACACACATATATATATATACACACACACACACACATCGCACTATTTATCTGGAGTGCCGATCGTCCAACCTCTACTACATACATACATACATACATACACACATATATATATATATACACACACACACACACACACACACACACACACACAAACATTGGGGGGGGGGGGGGATCCGGCTCTACCTGTGAAGACTTTCTACGCCGGGTGCCCGCATCAAATCATGGATAGATGAAAGGGTGGTAGAAGCAGCACTCCAAGCGACTTCTGAAAACAGCACTTCAGCGAGACATTGTTAGACAACGTTTCATTGCCTCTTTAATGGGCAATTTCTTGATATATATATATATATATATATATATATATATATATATATATATATCAGCCCTGTCATGTGAGAACACTGGCCCTGACCCCGGCTATCGCTATGCCCTATACACGCGAACGTAGTAACAATGGATTAACTTTTACTTAGAATATGGCCTGACATCGCTTTGTGTGTAGGCCCCATTGGTGTTGCGGCAAGAGGTATGCATGGTTTTTGTCTCCAAAATACACACACAAAAAATATAAAATTATTGGTTGCTGCTCTACCTTGAAAAAATGGACTACAAAAGACCTAACTGAAATCCTTCTTTGTTTTTCAGTCTCAAAAATGTGTTTGATTCATTGATGTGACACATACCCTGGTCTGGAAGCACTGAAAAACCTTTATAAGCAGTGGGTCCACACTGACTAAAGTAAATTGGGTATAATTACTAGTACTGTCGAACAATTCCATGATGTTATTTGTAACAGCCTATCTGTATACAGCAAAGATGAAGGCTTAATACCTGTGGCAGGTAAAGTAAACTGTTCACCCATAAACAGAAGCATTTGTGATACTATATTCTGAAGAACATTATTCATTCATGTGACAGAATGCAATTCAATGATTTTGCTGGGACACAAACACCACCCATTTGCTGTATATTTTCGGCAAGAGGAACTGTTGAGTCTGTGCATTATCAGTGATACTTACAGTATTACAATGTTGCCATAACTGTGTAAGTCTTCATTATGCTAGTTGTGAAACACTTCGTGAATAGATTACCAAAATAGGAGAATGTTCACAACTGTTTTGATGGTGCTAGTGCACTTCATTGAACTTGAGGTGCATACATACTGGGCATTTTTGCACATGAGCAATGTTATGAAAATCACTGCCCGATAAATTGCATCATTACACATAGCGTGTCCTTTAATCCCTCACTCCTCCTTGAATCAAACTATGGGCGGTAGCAGGATTTTCTCCAAAATAAGTTTATTCCCAGACAGGTAAAAAAACATACAATAAAAAATGTAGTAAAAAATATTACATTTTTTATTGTATGTTTTTACCTGTCTGGGAATAAACTTATTTTGGAGAAAATCCTGCTACCGCCCATACTTTGATTCAAGGAGGAGTGAGGGATTAAAGGACACGCTACGTGAACATAGGGACCTACATAAAGGTCAGTTTGTTTCCCAATGTGAATGGTGTGTACCGCTGGTTGTTTTTGGAGTCTATTGGAGAATACGCTTTATCCAAAGATACCTTTACGTGAATATAGGGACCAGTCCCCAGGTCAGTTTTGATACCAATTGTGACACCAAAAACCATATATGTGGATCGGTGGAATAAGGTATATTGGATAAAGAAAACGCTATGTGTACATAGGGACCCACACTCAGGTCAGTGTGGTCCAATAAGGAACCCTCTGGAATCCCAGTAAAACTTGTGGACAATAGAGAGGACATCTATCCATAGTACCGCAAATCACCATTTGTTAATCAGCGCCGGTTTACTGTCCTTTTCTTTTTGGTTGTGTGTATTAAGGAGTGGTGCTCCTTGGACAAAAAAACAGGCAGCGATTGTAGAGAGCGCAGTAGAGCTTAGAAAGATATTATTTTGTACTGTAATTCTATGTTATGAGGAGGAACAAAATGTGCTGGTACAGGTCAAGAGAATTAAACAAGCAACAAATGTGTTGTCCTGGCCTTTAAGAGACGATGGGGTAAATATACTAAAGCTTCTAGAAATGAACAGAGGCAATATTGCCCATAGCAACCAATCAGAATCTGTTTATACTTTTCTAGGATACAATAGAGAAATGATAGACAGAATCTAATGGGTTGCTATGGGCAACATGTCCTCTGTTCATTTTTAGAAGCTTTAGTAAATTTACCCCACTGTGTTTTGCTCCTTTTATTCATGTCTTCTGTGTAACGGAAGTGCCTACTATCCAAGGAAGTAACGGAAGGCAGTAAACACTTTCTGCTGACACTTTAAGGAAAATTACAGACCTTTACAATAGCTCTGAAACATGGGAAAGATAACGTAATTGTTGACAACTTAAGTTGTGGACTCAAGTTGTGTTAAAGTTTTTAATATTCATGATTTCTTGTGTAGATTATGTATGCGGTACAACAGTACTAGAACGTTATCTTCATGATTTTATTTTTGCGATAGTAAACCTTTGTTAGCCATTTGAGTGCCAACATCTATGAGATGCTAAAATATACACTAAAAATGCCAATGATATCTTAGAGATGTGACAAATATCAGCTAAAAATTCAAGTGTCGCTCACACTTGTTACATAGATTCCAATAAAAAATGTTGTGTAAAAAAGATTTCCTATATAAAAAGGTAAACATTACAGGTCATTATGATAAATAAAAATGTTTGCTTGGAAATTTATATAACAATTCTGACAAATTCACTTTCCACTCAAAGGGTTAAGCACCTAAAGAAATTGGGATATTCTATATTGCTTTAACCTAGCGCAGGGGTGTCCAAACTTTTTGTGACGACGGCCAGATTTGGTGAAGTGTAAATGTGTGGGGGCCGACCATTCAGCCTGACATTCTTTGAATCATTAATCAGATCAGAATGGTTCCCCCCTCTGCCCCCACTCACTATATCGCCCAGCGTGCCCCCATTCACTGTATGTCCCCCAGCCTGCCCCTCATTCACTGTATGTCCCCCATTTACTGTTTGTTCCCCACTCTGCACCCCTTCTCTTAATGTCCATCAGTGCCTACATTCATTGTATGTCCCAAGCCTGACCCTCCTTCACTGTATGACTCCCATTCACTGTATGACCCCCAGCCTTCCTCTGCCTCCCTTCTCTGAATGGCCATCACTGCCTCCATTCACTGTATGTCCCCCAGCCTGACCCTCCTTCACTGTATGTTCCCCCACTCTGCCCCCTCCCTTCTCTGTATGTTTCCCAGCCCCTTGTGTGAGCCAGAGGAAGGCGAGGCAAAGCAGGAACTGCAAGGACAGGAGATGCTTAGCCTCCTGCTGCTGCCCTCCTCCGCTCTGCATGTTACAGGAGCAAGCTTCCCCCTTGCTGCCACCCTCCCCAAACACTGCTGTCACTGTGATTGTGGAGTAGGGTGATATACGATTGCAGCAGCAGCAGGGGTAAGACGCCAAACACATCTGACTGTGGCGGCCGGCACCTCCTCACTGCAGCAGACAGCAAGGTAAAGGCGCTCTCGCCAGGACCCCACCTAGTTTCCTGTGCTGTACTTCCCACATCTGATGCTCTGTCCGCTTCCAGCTGGAGGCTGCGGGCCACTTGAAATGACAGCACGGGTCGCAATTGGCCCCCGGGCCTGACTTTGGACATGCCTGACCTAGCATTTTTTGGTGGTTCTATAATAAACATCTGTGATAATTCTAATAAACTCGATAAAGAAGCCACAATTAGTAAATAATTTAATTAATTGAAAAATCAATTATTTAATAAACCAGAAAGGTGAGAGATTTGGCAGAAATTGCTGTTTTGACATCATCGCTTAACTAAAAAGTTTTAGTAAAAATCTGAGACAGGTGGTGGACACACCTGGTTGAACTGACATGGAATGACCCAGATGTTTGTTATGCTGTGATGATGCTATGTATTTTATTCTTGGTAAGGATCCTATCAATTTACTAGGAACTAGTGACATCATTAAGGCATTACGGAATTGTGTTTGGCATTGTAATAGAATTTGAATCCTGCTAGGAGCATGTAATCAATTACAATGCCAAACACAATTCCGCATATATACTATGATTTCCATTAGCTTCATCTACAACAAACCATGGGGTAGATGTATGAAGCAGTGATAAAGGGAGGAGAAGTGATAAAGCACCTGGTACTTTATGACCAGCAAATCAGCTCCTGACTTTTACGTTACAGACTGGATTTAAAAAGGGCCAGTTCAAAGCTGATTGGATGGTGATCAAGTACCAGACACTTTATGACTTCTCCTCCCTTATCACTTTACATCTACCCCCATATGTTTTGACATACTGGATGCTACATACATGTATCAAAAGCGTGTTATGCACAAACACACTCATAATGTCATAAAAATTTGTAGCTCAAAAAACACTGTAAGAACAACTATTTTCAGCAAGTTTTAACAATAAACTCCATCAGCTAAAAAGGTAGGAGATTCGTCCCTGCCGGTGGTCAGTGATTTCCGGAGGAGAGGAGAAGGGTGCAAGTGGATGTGCCAGTGGCGCTGAGATCCCGCAGCAGACCACCAATGCTCTAAAGAGGTGCCTGAAAACTTCACATCTGTCTGAGAAGTGGGACGCCGCACTCAGACCACCCACAGTACTGTGCTCCTGTTCTCTCTGTTTCACAATTGACAACTCTCACAGATATAAGGAATATTGACATCATATGGACTTTCAGTGACTATTTAATGACTAGGATCGACCTAGACTCATGTCGACCCAACAGTGTCGACCAAATGATCCCAACACCTGCACAGTATGCATTGGGTTAACAAGTCTCCTCTCTGCTTTTTACTTCCTGCCTGTGCCTGGTGAGATCACAAGGGAGATAGCCTATCACCCTCTGTGACCTGCTGATGACTTGTAGATACCGTTTCAGAGCCATTCACACTACAAATGGATTGGCTCTGAAACGGATAGGACCCTGCTTTTAACCTGTTTTGAATTACTGGTATTTTAAAACCAGTAAATTCACTCTGGACCTTTCCCATTACAGCTAGAAACATTTTAAACCCATTTAAAATTGGCAATATACCGTGTTTTAGCTGTAATGTGAAAGGGGTATGATTTTTTTTCCATTTCAAAATCAATTGTTGGGACTTACCGAGGCAATTGTGCCAGTGCCCAAATAAATATGGACCTAAATGCCTATATAATGAATATCTAGCAGCACTGACAGGTCTTGATAACCTTTATTTATTCACAGTTTCTTACATAGCTCAGCGGATTCCGTTGCACTTTACAAATGTTAACAACACTGAAAGAACAAACTGGGTAAAACAGAAATACATGGAGGAAGGAGGGCCCTGCTGCAAGCTTACAATCTATAGGAAATAGGAGAGAAACAGAAGGACAGGCACCAGTAATATCAAAGGAGTCCCACAAAGTTGCAAGTTCAGAAGGGACGCTATATAATACACGAGTGCCTCTGAGGGTTATGTGGGTGGTACCTAAATTTGATAGGCTTGCTTTAAGGAGGTCAGGGAATGCTAGAAAGTTTGGAGGCTTGTGGAGAGTCTTACTGTGTGTTTGTGGGAAGGCATTCCATCGAGTGGGTGCAGCCCTATGAAAGTCCTGTAATAGTGAATGGGAGCTAGTAATTCATGCAGAAGAGAGACACAGATCTTGTACAGAGAGCAAGCTGGGAGATATTTTGAGATCATTGAAGGTGGTGGTGGTGGTGATATGCTGGTGTGGTTTGGTTAATAACTTTATATGCGAGTAGAAGTATTTGATATTGAATATGGTAGAATATGGGAAACCACTGGAGGGACTGGCAGAGCAGATCAACAGATGATGAACATCTTGCTAGAAAGATCAGCCTAGCAGCAGCAGCATTCAAAATAGATTGCAGTGGACAGAGTCTGTTCTTGGTAAGACCAACGAGGAGACTATTGCAATAATCAATGCGACAGCTAGTGAGTGCATGGATTAGCGTTTTAGCAGTGGATATGTTTTTTTAGATGCATGTAACATCATTTTGAGACATCATTTTTTAATACATTTCGCAGTTATCTTATGATTGTCTATTAAAAGTTACATTTTAAAATCACCAGGTGCACCCATACTATAGGACATTCTTTCTCTTTTCTTCTTGATATCTCCCATTGTCCTGGGGTAGCACACCTCCGTTCTAACAACAATTATTAATAAATATTTTTGTACCTGGGGGTATTAATATATGCATCATTTCGTCTTGTGCGACGGACACCTTTTTCCTCGGTTCATTTTGAGACAGACTGAATATGGACAGTACAGAGTCAAGGGTGACCCCTAGGCAGCAAGCTTGAGGGGAAGGGTAGAGTGTTGAGTTTTCAATATGGAGATATCAGGATGGGAACTGCTCCTAGCTGGTGGGAATATATAATTAATTCTGTTTTGGAAATGTTAAGTTTGATGTAGCGAGAAGAAATCCAAGATGAGATGGCAGAGAGGCATTCAGAGACACGGCCCAAAACCACTGGTGACACCTCTTGGGTTGATAGATTTGAGTGTCATCAAGTGATACTGGAATCTGACAGAGCTGATTAGTTTGCCAAGTATAGATTGAGAAGAGCAGAGGACCTAAAACTAGGCATGACAATCCGGGGGCATTTTTTCAATCACAGAATATGAGTTTGAAAATGCTCAATCCAGGGATTGGCTTCCCTAATAAAAAAAACCCACCCCGAACATTTACTTACATGTGCGGACGAGAGCTATGTGGTGTAGGCGGGAGGGTGGGCGATGGAGCTGGGAGGGTGATGCGGGCAAATGTAGTCAGGGTGGGTGGGCAGTATCATAGCAGCGTGCCCGGGATGAGTCAGGCTGTGTGGCCTGCTCAGCGTGACCTCTGACGTCATCACGCTGTGCAGAGCCGCACTACTGCATGCGCAGTCTAACCCTCAAATCCCAGGATTGGAAACTATAATCCCGGGATTGAAATCCCGGCGTTTTAGGGGCCAAATCCCAGGATCCAGCCGATCCCGAGAATAGCCACCCTACCTAAAACTGAGCTTTGCAGTACTCCAACTGACAGAGGTAATGAAGAGGAGGTGGTATCAGAGAAGCGAACGCTAAAAGAGCGATCAGATAGGGAGGATGAGAACCAGAAAAGAGCTATATCATTAAGACCTAGGGAGTGTAGTATTTTTATGAGAAGAGAGTGGTCAACAGTGTCAAAAGCAGCAGAGATCTACAAGAATGAGTAGTGAGTAATGGCCTTTACATCTACCAGTGACCAGATCATTCACTACTGAAGAGTTTTGATTTTTCTTCTTCATTTATGACGAAAAATTGCCAGAGGGCTCAGGTAGGGAATTGAGTAGGTCACTGGATGCAGAAGATCATATCATCTCTTATTGGATGTTATCAATCTTGACCTTAAAAGTCGGAGGAACGTTTTTGTACACTGATGGTAGCTGGTGGCATGGGTTAGGGTGGGTATAGAAGTGGTTTAAATCTATTTAAATCATCTGTGGTTGGAGGCTTGAAAAGAGAGAAGAGATTGGAAGTATGTTTGTTTGGCAGTGTCCAAAGCATCGCGGTAGGAGTGGTAGGTAATCTTATACGTGAGGAAGTCACCCAGACGCAGAGATTTACTCCCCTGAAGTTCTGTTTATGTGACTGATTATGTTGTTTTCTTGGAGTGCCATGGGTGGCATCTAAGCCTGCATGGCATGTAATGGGAAGTTGGAGCCACTTCGTCAAGGGCTGTTTCTAGTGTCTGGTAGAGGTGGGAAACAGCAAAGTCAGGAGAGGAAAATGTAGAAATTGGTGAGAGCTGTTGTTGCAGAGAGGTGGAAAGTTGTGGAAAATTAATAGAGTTATTATTTCTGCAGGTCAGAGTAGGTATGCATGATTTCAGTGGCAGTGAACTTGGGGTAATGGAGGAGAGTGAGAGTGTAATGAGATTTTGATCAGAGAGGGAAGGGTGCACAGAAACATAAAGTGCATGACGTGTGGCATTGAAGGACATTAGTTTGGAGAAAGAGATCGGATTAGGCTGGCATATAAAAAGGATAGGATGGAGGTTTATGGGACAGATGGAGAGGTATAACAGGCATTTTCCATACATAAAAAAAAGGGAAGAAGGCAGATACCTTGGTATCTGAAAAAGGGTGCCTGTATGAACCTGCCTCGCCAAGCTGCAACAAAAACAAGGGGTGTCACTCCCTTACACATAAACAGAAAACAAAGGATAGTTGCGCTAAACGGTACTTGTTTCCTAGCACGGCCACAATCGCGGCCATCGGGTGTCATTTTTAGTGTTCTGCGACGCGACCGACGCGATGCCCCCGATTTTCCCATTGAAATGCATTATAAAAAGTCAAAATCGCGTCGTATGCGGCTAAAAAAGGCTTAAATGGTCCAGACGCGATGCCCCCGATTTCCCCATAGGGAACAATGCTAAATGCCTCAATTTAGCCGCGATGCCCCCGATTTCCCATAGGAAACAATGTTAAATGCCTCAATTTCACAAAATCATCATAGGGAACAATGGTAAATGGGCCAGAAACCCCCAAAAACACCCCTGAACAGTGAAATGTCCCCACAAAAGTAGTTGACGCGAGGGGCGGCCGTACGCGTCCTCCGACCTTTTCATACCCCCACTATCCACGTCGGCGTGGAGTTGAGAATAGAATAGTGTGGCGAGCGCAACGAGCCACCGAGCCCGAAGCGTGGCGAGCCCCGCGAGGGGACGCGGATTCCTTCACATGTAAACGCGCCCCTTTCGCGGGCTTCACAGGTATCCGCGTGCGCTTGCCACGCTTCGGGCTCGGTGGCTCGCCACACTATTCTATTCTCAACTCCACGCCGACGTGGATAGTGGGGGTATGAAAAGGTCGGAGGACGCGTACCGCCGCCGCTCGCCACGCTTCGGGTTCGCGTTGATCGTGGGGTGGCGTCAACTACTTTTGGGGGGACATTTCACTGTTCAGGGGTGTTTTTTGGGTTTTCTGGCCCATTTACCATTGTTCCCTATGATGATTTGGGTAAATTGAGACATTTAACATTGATTCCTATGGGAAATCGGGGGCATCGCGGCTAAATTGAGGCATTTAACATTGTTCCCTATGGGGAAATCGCGGGCATACCATCGCACCCGATTTTTTAGTGCATGCGATGCCCCCGATTTTTCCTCACGATGCCCACGATCATGATCGTTGTGGCCGTGCTAGGAAACAAGTACCCGCTAAACTTATACTCAGGTGTGCAATTGAAGTAAAAATAACATTTATTTTAGTATAGACATTATTAAAAAGAGCACTTCATAGCTAAAAAAACACGTAAAAGAATATAATAAACAAGAAGATGATTGCTGCGGTAATTTGTGCACGTATTAATGGATTTTTTAGTTACCTTACATTCATATGTGTCCTATTCTTTTTTGGGCCCAAAAAAGATGTATAAAATCTTTTTGTAGGTGGATGTTGGGAGTATATTTGTAGCCATCCGCTGTACTTTCTCCAACCTGAGTGGTAGAATCGCGTTTCCTCCACAGGGATGAGTTTTGCTGGAGCTGGGTGTTGGCAAATTAGAGAGGTGGCGTTCCTCCACAATGGCATATATTCAATGCCGTGGGCGAGCAGTGACTGCGAGCAGGACTTTTTGCTCACAGTCACCGCTCACCCTGTCAGTATTCAACTGACCCCCCTCATTACCAAATTCCCCCTCGCACCGTTTTTTGAGCGAGGGGGAATTTGCGAATGTGCCTCCAAAAGCTGCGAGAGCCGAGGCTAATTACAGCGAGTTTGCTGCACTAGCCGCGGCTTTCGCAGTTTAGGGGAATCCTCGCCGTTCTGTGACTGCGAGGATTCCCCCGGAACGTTGCACAGAAAACCAGTGATCCTCGCAGTTTAACCCCCTCGCACCGGCATTGAATACTGCACAATGTGTAGTTGAGCCTTTGTGACGATCCTGCAGTCTGGGGCTGTACAATTTCCACTATTGGTAACTCCACTAGTTCACATGGCACCTGAGGACACACTTTGGAATGAATGTGTGGTAGCAGCAATCCTGGTGTACAAATACCAATGCGTTTCGCTGCTCCTGCAGCTTTTTCAAGGTGGTTTGTTAGGTACACAGTGTGGGTATATATACAGTATGTGATTAAAACATTAAGCACACCTGGTATTACCTAATTAACTTAGGGCATTCACAAACTACAAATGTACATATATAGAAATGAATAGGAGACAGATCTTAATATATACTTATATTAATAGTTAAAAAACGATGCTTAGAAATGATGAAAAAAAAACCACTTTTTTAGTTTAATATTCCAAATAGGAAGCTATTCGACGTTCCCGGACTTCCGGTTACGCATTTCTGGTTTGAGTGGAATGCAGGTGTACCGCATATTTGCGGGCTCTATACACATAGTGGTTATAAATTTATATGCTGTAAATAAATGCCATCTAACTGTGCGGCAAATAGATGTTTTTCCTCTACCTCCTCATGGCAGCTAACTAATGGGTTTAGTCCCGAAGGTTAGTACTCTGGAAGGAAACAAAGAAAGAACACTGGCCCCTATATAGGCCCCGCCTCCATAGGCTTCAGTGTTTTTTTTTTTTTTTCTTCCAGGGTAGTGGATGGGCTTACCCTGAGCTGCGGCCCTCTCCACTGTCTAGAGCAGTTGAGGTTGAGGCAGGAATCGTATGTAAACAGGTCCCCGCTGTCGAGAGCAGTAAGGGGTACCTGGGGTCTGCTGTATAAGCTCCGGAGGGTGCCAGGAAGCGGCGTCAGCAGCATGGAGATCCGGACAGTGAGAACGGCCGGACAAGTGCTGCACACGGAGATGTGGGCGCCCTCCGGGCGGAATGTCTGGTGCTATGTGCGGCCGGCGTCTGACATCACGGGAGGCACCGAAGCCGGGGGGGGGGGCGCTGAGCTGCACAGTGACGCGCAGCCACATCATCAGTGTGCACCAGAGCCTGCAATAGGGATAAAAGCCGGTCAGTAATGGATACAAGACTCGGTCATCGGCGAGACGCGGCGCACTGCACATACAGGCACCAAAACCATTCGCTACATACTGACAACTTTAAAAAGGAATACAGCAGACCTGGTAAGACTCCGTAGATAGCAAGTTGCTGGAGGAGTGTCCATTTTGCTTATATGTGTGGGATTGCTTTTTAGCTTCAAACGGGTAAAAGCACAGAGCATTATGGAGGAGGAAAAAACGCAGCAAAAGAAATGAGGGTAAAACGGAATATTGAAAGTAAATAAGAGTGTATGAAGATGGAGGAGGAGAGATTACAACCATGCTGAAGACATGAAAAATAGAGGAGACTCAGGAGGAGGATAAAAACATTCCCTTTATCTAAGACTCTAAAGTGGTAGAGAAAGAGTGGCGCCACCTGGATAAAAAGATGGCCGTTCCACTTAGAGTATTTTTTTGGGGGGTGCCCTGTGCCCTAGATTTGTACCCTCCAAAATGTTAGGGACTTGCCCGACTAATGAGGTCACCTGGACGCGGTGGGCAAGCCGTTACTTATGGCCATAAATAAGCGAAGAACCTCGCTAAAAATGCAAAATTTTATTGAATTTTTTTTTTAATTGGGAGTTTAATTTGTGCACCTGCACCTTTGACTTTGTATGCAGTTCTACTGAAAGGTCTCCGGGCACCACTTCGATCCCCGCTGACTCCTCACAATCCACAGTGACTCCCCAGCAGTCGCATTCAGTCCCCCTGCTCCGGCACTCGCAGCGGATGCTGTACGTAATTCAGCGTAGCTGGCGTCGCATCACATGGTTTCCCTGCCCCCCCCCAGTGCCACTACTCTAATTGCGTACAGCATCCGTGGCGAGTGCCGGAGCAGGGGGACTGAATGTGACTGCCGGGGAGTCACTGTGGATCACGGGGAGTCAGCGTGGATCGATGCGGTTCCCGGGCCGGAGGAGGGTAAGTATAGACCAGCCATTTTACCCCCATTATCCATGTCATACTCCCACTATCAACGTCGGCGTGGAGTTGGTTTTCTAAAGTGTGGCAAGCGCAGCGAGCCAGAAGCGTGGCGAGCGCGCCATGCTTCGTGCTCGCCACACTTTATAAAATCAACACCACGCCGACGTGGATACTGGGGGTAGCATTGTGTATTTTTAGGGCTCCAGAGCCATTTACGTAGTTAACGTAGCCAGAATAGTGCTGTATAGGTATTCTCAATACACAACTATGTAAACTACGTAATGAGCACCCTGATAATACTCAAGTAGCAAGAAAAAATATAATGAAATGTAGAAGGCAGAACACCCACAAAGGCTGTCAAAGCAAAGCAGTAAGTTAGTAATTACTATTTTAGGCCAGGAATGCCACAGCATCTGTGAAGGTAAAGATTAGGGCTCCAAGGGGGTGGATAGGCATTCTAAGGTCAGACATTGGATAAAGGCAGTGTTGCCATCACTAGCTAACCATCAATGGTTAATGAGTAGCTCTGCTGTGGACAATTCTTCCAGCGCACACAGCAGAATAGAAGCCATTGGAATGAAGCAATGATAGCCACCACTGCAATCCAGGCACTAGATGGTAAAATAATTTCCATTGAACTAGGAACATCAAAGGTTGCCAACGGTTATGCCACATACCCCCTAACTTATTTTACTTGTAGCAAGTTTATCAGCTGCAATGGTGACAGTGACACCTTGGTTAAGTCTAGATCCTATGGGGCAAATGACCCCAGTTGTCAGAAGCACGTGACATGGCACAACAGGGGAGGGAGTAAAGCCCTGTACACACAAGGTGATGATGGCCTCTGTGCTAGACACAGATTGCTCAGAACACAAGCGATGCATGCGCGACGTGTGCTTAGCAGGGTTTTGCCAATCTTATTCGAATCACGGCACCCTAGAGCAGGCATTCCCAACCATGGTCCTCAAGGCACACCACCAGTGCAGGTTTTAGTGATATTCAGGCACAGATGGATTAATCAGAATCACTCAGGTACTAATTAAGTCACCTGTGCTTAAGCCTGGATATCACTAAAACCTGTACTGTTGGTGTGCCTTGAGGACCGTGGTTGGGAATGCCTGCCCTAGAGTATCAGAATTTTTCCACGGCACCACAAGGCCCCCCAAAAATATAGAAAATTAAGTGGATTATGTTTGTATGTGGTTCAGTTATGTGTGAAAGGGCATTTGCATCTGATTGTATACATATTTTATGATTGGCAGCCACCGGCACTGGTTTTGTCCATAAATAATTTGAATTTGTCCTGGACCACCAACCTGTGGCACCCCTGCAAGTGTCCCGAGGCAACCCGCACTGTCTATGTTTGCATGCGAGAGGGACACGTGGGACCACGCATCACCCGAGGCCATACAAACAGAGCGATCTGTGCTTCATTTTTAAGCAATCTAATTAGACCTTAGAAATGGGGTTAAAATCCCGCTAGGTGTATGCCCCTTAAGGTCTAAACATGAAAATCTAAAATGTACCCTTGTCGCGCTTCATGAACAGTGGCTCAGGCAGCTAACACCTGTTTACTAAAAGCAATCAACGGTGGCATGGAAAGCAACAACACTATGCCACCAACCTTGCTCCTCCCCTTGACATCACAGCGGGGTTGGCTGTCAGAGGTCCTTTAGGCCACTAGGATCTAGCAACTACCATGACATCATTGTAGTGTTCCTGTTAGGGCCCCCTGTCCAATTTTTAAAGGGCAAAATGCGCCCTGCCCCTCTAGCAGCACCCCACTAACAGAGCCTGCTGCCTGTCCCCAAGGGGAAGCCCAGCTCCGCTATAGATGGCGATGCCCGGCGCTTCCCCAGCAGAGCAGCGTCATGATGGTGGCAGCCAAGCCCGCCCCTTTACTGACGCGGTGGCCAGGTCTGCCCGTTTTTGTGATGTTACAGCCCGGGCACGCCCCTTCCATGACATCGGCGGCCCGGGACTGCCCACAACAGTGATGTCGGAGGGCCCAGTCCGCCCCACTTATGCCGCCCCTGTGCAGCAGCGCCCTGCCATTTACAGTTCCTAGAAGAAACACTGCCCTTGTACAATATTACTTTACTTCTAAAGTTAAATCATAACACTTATATTTGCTAAACCACAACATCCTACTACTAAAGCTACCACAATCTACTCACAACAAGTATGCGCTGCAGGGCTCATTATTTATTTATTAAGAGTTTCTTATATAGCTCAAACATATTCCGCAGCGCTTTACAGATCCGCAGTTTAAAAGGACACATACTGGGAAGCAGGCACTGGCATCAAAACTGGATGTAAGCGAGATCCCCTAGTGGGGCATTACAGAGGGTATGTGAGCGTGACCTGACCTGCCCCGTGTGGGTGACCTTCTCCGTGGCGCTGGAAGCTGGCGCGCAGTGTTGTCCCCCGGTGTATATGGCAGCACAAGGCTGAGGGGAGCAGCCAAGATAGTTCCCGATCACTCTTTTCCCACCGATAGCTCGGACATAGGACCGGCCCAGCACACACCAGGAGGCCGCCATGTTTAGAGTCACCTACGAGCTGTCACGCCTTCGGATTTTGCAGTAACCCGGGAAGTGATACCTGTAACGAGGCAGCACAGAGGACGCAGCCCGGCTGCGATCTGCTTCTTGTCAGCCAATAGGAGAGAGAAAACAGTGTCACGTGTGTGCACTTTGACTGCCTCATAGAGGGAGAATAGCATATGCGCATGCGTGCTGTGATCATCTGGTTGCACGGCACGAGTGAGTGCTGGATGTGGGGAAGTGTGGTTGTTTTCCGTTGTGACCTGGAATAGTGGGGAGAGACGGAGGCGAGCCCCGCAGTCGAGCGCAGACACAGGAGCAGCACGGGCACCAGCTCATGGTCAGTCGGTTTGTGGTGCCCATTTGGAGGACAGCGCCCATAATGAGTCCCATAAAGGTCACAGGCCTTGCTGCTGTGCATATAGGACTAAAGCTGCCCATACACGTACCAATTACCCGGTACTTTTTGTGCTAAAATAGCATTGCATCCCATGCACAACATATGCACAACAATGCTATTTTAGCACAAAAAGTACCGGGTAATTGTATATGTATATGGGCACCTTATGTGTTTCACAGCCCTTAGGTTCCAATTTTGTCAACCTTACCGCATGCTTATGACATACCTAGTATCCCTGCACTTGAGTGCAACAAATAGAAATGAATAATAGAGATGGGGATCAATATGACTAGTAGACGGGCAGGGAATCTGCTCCCCGCCACCGTGTGAAGGGGACGCGCAAGCATGTGAGACGATCGCACATCCCCATCAGATGGAGCGCCATAAGTCCAGTTGGAGAAAGTGCGCTATATAAATTAAACTTACTAGTAAGCCCACTCGAAGCAATTTCTTCGAAAGCTAGTCTGCTACCTTGTGATTGCCTCTGTGTTGTGTGAGAGAGATGTAGTTTCACTGGCTGCCAACAGATGGCAGTGTTTTGGAGACACAAATGGACACTAGAATACACATGCTCGCGCGTCCCCTTCACATGGTGGTGGGGAGAGGGAGAGCAGATTCCCTGCCCATCTCCACTTCAGGGATAGTACGGGTTGCAGACAGCTACGGGGGAGCAGCGTGGAGGTGGCGGTGGGCTCCGCTGATGGCGATTAATGAGAGCTGCTCCATCGGTGTGTATGTGTATGTGTGTATATATATATATATATATATATCTATATCTCTCAAGCGTTAGGCCGGGCACAACCTCTGCATAAGCAGGTACTGGTCGGGTGCCTGCATCTATGGTAGTCTGCAGACTTTGTTGGATGATGCGGCACACCAGACAATTTTCAAAGTGCAATATTCCTTTATTAGGACACAGCAACGTTTCAATACCAAAGAATAGTAGGAGCCTGATGATAATACTTCGGTATTGAAACGTTGCTGTGTCCTAATAAAGAAATTTTGCACTTTGAAAATTGTCTGGTGTGCCGCATCATCCAACAAAGTCTAGATATAGATATATAGGAGGTTGGAAGGGCAGCTGGTTCGACCTCCGGATCGGATATGATGTGCACGGAACCATGGATCGGATGTCACACGCATGCTTTTTGGGTCAATTTCACCTGATTTCTCGAAACCGATCTTTAGGCCTTTATTATATAAAATCTCCAGTCTTAAGCTAGAATACTAATTGTATAAAAGCTAATAATAAAAAAACTAATAATATTTGCTTCTGTGAACAATAAGGTGATTTTTGTTCTAATTTGCTCTTTTACATTTTTTTTTCCAGCTCCTATAATGGCATCCCTTTTGCTGAGGAGAGCACTTTTTTCTGTGTCGAAAGCTTTGTCATGTGTGAGCAAGCATCCTGCACATTTTCCTTCTTTGGCTTTCAGTGCCTGCACTCTCTATACCATCCCAAAGAACATTATGGCCTTCAGAAGCTCTCTGTTTCTCACCAGTAATCACCTCTTGCAAGCCCCGCACATCTCAGGGTTGAAAAATAAAGCTGTCCTAAAGAAACGCTGCAAAGACTGTTACATGGTAAAAAGGCGTGGGAGGTTTTATATATACTGCAAGAGCAATGCAAAACACAAACAGAGACAAGCATAGCTGAATGTATGTAGAGAGATACAGAATTGGACACTTATTTAGTACCTTTACTTTCCTGCGTTGTAATAAAAAGCAGATATATCTGCACTAATCTGTTTGTGTATATATGTATTTCTTGCTGTATCAAGCTTCTTTTTTTTTTTTTATCCTAGGTATATGTCGATTTTTTTTTTTTTGTTTTTTTTTTTTTTTGTTTTTTTTTTTTTTATTGGGGCAAAACAACAAAACTAATGAACTTTACAGTGCCACACCATAGTCAAGCATTAAAAATAACATTTGAGATGGGTGGATCTTGTCCCCATGTGCGTGCGCACACATTCACCATTCAATAATATATCTGTGTTGTGGTGTCTTAGTGCAAAGGTCTATATTTACCTTTTGGTGGTTGTGAGGTTCTGGTTCCAATTTCAAAAACCACAGATTGGTCCAAGGTTATGATCAAAGAAAAGTAGACTTGGTGAAGAGAACTTATTGGTGAACTAAGTGATATATTTTCTAATGGACAACTTGTCAAAGTCACCGATCATTGGTGGCTTTGGTCGCTCGTTTTACAATGGTAACCGAAAGAAATGTTAAATAAGCAAAGCCATAGATGACTGGTAGCTTTGTCAAAACAACTATTAGTAAGTAAGACTCTAAATGGGATATGCTAATGGACAAAGGGGGTTATTCAGCATGGATAGCTAATTAGAGAAATTGTACATTGAGTTATTATCGATCGACTGCACATGTGTACCATTTGCATTGCATGTGCTTGAGGGGAAATGCAACTTGGCCGCTGTTTGACAAGAAGTCGGCATTTGGGATTGTGACCAGCTGATTTCTGGGTGTGTTTTGAAAAAAATAGCCGGTATACCCAGATGTTTTTGTTGTGGGTCTATGACGTCCGTGCTGACCACCTACAGCCTTTCTCAGGCACAGATTAGTGGATGCCTCAGATTTACTCACATTTGCACAGATGGTAAAGACTCTTCGATGTTCTGGGCATTGTGAATGTATTTGCATATGTATGGCACTTAGCGAATCATTCACAAATTTGCACAGGGTGTTTTACCTTCCAGTTTGGGTGGTTGTTTTCTGCTCGCAGTCCACTGCGAATTCTCTGATTAGTGATCCATGCTAATTTAGGCCCAAAGTGAAATAAGAGGAAACTAGTAAAGAGGTTAGACAAGATTTTCAAATGATATTGAGGTGTTCTGATGGGAGATATTAGCGAACCGTTTGAGAGGCAGTGTGCACAGTTTTTGGAATATGGTATTACAGCAAGAAGAGGTGTTTCATTAGCTTCTGACAAAAAAATCGTCCCTATTTGTCTCTGATTATAGTTTGTAAATCCTCTGGTGCAAGAACTGATGTGAATGGCTAAATAATAATGGCTAATGTGCTATGTATAAAAAAAAAAATGTTAATAGTAAAAACAAAATGCGGATAAAGCATAACATGCTGAAGAGGTGCACAAGATGGGGGCTGATTTTAGGAGAGTTTCAGCTTTAGAGGTGTATGGGATTCATGGCAGATAGCCACAGAGCGCCAGATTTTAGATGTCTGCAAATTTAATGGTAGCGTACTTCTCAAGTGTATTGAGATTTGTGCTCTGTACTGAGTATGTGCAGATTCCCCCCCAAGCCTCAGCATAATTGATATGCTGCAGAAGTAAAAGGGTGGGTACAGCCACTGTTCAGTGTAATGGGCGTACTGGCCATACTGAGAATCCTGACAGTAACTCAGATGAATTATGTTCACACAGAATGATCAGTATGATGCCGGGTCTGCAGACAAGCCGAAAAGAGGTGTCTGTTTACATAGTGAGTTCTATAGATCAGGAGGGTAATGCTTTTTGAGTAATTTTGCCAGAAGTGGATTTTGCTGGATAATGTCCATTTTAGAATAGGAAGAGGCGACACAAGGGAATTAAGGTGTTAAAAGGATAAATTATTAGAAGATTGAGACTAGATGAAATACTAATTGTAAGCTTGTTATTCAGTGGCACTTGCAGTGCAAAAGCACTTGTGCGGGTAAGTTGTCTGATTACCATGGTTAGTTTTTCAGATGCCGTTGGCCAAGGTTTCCCACACTCAAGTCACCCTAATGCTGAATACACATCTAAAGATTTATCTGTCCAATAAATCTGTTGAGAAAAAAATTCTGGTCCTATATGGGGGAGTATATGAGAATCTAACATTCTTCTCCTAAACACTGGAAAACGAACAATGGTCATTCAGACAAAACGAATGGTTGATTGTCCTTTTCTTCCATACATTACCAGATTTTTGTTGCCACCAGACAGATGGACAGATAAATCTATAGGTGTGTACCTAGCTTTACAGTCCAGGTTTTATATAATGTACAAATTGTGTAATCAAACTGACTGAGGGACTAATTAATCCATTCTTAATCATATATAGCCTTAATATCTGGACTGTTAGGGTACCCTGAGGCTCAAGTTTGGGAACCACTGTCCTAGGCTAAAGGTGCTCACACTCTACAGCAATTTTACAGCTAATCATTATTGCTATCCAATGTGCACTCCAGCGGATCTTTAGCTGCATCTTTCGATCCCACCTGATGAAGGGAATTTCAGATGGATCAGAAGGAGCTCCCTGAGCTCGCCTTAGGACACCTGCATTACGGTTTGACAGGTGTACCGCCCCAGTCAAACTCCCTACCTGCCACTGTCCCCGGAGTACTCTTGGACCTGCGGCCCTCTGCAACATGGCTGATGATTGGTGGTTCATCTTCCATTGTGACATTCCATCCCTTAACATACTACCAAATAAGCAACACAGTGGCTTATGAATAGGAAGGTCAGAGATCTGACCTAACTCTGCTAGAAATTCTGTGGATGGACTTCAATAGAGTAGGCCTTATGCTGGCCACACATCAGACAAACTTTCTTCCAACCATCCAACTAGTTGCTCGGGTGGAATAAAAACCTGGTACTGGATAGGAGCAAATGTAATTTGTAATTAAGTCATTTGTTTCCTGAATTTGAAAATGGACAACAACTGTCACTCAGACAATGAACTGTAGTTGGACCTATTAGATCTAAACAATTTCACTGAATGTTTTTGTCTAATCTCCTGCGTTTGTTAGCAAATTGCTTATTGGCATTTTCCCCCATACAGTACCAGATTTTCAGTCCAACCAACCAACTAGTTGGATGGTTGGAGGAAAGTTGGTCTGATATGTGGCCAGCATAAGCCATACACCAGAGCTGTAACTAGATGTTTTGTTGCCCTGGGCCAGAAAGAGCATATACAGGTTGAGTATCCCTTTTATGGTTTTTGATATATCATTTTTTCTCTTACATTCTTATGGGATACAGGGCTAGTCGTTCAAGACAATGGGGAAAAGAAGGTATGTATCCGCAGGAGACAGGCACATACAAAACTTTACACTGGGTGTACTGGCTCCTCCCCTCTGCTTCCCTCCCATCTAGTCAGTTTAAGAAAATGTTCCTCAGGAGAAGCACGCAGCAGGAAGAGCTCCAGAGAGTTTTTCTTCAGTTTATTTTCTTTATTATTTTGGGACTGCTGTTTTGGACTTATAGCAGCCCTGCGTCGTGGGAGACTATGGGAAGGGTTCAGCTGCAGGCCACTTCATGGTACCGACTGTCCCTGCCACAAGATCCCCGTCCTGCGTGGGTGATGTTACCGCGGGCATTGTGCTGCAGAGCGCAGACCCCTAGTCCAGTCTGAAGACGTTGTGTAGTAAGTACTACCCCGGGGTCTCCCGCCGTGGGGTCCCCGGGTTACTGTGCGGCAAGATGGCGGCGGTGGTGCCCTGCACAGGTACCGCGCAGCCCCCTGCCTACACTGGGACATGGTACTGCCTCTGTACTCGCCAAGGCAGTTTACCAATGGGTTGGACATTTTTCAATATCAGTCCCAGTATAAATATACGGGTAAGCTCCGGCGCTATTATGCTGGGCGGAGCTTACCCAGAGCGGGACCAGAGCTCTGTAAGGGCACCAAAAACCTGCTTCCTGCTTCTTCCCTGGCTGCTGGAAACGCCATTATACTGCTCCAGACACTCCTCAGCGGTGTGGAACAGAGGGAATCTGCAGCAGCGACAGCATCAGGTTTCAGCGCTTGTATACCTTGTGCACTTGCCTGCATACACTTAAAGTACTGTTTAACTGTACTGTTTTGACCAGCTCTTACAATTAGAGAGCTAAGGTTGTGGTGTATTGGTCCCCTCCATTACCCTCTGTACACTACCCCACTGGGTTGTTAAGCTACAGACTTTACAGATAGTACTGCACATAGTAATTATCTGTGTTTTATTCACACTGCATATCCAATGTGATTGATCTGTGTGTGTGTGTGGGGAAATTGTTTTGTCACAATGGTGAGGAAACTTACTTGTATGGTGTGCAGTGATAAGTTTGTGCCTGCTTCTTCCTCACAAGTTACTTGTGCTCCATGCATGTCCCCTCAAAGTAGTGGGGTCCCCCCACAGCTTACAGGGCAGCAAAGTAGCACACAGGACAACTCACAGGAGCCTGCCTGGGCAGCAGGGATTAAATCCATGCTGGAGACTGTGACTACACAGTTAGCTACCACTGCAGCACAGACCCAGAGGGTACAGAGAGAGCTTGCTATCTTATCTGCTAGAGTTGATATTATAACTCCTGCTTCTGGATTATCTCTTAAGAGAGGTGCACCCTCCCAAACCCCCGAGTCTGGTTCAGAGGAGGGGGAGAGGACAAAGAAGCAGACGAGGATGGTGAGGAGCCTGATGGCGCTTCCCAGTCACTGCTCCGGGGCACTGAGCCATTAATTATGGCAATCAGGGAGGTGCTTGACCTTCCCTTAGCTGAGTCCTCTGAAGGGGATTCTTTCTTTGCCACTCAGAAAAAGCAGCAGGTTGTTTTTCCTGAGCAGACTGACTTGGAAAGTACATTTAAGTCAGCGTGGAAAAACCCAGAGATGAGGTTTAAAGTTGCAAAGAGATTTAAAGCCACTTTTCCATTGGATCCTGCGGGAAGGAAAGTGGGGGAGGAACCACTTGCGGTGGATTCCTCGGTGTCCCGGTTAGCCAAGAAGATGGTGCTCCCGGTGCCAGGGTCTTCCTCTCTGAAAGACACTACAGCAGAACGGTTGAAAACACCCTTAAGTCCATTTTCACTGCTAGTGGGGCGTGCCAACATCCAGTGTTAGCGAGTTGTTATATGGCAAAGTATATATTCAGATTCAGAAGGACCTCTTGGATGATATGACAGTGGCGCAGGTGTCTAAAAAATTACACCACATTCAGGACACAGCTAAAGTTTTGTGTGAGGCGCAAAAAGTTAGGGTCCATTAACGGCTGTAACTCAGCCATGGCGGTATCGGGTCACAGATCCCTCTGGTAGGGGGGGTTCACGGGGGTCCCGCGAAAGGGGGGAGGTGGGGTCCGGGGGGTGCCGTGAATCGTGGGAGGGGTATGTGATTCCCGGGGGGGGGGTGTGTCATGGGGGGTTGGGAATTGCCGGAGGTGCTGTGGGGTTCCGTGAATCACGGGAGGGGGTCCGCAAATCGAAGAAGGGGGTGCGGGGGGTGCCGTGAATCGCAGGAGGGGGTCCGCAAATTCTGGGGGTGGGGGGCGAATCGTGGGAGGGGAGGGGCTAGAATTGTGGTGGTCAAATCGCAGTAGGGGGGTGCTGTGAATCATGGGAGGGGGCGGGGGTTTGCAAATCGCGGGAGGGGCGCGGTTGTGCGGGAGGGGGGCGCGGGGGTCCCGCGAATCGCGGGAGGGGGGGTCGCGGGGGTCCCATGAATTGCGGGAGGGGGGTCGCGGGGGTGCCGTAAATTCGCGGGAGGGGGGGGTCGCGGGAGTCCCACGAATCGCAGGAGGGGGTGTCGCGGGAATGGGGGAGGGTGGGTGCCGTGAATCGCGGGGGTGTGTCACAGGGGGTCGCGAATTGCCAGAGGTACTGTGGGGTTCCTTTAATCATGGTAGGGGGTCCGCAAATCGCAGGAGGGGGTGTGGGGGTGCCGTGAATCGCGGGAGGGAGTCCGCAAATTCCGGGGGGGGGGGGGAATCGCGGGAGGGTGGGCGCGGGAGTCTAGAATCGCGTGGGGGGGGGGCGCAAATCGCAGGAGGGTGGTGCAGTGAATCGCGGTAGGGGGTGGGGTTTTGCAAATCGCAGGAGGGGGGCGCAGCGAAGCACGGAAGAAGGCGAAGCGAATCGTGGGAGGGGGCGCGGTGGCACCGTGAATAGCGGGGGTGCCACGAATAGCGGGAGGGGGGTCGCGTGGGGCCGCAAATCATGGGAGGGGGTCCACGGGGGGTGCCGTGAATAGCGGGAGGGGGCTTGGGTCCACATATCACGGGAGGGGGGGGGCACCGTGAATCGCGGGGGTGCCACAAATAGCGGGAGGGGGGTCGCAAATCACGGGAGGGGGTCCACGGGGGGGTGCCGTGAATAGCGGGAGGGGGCTTGGGTCGGCATATCACAGGAGGGGGGGCTAGGGGGTGCCGCGAATCGCAGGAGGGGGGGGGGGGTCGCAGGGGTCCCGCTAATGGGGGAGGGAGGAGTTCAGGGGGTGCCGTGAATAGTGGGAGGGGTGCGTGAATCGCGGGGGGGTGTTACGGGGGGTCACAAATCCCTGGAGGGGGCGCCAGAGATGCTGTGGGGTTCCGTGAATCACGGGAGGGGGTCCGCAAATCGCAGGAGGGGGTGCAGGGAGTGCCGTGAATCGCGGGAGGGGGTCCACAAATTCCGGGGGGAGGGGGGGTGCCGTGAATCGCGGGAGGGGGCGTGGGTTTGCAAATCGCGGGAGAGGGGCGCGGCGAATTGTTTGAGGGGGCGCGGTGGTGCCGTGAATCGCGGGGGTGCCACAAATTGTGAGAGGGGGGTCGTGCGAATCACGGGAGGGGGGTCGCATGGGTCCTAAGAATCGCAGGAGGGGGGGTCGCGGGGGTCCTGCGAATGGGGGGAGGGGGAGTCACGGGGGTTCCGCGGATGGGGGGAGTGGGTCGCCACGATTCGCGGGAGGGGGGTCGAGGGTGTCCAGTTGAGTTTGCTGTCAGAGGGGAGGGTTAGTGCGGGAGTAATGGTGGATGGTGGCTGTGGAGTAATGGTGGATGGTGGGCGAATACTGTAGCCCTGGCTGGGCGGGGGGAGGTGATGTCAAGGGGGTGGGATGTGTACAACGTTATAACACTTTTCCCTGGGGGGGGCGGGTTTGTGTATCCTGCTGGGTGGGAACGTTAGCTACACTGGGGATGAGTGACAGATCTGGCTAAATATATGAGATTAGACAAAATAATAGCTTTTCATATTTTCAAATAAGAATTTTTATTTCAATACGTTGTCACTATATAGAATTTTAATAGTGATCATATCATGACACAATTGGAATTTAAGTGCCTTGGGAACTATTCTACTGTAGCTTATGTAGCCTAAACGGAAGAAACTGTCATAAACGTTCTTTCCCTAGCTAGAGTAAATGAAAAATGGGTCAAAACTACAATTTACTCAATTGCTCCCTTTAGACTAAATAGTAACAAGAAATGTATAAAAAGCTAGTTCTCCTGTCAAAGAAACTAGCAAACAGGAGACTTCAAATGGGAATGTAAACTACACAGCTAGTCTAATATGATTGTCTTGTAGAAGCTAATTTTTTAAAACAAAAAAGATTAATGGTAAAAAGGAACATAACTGTGATAACTACTTATCACCACATATGAATATTAGTAATAAATTATTAAGCAATTTATGGAGGGTATTTTTTTAATAGGGCACTAGCTATTATGTTACTTCTGGATTTGATATGGTGATTGATGATAATCCTGGCTTACCATCGATACTTTGCACACTAATGTGAATGTAAACTATGAGTGGCTGCAGCTAGTTTGTGGGTTTTTAATAAGAAAATTGCTGGATGGCATCTATGGGCGCCCATATACTAAAATATGAGATATTTGGATGTAGTGTGTGGTTGAAAGTACCATGCGTGTGTCTGTACAGTTGAAAGATGTATACTGGTAATAATGCTGATTTGAGCATATATATTTATTGGCATGAACATCAAGGAGGCTTGTGTCACGACCACCATGGCTGCTACCCTGATCCCCTATGCTGTGCCTAACTCTGGTCCCTGCAGCAGCGTGTCTCATGCCTTGGCACTCACCTACACTCCGGTGCCTTGTGCTGGTGGGGTACAGATGTCCGCGCTGTCACCGTGTGGTAACAGTGGTACGCTGTGCTCCAGTGCCGTGCGGGACATGGATGGTGTGTGTGTGTCTGTTCCTGTTTAGGCCCCGGCTGGAAACGCCGGCAGACTGCACAGCTGCGCACATCCAATGCCGGCTGGATTCTGTCGCCTCCGCTGGCGGCTGCCATCTTTTTGGTTTCCCCATCCAGTACTGTGCGGCTCCACCTCCGCCTGTCAAGTGGCTGACCAATAGCCGCACAGCTCACCTCTTAAGTACTGACTGGCCGGACAGACCGGCAGTCAGTACAATGATTTCCATGCCTTAAACATCATTGCTCACTCCTGGCTGTCTGTGGTAATACTACAGTTCTGGTGCCTCCGGTGAAAGTCTTCTCTTCTCCTGCCAACCGTTTACTGCATTCCTGTACACCAAGGAACCTTCTGCTGCCAATACGGACTGGACAAGGTTAGCCCCCCAAAGGGGTATTATCTTCATCCTAATTCCTGACAGTTAGGGGAAAATTTATTAAAGGAAATTTGTAAAAAATAGGTGTATTTGTATCCAGAAATACACTTATTTTTGACATTTACCATCCCGAAAATACGGCAATTCGTATTCGTATTGATAGCACATCAATACAACTACGAATTGCCGTATTTTTGGGATAGTAAGGGGGAAATTTACCAATATGAAAAACCTAGTTTTTCGTATTGGTATTTTCCCTACGACTGCATACGACTGTTTAAGTCGTATGCAAAGTCGTGTTCCGGAGGGGGATTTACAAAGCAGTCATATACGACTGCTTTGTAACCCACCGATGTCGTAGGAATTCGTATTAGCGGCCGTATATACGGCCGCTTATACGAATTATTTCTAGCAGTCTGCACGGATCAGTCAGATCCGTGCAGGCTGCAATGTGTAAAAAAAAATAGAAAAATAAATAAATAAAAAAAAAAACGGCGTGGGGTCCCCCCCACAGCCGAAACCAGCACCAGGCTGACAGAGCCTGGAGCCGGTAATTAAAAATCAGGGAACCCGACAAATAGGGGTTCCCCGATTTTTAACAACCAGCCCCAGGCTCCTGCTCTGGGGCTGGTTCCCAAAATACGGGGGACAAAATGACTAGGGGTCCCCCGTATTTTAAGAACCAGCCCCAGGCAAAACCAGCCAGCAGGCTAATGCCACAGCCGGGGGGAGACTTTTTATGCAAGTCCCCCCGGCCAAAGCATTAACACTACCGACCAGTCAGCCTGGCCAGGGGCCCTGGGGGAGTGGGGACCCCCCCAATAAAGGGGTCCCCCCCCTCCAGGACTTACCTGACCAGGCTGAAGCCTGGTGCTGTCCTCGATGCCCCTGGGCGGTGGGCATCGAGCTGATGGTATGGTGTAAAAAATAGAATAAAAACCATTGTCTTTTACTGGTGAACTATGAGTCCCAGCAAGCCTCCCCCGCAAGCTGGGACTTGGAGAACCACAAGTCCCAGCCTGCGGGGCATTAAAGGGCCCGCTGGGTCTTGTAGTGCCACAGTAAAAGAAAGAGTTAAATAAACACACTGACACACGTGAAAAATAAAAGTTTAATACATACATAACACATACATACTGATACTTACCTTTCTTGATCCCGTAGGTAGCCCTGGTCCTGATGTCCTGTGTCGTCCATGTCGGCTGTCTGCGTCGTCCTCCAGGTCCATGTCGACGGTCCGTGTCGTCCTCCAGGTCCATGGCGGGGTCCGGGTCCGAAGAAATCCATGTTGGAGCTGTGGAAGGAAATCCTACTCACCTGTTCCTGCGCTGAAGAAGTCTTCTCTTGATCCGACGTAGTCCAGGTAATCTTCATGCTGTCGCCGGTCCCCGCTGTCTGCGCTGTCTCTGCATCGCGCTGAGGAGAGATGCTGAAGTTTCATATTCGGCGCCTCTCCTCAGACTGAATTCTATTGGCCGCCTAGCGGGCCAATCAGGAGCCGAGAAAGTCGGCTCCTGATTGGCCCGCTAGGCGGCCAATAGAATTCAGTCTGAGGAGAGGCGCCGAATATGAAACTTCAGCATCTCTCCTCAGCGCGATGCAGAGACAGCGCAGACAGCGGGGACCGGCGACAGCATGAAGATTACCTGGACTACGTCGGATCAAGAGAAGACTTCTTCAGCGCAGGAACAGGTGAGTAGGATTTCCTTCCACAGCTCCAACATGGATTTCTTCGGACCCGGACCCCGCCATGGACCTGGAGGACGACACGGACCGTCGACATGGACCTGGAGGACGACGCAGACAGCCGACATGGACGACACAGGACATCAGGACCAGGGCTACCTACGGGATCAAGAAAGGTAAGTATCAGTATGTATGTGTTATGTATGTATTAAACTTTTATTTTTCACGTGTGTCAGTGTGTTTATTTAACTCTTTCTTTTACTGTGGCACTACAAGACCCAGCGGGCCCTTTAATGCCCCGCAGGCTGGGACTTGTGGTTCTCCAAGTCCCAGCTTGCGGGGGAGGCTTGCTGGGACTCATAGTTCACCAGTAAAAGACAATGGTTTTTATTCTATTTTTTACACCATACCATCAGCTCGATGCCCACCGCCCAGGGGCATCGAGGACAGCACCAGGCTTCAGCCTGGTCAGGTAAGTCCTGGAGGGGGGGGACCCCTTTATTGGGGGGGTCCCCACTCCCCCAGGGCCCCTGGCCAGGCTGACTGGTCGGTAGTGTTAATGCTTTGGCCGGGGGGACTTGCATAAAAAGTCTCCCCCCGGCTGTGGCATTAGCCTGCTGGCTGGTTTTGCCTGGGGCTGGTTCTTAAAATACGGGGGACCCCTAGTCATTTTGTCCCCCGTATTTTGGGAACCAGCCCCAGAGCAGGAGCCTGGGGCTGGTTGTTAAAAATCGGGGAACCCCTATTTGTCGGGTTCCCTGATTTTTAATTACCGGCTCCAGGCTCTGTCAGCCTGGTGCTGGTTTCGGCTGTGGGGGGGACCCCACGCCGGTTTTTTTTTTATTTATTTAATTTTTCTATTTTTTTACACTGTAGCCTGCACGGATCTGACTGATCCGTGCAGGCTAAAACGCAAATACGACATGAAAATGGTGTTCTATTTTCCTGTCGTATTTGCGTGGGTGTTTTACACCACTAAGCAGCCGTATTATCAGTACGGCTGCTTAGTAAATCAGAAACCACCATTCTTTGAATGGTGATTTCTGTCGTATTCTATCGATGGTGTAGACATTCGTATTTGTAACTACAAATACGAATGTTCCATCTTTAGGACTACGAATTGTTGTATTTTTGGGATTGTAAATCCCGAAAATACAAATTCGTAAAAAAAAGGTGTATTTCTCCCTACGAATACACCTTTTTTCTACGAATCCATTTTGGTAAATGTCCCCCTAAATGTCAAAAATAAGTGTATTTCTGGATACAAATACACCTATTTTTACACCTATTTTTTACAAATTTCCTTTAGTAAATTTCCCCCTTAATCTCCACGGTTACTTCTGGTTCAGCAGCCACGATCACACTCAGCAAGGACTCCCAGACTTTATCACCAATCCTTCATTCAATCATCCAATCCCTCATCCAATATTTCAACCAATCATCCAATCCTCATGCAATCATTCAATCTATTCTTCAATCATCCAATTCTTCATCCAATCCTTCAACCTGGAAACCAATCATCCAATTCTTCAACCAATCCAGCAATACTTCTTTCAATTGTCAAGCATCAATCATCTTCTTCAATAGAGACTTATATTATTGACTTTTATCGGTACTTGTGAGTTATCTGGACGCCCGATTTTTTGATTGTATGCCTTAAGTTAAGGCATACAATCAGATACGATGCGATGCGATATCGCATCGCATCGCATCGCATCGCATGCGACCATCGGATGCGATGACCCGATTTTTCCATAGGAATCAATGTTAAAATGATTCCTATGGAAAAAGGGGTCCTTTTCATACCCCTACTATCCAAGTGGGCATGGAGTTGGATATAAACCTGTGGCGAGCGTAGCGAGCCACCGAGCCCGAAGCGTGGCGAGCGAAGCGAGCCCCGCGAGGGGACGGTATTCCGGGTCCCCTCGCGGGGCTCGCTACGCTCGCCACGCTTCGGGCTCGGTGGCTCGCTACGCTCGCCACAGGTTTATATCCAACTCCATGCCCACTTGGATAGTAGGGGTATGAAAAGGACCCCTTTTTCCCATTGAATTCCATGTTAAAATGGACTCAGTCCATTTTAACATTGATTCCTATGGAAAAATCGGGTCATCGCATCGCATCGCATCCGATGGTCGCATGCGATGCGATGCGATGTGCCCGATCCGACCCGATTTTGAAATCGGGCGTCCGGATAACTCACAAGTACCCTTTTATCATTTCACAAACATTTAGTATATTATCCTGCCATCTTTTACAACCTGTATTACAGTACCTTAATAAATAAGTTTTTTTTTACAGCATTGTTTCATCACTTCTGTCGTTCATGCAACATCCCTATATTAAAGCACCTAGCCTCCATTATACTTCAGCTATTGCTTCTCAGTTTGTACTGACTCCATGGATCCAGCATCAGGTCAGGAGCGAGGCACTGCTCCAGTACAACAACTGGCGGCTCGCCTGGATCAACAGGAGGCTGCTCAAGAGCAAGTTATTCATGTCCTCCAGGATCTGACAATAAGACTGGATACCCTTCAAACAACTTTGCAGAAAGGCCAAGGGTCAATATCTACATCGGCGCCATCGCCTAGACCTATGGCTTCAACGACAGGAGTCACTGCTCACCTTCAACTCCCTACTCCAGCCAAATTTGATGAAAATCCCAAAAACTGTAGTGGGTTTATCAATCAATTCGAAATTCATTTCAAACTACAGTCTTCATACTTCCCTACTGAGTGAACTAAGTTAGCTTACGTTATATCCCTCCTTACTGGCGCTGCTCTCAATTGGGCATCTCCCCTGTGGGAAAAAGCAGACTCTATTTTATCTGATTATACTCGTTTCATCTCTACCTTCAAAATCATCTTTGATGAACCTGGCCGACTCAGTTCTGCTGCATCAGAAATTCTTTGTCTGCGTCAAGGATCTAGAACTGTGGGACAATATCTGGTTCAGTTTAAAATCCTAGCAGCTGAATTGGCCTGGAATGAGGAGGCTTTCCTCGCAGCATTTATGAATGGACTCTCAGATAAAATTAAAGATGAGCTAGCGGCCTGAGATTTGCCACCCAGATTAGAAAATCTGATCTCCCTCTGCGCCAAAATCGATTTGAGGCTCAGAGAGAGAAATTAGGAGAGGAGTCGAGCTAATCCTAATCCAATTCCGCTTGCCTCTAAAACTCCTCTACCAGCGGAGGAACCTATGCAGGTCAACCGCTTCAAACTTACTTCAGCTGAGCGTAAACATTGTCATGATGAGCGCCTTTTTCTTTACTGTGCTGATCCACAGCATGCCGTCGATTCCTGTCCTAAAAAGCCGGGAAACGCCAGAACCTAACCTGTAAGAGAGAGGGCAGGTTAGGGGTTCTTATCACCTCTCCAAATAACCAAGACTGTATTTTGCAAGTTTTTCTACAAGTTAAACATCAGCTCAGACAGTTGCCAGCTCTTCTCGACTCAGGAGCAGCAGAGAGTTTCATCACCACTGATGTTGTCAAAGGTTGGCGTCTACCTACCACTCCCCTTCAGCGCCCAGTATACCTTACTGCTGTAGATGGGAGCCGTATATTAGGAGAGACTGTCACCCTAAAGACTCAACCTTTAACCTTGCAAATTGGCTCACATGAGGAAAAAATACAGTTTTTTGTCATTCCCAAATCTTCCTATCCAATTGTCTTGGGCCTTCCCTGGCTACGTACCCATATTCCCAGTGCCAATTGGGTAATGTCCCAGGTTCAATGTTGGGGTGCCACCTGTACTAAATCATGTCTCAAATCCGTGGCACCTACTCGTCAAGTCTCCCTTCAGATTCCAGAGGGACTGCCTACTCAGTATCAAGACTTTTCTGATGTTTTCTCTAAAAAAGCCACCGATAAACTACCTCCCCATCGTCCATGGGACTGCTCTATTGAGTTAATACCAGGAAAGAACCCTCCTCGAGGACACACTTACCCTTTGTCTCTTCCCAGAACTCAAGCCATGTCAGAGTATATTGAGGAAAATCTTGCCAAAGGGTTTATCCGCCCATCATCTTCACCTGCTGGGGCTGGCTTCTTTTTTGTTAAAAAGAAAGATGGAGGACTGCGACCCTGTATCGATTATCGGGGTTTAAACAAAATCACCATAAAAAATCGTTACCCAATACCACTCATCACAGAACTTTTTGATAGGATTAAAGGAGCAATCATCTTTTCAAAATTAGATCTTCGCGGAGCTTACAATCTAATCCGCATCCGTGAGGGAGATGAGTGGAAAACCGCTTTCAATACTAGAGATGGACACTATGAATATTTTGTCATGCCTTTCGGTCTAAGTATTGCTCCAGCGGTTTTTCAGTCTTATATGAATGAATTGTTTCGTGATCTCCTGTACAAATATGTGGTGGTTTATCTTGATGATATTTTGATATTTGCCAACAGCATTCAAAAACATCGGGAAATTGTCAGAGAGGTGCTCTCTCGTCTCAGGAAAAATTCTCTTTTCTGTAAACTGGACAAATGTATTTTTGAAATTTATTTTATACCTTTTTTAGGTTATATTGTATCCGGCTCCGGTCTGAAGATGGATCCAGCAAAAGTGGAAGCCATTCAGTCGTGGCCTTGTCCTCATACTCTCCGAGGGGTCCAAAGATTCCTCGGATTTGCAAATTATTATAGGAAATTCATTAAAGGCTTTTCTACCATTGTTGCTCCAATAACTGCTCTTACTCGCAAAAATGCCAGACCCTCCAAATGGGATACCGAGGCGACTGATACCTTCTTGCTACTTAAAAAGAAATTCACTTCAGCGCCAGTTCTGATTCAACCAGATGTCAGTCTACCATTTACTCTCGAGGTTGACGCCTCTGCCATCGGCGTGGGAGCAGTGCTTTCTCAAACCAAAGCTGATGGTCAGCAGCATCCATGTGGTTTTTTCTCCCCGGCTGAGCAGAGCTATGCCATAGGAGACCAAGAACTCTTAGCTATCAGAATGGCCTTGGAGGAGTGGCGGTATTTACTGGAGGGAGCAGTTCATGTCATTAATATTATTACTGATCACAAAAATTAGCTTTTTTTAAAAATGCTCCATGTCTTAACCCCCGTCAAGCCAGATGGGCATTGTTCTTTTCCAGGTTCAACTTCAAATTGACTTTTCTCCTGGAGCGGAGAATCGTAAAGCAGATGCCTTGTCTAGGTCATGGGAAACTGAGGAGGAATCTAAATCCTATAAAGGAAGTCCAATCATTGATCCTCTCGCTTTTGCCGCAACAACTGTGCAAGTACCAGTCCCTCCAGGTAAAACCTTTGTTAAACCTAGTTCAAGAAAGCAGATTCTGCATTGGGCCCATAATTCCAAGTTCTCCGGTCACCCGGGGATTCAAAAGACCTATGAATTCCTGTCACATCAATACTGGTGGCCTGCTCTGAAAAGGGATGTTCAGGAGTACATTGCTTTCTGTCCTCATTGTGCCCGACATAAGTCTTCTAATTTAGCTCCAGTAGGTCTATTAAGGCCGCTTTCCATCCCAAAGGGGCCTTGGACTCATTTGTCGATGGACTTTATTACAGACCTTTTATCATCTGATGGTTATACCACCATATGGGTCGTCATAGACAGATTCTCCAAGATGGCTCATTTCATACCTCTACGGGGTTTACCTTCAGCCCCGAAATTGGCAAAATTGTTCATCAAAGAGATCTTCAGAACCCATGGGCTACCTGAAGAGATTGTGTCAGATCGAGGTGTACAATTTGTTGCAAAATTCTGGTGAGCCTTGTGTAAAACTCTGAAAATTAAGCTTAATTTTAGTACAGCCTACCACCCGCAATCTAACGGCCAGATGGAGAGGGTCAACCAAGTTGTAGAGACTTTTCTTCGTTTACATGTTTACTCTTCCCAGGATGATTGGGTCGAGGTGTTGCCATGGGCCGAATTTGGGCATAACAATCAATATCATTTGTCTTCTTCTTCTACTCCTTTCTTTGTTAACTATGGCTTCCATCCTAGGGTTCCTGATTTCCAGCGGCTGCCTTCAACATCTGTGCCAGCGGTGACTTTGACTCTCCAGCAGCTTCGGCAACACTGGAGAAAAGTCAGGAAATCCTTAACCAAAGCCTCACAAAGGTATAAAAGGTTTGCTGATAGGAGAAGAAGAGCTGCTCCCACCTGGAGATTGGGAGATAAGGTATGGCTGTCTACTCGTAATCTCCGCCTTCGGGTTCCTTCGATGAAATTTGCACCCCGTTTCATTGGTCCATTCTCGATCACACAGGTCATCAACCCAGTTGTCTACAAGTTAAAATTACCAAATTACTTGAGAATTCCTAATTCATTTCACGTATCATTGTTGAAACCACTAATCTAAACAAATTTCACGCTGCTCTACCTAAGTCTCCTAAAGTCTTTACCCACAGGGGCATCGAATACCAAGTGGCTCATATTCTAGACTCCCGCATCCGATATAACCGATTACAGTACTTAATTGACTAGAAAGGCTACGGGCCAGAGGAGAGGTCTTGGACCAACGCTTCTGAGGTACATGCTCCTACATTGATTAAAAACTTCCATAGGAGATTCCCAATTAAGCCTAAAGAGCGTCCAAGGGCCACTCGTAAAAGGAAGGGGGGGTTCTGTCATGACCACCATGGCTGCTACCCTGATCCCCTATGCTGTGCCTAACTCTGATCCCTGCAGCAGCATGTCTCATGCCCTGGCGCTCACCTCCACTCCAGTGCCTTGTGCTGGTGGGGTACAGATGTCCGCGCTGTCACCACGTGGTGACAGTGGTACACTATGCTCCACTGCTGCGCGGGACATGGATGGTGTGTGTGATGCGCCATGTGTGTCTGTTCCTGTTTAGGCCCCGGCTGGAAATGCCAGCAGACTGCACAGCTGCGCACATCCAATGCCGGCTGGATTCTGTCGCCTCCGCTGGCAGCCGCCATCTTTTTGGTTTCCCCATCCAGTACTGTGCGGCTCCACCTCCGCCGGTCAAGTGGCTGACCAATAGCCGCACAGCTCACCTCTTAAGTACTGACTGGCCGGACAGACCGGGAGTCAGTACAATGATGTCCATGCCTTAAACATCATTGCTCACTCCTGGCTGTCTGTGGTAATACTACAGTTCTTATGCCTCCGGTGAAAGTCTTCTCTTCTCCTGCTGATCGTTTACTGCAAACCTGTACACCAAGGAACCTTCTGCCGCCAATACGGACTGGACAAGGTTAGCCCCCCAAAGGGGTATTATCTTCATCCTAATTCCTGACTGTTATTCTCCACGGTTACTTCTGGTTCAGCAGCCACGATCACACTCTGCAAGGACTCCCAGACTTTATCACCAATCCTTCATCCAATCATCCAATCTTTTAACCAATCATCCAATCCTTCATCCAATCATCCAATCTTTCATCCAATCCCTCATCCAATCTTTCAACCAATCATCCAATCCTTCAGCCAATCATCCAATCCTCATTCAATCTATTCTTCAATCATCCAATTCTTCATCCAATCCTTCAACCTGGAAACCAATCATCCAATTCTTCAACCAATCCAGCAATACTTCTTTCAATTGTCAAGCATCCATCATCTTCTTCAATAGAGACTTATATTATTGACTTTTATCATTTCACAAACGTTCAGTATATTATCCTGCCATCTTTTACAACCTAGATACAAAATATTCACTAGGAATAGTCAGGCGCTTAACAGAGACTGTGTCCCCAAGAAAGCAGCTGCTCAGGTATGGGGGCAGTCACTCCCCACTCGAAAACAAGAAAAAGAAGTACACGCACAAGTTGAGTCACGTTTGACTGCGTCCTGCAGCTTTATCAACCTTTGGTAAAGCTGCAGGACGCAGTGAAACGCGTTAAATGACAGAACCCAGCCTCTGGATATTGCTGTGAAGTTTCCACTTGTTGCAGATCCATTTCTCTGGTTTAAATACATTGGCGGACACCGTGCCCAGCATCTCCAGGTGAACAGCATCTACACCAGTGAGAACCACAATTGTGCACGGAAGCCTACTTTCACTCTTTTTGTTGCAACACCAACTGGGTGCATCGCTCCAGGGATTCCTCCGGTGATTCAAGCTAAACATCTATCCCTCACCCCAATAAGAGGACTGAAAATACCCAAGTGAGCGACATTACCTCCAGCGGCAATCCATGCAGCCGCAGACATCGTGAGGACCCCAGTTCTGGTATACTCAGAAAGAATTTGAACTCATCAATTGGTAACGTGCACTTACCTGTCCCCAAAAGTAATAACTTTCCATGTTATATTCCAGACATATCCATTGAGGCATGGCTATTGTTTTTAACTATTCATTCCAGTTCACTTTTATTTCCCTACCCTATCATGTTATATTGTTTTTATGTACCATTGTAATTTATTGTGATTTTATTTAGTAAAATTGTTATACTTTTCCAATTATCTGGTATTGTCAATCATTACAAGCGCTGCTCGACTCGCCTTGTGCGTGTCCTTCTTTTTCATCTTTTACAACCTGTATTACAGTACCTTAATAAATAAGGTTTATTTTACAGCATTGTTTCATCACTTCTGTCGTTCATGCAACATCCCTATCTTAAAGCACCTAGCCTCCATTATACTTCAGCTAGTGCTTCATGAAACGTGACAGCTTGTGACCGATTCTATTCAAAGGATTGCGTAAATTTTATACAGAACTTATACTGATGTGATTTATATTCACGTTATCATAAACTGATATCAATTTTGAGTCTTCCTCTTACCTTCTCATCAACAGGTAACTGAGCATAAGAGTGCAGAGTGTTTCATCTCATTTGTGCATGTTTAATTTGTGTAAAGGTAACTGAACAGAACAGTGCAAATGGGCCTAATTAGACATTTTGAAGGTGCCCCCCCTTCTACAGTGAGGGGAGATGCACAAGTACAATGTGGGTATAGGGTGACACACGCACAGGTTGATTGGGGGGTACAAGGCATCACAAGGATGTCACACCCATCGGAGTAAGGGGACTATAATACAATACAGGACTAGTTGTCCCACAATGTGCTGCAGTTAAAAAGTCATAGTGGCAGTGGCACGACACCACTGCTCGCTACATTGACCCGTGGTCACAGAGAAAATTCCAGAGCTTCATTAGCAGTGAGTGGGTGCATGGGGAGCTGGGCCCTAGAAGTGCTCTGAGACCCCTTGCACCAACAGCAATTACGCCACGGGGAGAGCGAGATGGAGAGTGAGGGTGGGGGGGATAGAGAGGAAGGGGGAGAGAAAGAGGAGAGAGATGGAGTGAGCTAGTGTGGAGGTGTAGAGAGACATTAAGGAATAAATAGGGGGAGAGTGAGAGAATTACCTTATAAAAGCAGTCCGCCACAGGTCTCTTGTGGGGGTGGGGCCTCTACTGCATGGGAGTCGGGCCTGCCAAGCTGGGGAAAGTTTTGCAGGGGGTGGGCGCCGCCACCACCTCTATATCCTCTGCAGCTTGCGGGGGCCAGGAGGAGGGGGCTATGCCAGTGAACGCTCTTTCCAGCAGGGAGGGATAAGTGGTAAGCTTTGAGGGCAGACTTTAGTGGGTGCAGGGGGAGCTGCAGGCCTTGATAACAATTTGGGCCTCATAGCAGCAACATTCTCGGTAGTTACGCCACTAAGTGCTAGAGATGGCAAAACGGGTCACTAAAAAGAGCTTGGATCTAGCAGCTCAATCCGTGGAAAGATACAGATCTTTTAGGTGAACGACGGGTCGCGATGAAAGAGGGTTAATTTCATAATAATGAAGCAAGATTTCCCCTGTACTTAAATTCCTTCACAATTGTCGGGCGGGTGGGTGTGCTGGCTATACACGATAAAAATGAAAGCAAAAGAATGGCGGCCCACCTTTTTGGGATCGGTGGCTCACTCTTTACAGTGAAACGGCCAAAAGATCTGCTTCATTCATTAACGTCCCATCTATACTCCTCATTTGTGCATGTTTAATGTCTTAAGGTGAATGACTTTAGAGTACCCCTGCAGATTATCTGTACTGATGCACTGAAATATTATTTTGCTAATTAGGTGTTAAGGAATTAAAGCATAGTAATAGGTATAAGGCATATTTTCATAATAGATTGCCTATTCATATGATGGGCTGTTAATAACCTTTTTGGAAGAGGGCAGGACTCTTTGTTAAATCATAGATGGTTTGTTTGTTTAAACTGTTTGTTTGTTTAAGCAGTTGCTGGGGGAGGGTTTTACTGTGGTGTATGTGTAACCGTTGTAGACACACGTATTTAATGAACATCCAGGAGGCTTGGGGTCGATTGAGGCTTGGTGTCCATCTATTCAAAGGATAGCATAAATGAAACACAGAACTTAATTTTATGAGTTTGAAAAAACTCAGGAGCCCGAGGTGTGCTCCCTACCACCAGTGCTGTGCCTAAACACGTGCAAAGGGGGCCGTGCGATCGAAATGGGCCATCTCCCGAAGGAGACGGGCCCTGTTTTTCCCCTAACCCCTCTCAAGCATGAGGCCGAAGAGGGGAAAATAGGGAACGGTGGGTCCTCTTCGCCGAAGCTTAGAGAGACCCTCATTCCTCAACCCCCGGAAGGGTTAGGACGGCGGGTCATCCGCACCCGAAGGTTTGGAGAGACCCTCAGTAGACTTCCCTCCGCCTTGCGGCTCGGGGTCGTCCTCGGGGGACCGAAGTTCTCCCCAAAAGGCGAGAGCTTCGGCACATTGGGGAAATGGAAGGCCCGAAAGGGTCGACCACACTACCCAAAAAAAGTGACACACTACAGAAAACGTGTAAAAGTGCACGAACGTGAAGAGAGGAAAATAAATAAATAATAAAGAGGACCCCAGCCAGAAGGCCGGGGTGGGGGTGTGAAAAATTGTCCTACCCCATCCAAAAGGACCGAGGTAAGGACGTGCAGCCTAACCTAAGGGGAAGTGCGCAGTGCAAGTGCTTACTTGTGCAAGGTGATTTTTGGGATCACCCGTGCAGGTTCAGCACCCCCGAGTTTCCCCGGGGGCACAGTGCAGCCTCGGGCCCTAGGCAACCAACCGATCAGCGTCCGACCAAGTGTTTCTCTGCTCCCATCGTAGGGCACTTTCCAGCCCCTGGCATGGGAATGGGTACTCCACTGGGCTTTTCGACTGACTCCCTTAGGAGCTGCGACCCCCTCGGAAGAGCAATCTACTCAGTCTCAGTTTCTCCGATCCCAAGGTTAAGGTACTAAGCTGGGCCTTTTGCGGTCTCCCCATCAGAGGCTACGAACCTCTGGAACAGGAGCCATCTACTCAGTCCCAGCCTTTCTCCGCTCCTTGGGAAGGATACTAGACTGAGCCTTTCGCTGTCTCATACTTCGGGGGCTACGAACCCCGTCAAGAGAGTCAAACTACTAGGCCCAGTGTTTCTCCCCCCCTCTTACCAGTGGATTTACGGAAACAACACCTCCTATCAAAGGCAGAGGTGAAGGTACTCAGCCAGACTTTTCACCACTCCCAGGCAAAAAAGAGGAGTCCCACACCCTCCGCCCATCAGAGCAGCTACTCAGTCCAGCCTTTCTCTATTCTCTGCCAGAGGCCAGTCCATACCCACTGATAAGAACAGATACTACACTTGATCTTAGCCAAAAGGTATACTGATGTTAAACTGAAGGAAACCAGAAGTCGCATACTCTACCAGAAATCAGTATCACTGAAGAACATTTCTACAACATAGCTGCCTACCACAGGAGACTCCCTGGAATAGCAGCAATCTCCCTCTCTCCCTCATTAGTCTAGCAATTTCCCTCATTTCACCTAGCCCACATTACACTGTTATATTTGGGGAAATAAGGAATGAGAGACAGATACATTTACATTGAATTATCAGTGCCATTTCCCAGCACTTTAGCAAGTATAGTATATCTTACTAACTGCTTTGGGGCTCACCTACATTTGTATATAAGTAATTTTAAGATACCTCTCAGATGTAGCAGTACACACCCACGCATCTAGGTGCCACGTTCACAATCTCTCCATATATGCAACTAGGAGGAACATGACACACGCTTTGCAAAATTCTATTACCAACTATAATCTCCCTAAAACTAGTTTTCAAAAGTAGGCAAGTATGTTCTACAACAAAGGACAATTTGCCTTGCCCTCTCAAAATACAACTGACTGTGTAACCTGGACTCTCAGAATTGGTTCAGATTTATGTTTCATTTTCACCTGTAATTACTGGTATTTATATCTGCTCATTATGCAAACATCTCATTGCACATGATACCCATAAGTCATTTTGCCAAGGACCTTATGAAAAGTTAGTTGTAGAACCAACTAATATTACTCTTTCACCTTCTAATTTTAACTTTAGCCTTTTAACAAAGAGCATGCTCAACAAACGACTCATTTTTATATCATGTCATTGAATTTTTTTCAAAATGTACTCATTCTACACTGTCCTTACAACTAACCTTTCTGTGCACATTTCTGCTTCCATTATTGACTCACTTCTTCCTAACACTCACATACGTCTTTACATGTACTTTAACATCCACAACTTACCACCACACAAAACATTCAGAAACCTCCACCAACATTTATATCTCCCTTCTGCTTTTATTAGCTGGCTATATATCCACAAATCCAGGCCCTAACCCTGGCCTAGCGGCCAATCAAGAGTTTCCAGCTGTATCCCGCTAATTACTGGCAATATTTTCAATACAGCTGCTTGGTACATTAGGAATGACCATTCTTTTTAATCATTATTCCTATTCTGTCGATGGTGTATGCATTCGCATTCGTAAATACGAATACGAATGTGCCATGAATACGAACAAGAATTGTTGTATTTTTGGCATAGTAAATGCTGTATTTACGAATACGAATATTTTAGGTGTATTTGGCTTAGTAAATTTCCCCCATAATCTGATTGGTTGCCCATAGCCACATTCCATCTTCAATAGAACTCTCATTTTAGTAAATAAACCCCTAAGAACACTGGCAATCAGAACAATTAGAATATACTCTGTAAATTAACATGGAGTAAAATTGAGGTTCTACGCCAATGTTTGGTCAAATGAAATGAGCACACCTACCATGGCCAAGTGATTTCATCAGATGGGTCCTTAACATTAACCGGGTGCAGATGTCTTGCAGACTTTGGGATGGTGTAAGTGTTGCCAGGCAGAATAGGGTGTAGTGCTAGTGTTGTCTTACAGACAAGAGGATGGAGCTAGTGTTGCTTGGCTTACAAAGGAATTATGCTTATGTTGCCTTGCTGACTAGGGGATGATGCTAGATTTGCCAGGCAGATTTAGGAATGGTGCTATTGCAGTAGATTATAATATGGCCCAGAATGGGAACTGTTACTATTCACTGTAGTAACCTCCTGTATCAGAGAAGCCTTGCCAAGGCCTGGAGGTTTATCATATTTTTACTAAATATATGTAACTAAGATCTCTAAATTACCTTCTATTACGTTGGCTTTTCAAATCTTTTTACTAATGCCCTTTGGTGTGCTGGTTAACACCCGTGCCCTTTCAGCACCTGAGGGGCATTACTAATTTGATTAAGCAGCTTACACTCTGTTTTTACGGTGCTATTGTTGCCTGGCTGATTAGAGGATAGTTCTAGTGTTTTCCGACTGACTAGGGAATAATATTAGCAGTGTCTGACAACCTTAAGAATGGTGCTAGTGTTGTGTAAAATGTACAAAAATTATTTATTCTACAAATGCTCTACAGCAAGAGCTCTAATCAGAGGGGTGGTGAGCAGCAAGAGTATAGATGCTGGGGTGTGATTAGGTTAGGCTGGGTAAAAAATACAATAGTAAAATTGAATATAAAAAATAAAGAAGTGGAGAGTATATGGAAATGGTTGGTATACAGAGGCACAAAAAGGACTTTGGCCCTTATTCTGGTTGGTGCGGCCGGAGCCGCACACGGTGCTCCGGCCGCACAAACCAAACCCCGCCCACGAGACGGATCGCCACGGCCGTCCGTACACGGACGGCTGGCGATCCGCATAAAAATGGTGGAGGCGTACGCCTCCACCATGGTGGGAGCTGCCCCCTGCATTCGATGGTCGTCGACCATCGAAGGCAGGTCCGCACGCCCCAGCAGCTCCCGCAAGCTGAGACCACACGGACAATCGTCCGTGTGCTAGCTTGTATGGGGGCTGAGAGCTGACATCCGGCGACGTCAGCTTTCCGCCCCCATGAGTTGCGTCATACCCTCATTACCATGCATACGCCCCGCGTTTGCATGGGAACGCCCATGAAACGCGGGGCGTACACATAGGGAAATGAGGGTCTGAAGCCCCTCACGCCCCTATACGCCCCCTTTGCGGCGGACGAAATCCGTCTGCGGCGAAGGGGGCTGCACATGCGCAGATTGACCTCTGCGCATGTGCAGATTAAAATCATCGGCGGTACGGCCGCACGCGGGCCGTACCGTCCGAACCAGAATAAGGGCCTTTATAGGGCACTACTTCAGCAGGTAACAAACACCATGGTAAGCATGTGAGAGGGGAGTGCAGTGCCTGTTGCCATGCAAAGTCAGATTTGCCTCTCACCTGGCATCACACCCTCACCCTTAGGCACCAGGGGAATGCCCAGAGTTTTATAGGTGTCCCCATAAAAATGCCAACATACAGCCTAATAAACAACAATAATAATGAACAGATAACCTTTGGGATCCAATATATATATATATATATATATATATATATATATATATATATATATGTAGTCATATGTGTTGGAATCAGGCCCCATGTTAGCTGTGCTGCAAGTTAAAAAATAATAAAAAATTATTGTTGGGAAAAAAATGTTGTACAGTACTATTCTGTGCACTGCCCTGCAGTTTGCTGTACTCCATACACAGTATGAGCTCAGCTGTAAGTTAAAAATGGATAACAACTAGTTTAGAAAAGACCCTGGACATGGTGGACAGACCACAGTTTCCAGTCATCATTTGTTCCTACACACCGCACCAGCAAAAAGGACTATAGGGGCAGAGCGCGGCACCACTACCCTCTTCTATAGTTTAGAAAAGAGCAGGAGCAGCAACTCAATACTATCGCTGCAGCCGCCAGTCATGAAAATGCTAGTCCTTCAATGTAATCTGCTGAATCCAATGCACGAGGGCACAGAAGGTTTAAGTCAGGGCATCTGAAATAAAATAAAAAAAAATATATTATATGTTTTCCAGTGGCAAATTAAAATCACTTTTATTAAAGGGAAATGTTAGAGCAAAAAAAATCATACAATTAGCAAGATGCCATCTACCACACTCAGGGGCAGTGTTCCCTCTAAGCTGTGCGCACGTGCGCGCGCACACAACTCGACAAGTGTGCGCACAGACATTACAACAGAGCGCACAAAGAAGAAGTGGTCCCTTTTTACAGTTGTGGACTCAATTAATGTGTGTTTCACCCAATAACTACATTGTGTACTGTGTTTTGAATGTTTAAATGTTTAATATAATTTTTAAGTAAAGTTAATACAAATGCTGAACGTCATTTTGCAGTTTTATATAATTGACGCACAAAAATTTAAATTTCCTTCCAAAGTTGCACAGCCAAAATCTTTTGCTGCACACAGCCTTCGTAACATTAGAGGGAACATTGCTCAGGGGGTTATTCTAGTTCACTCTTTCTGACAAAATCCTTCTTAGATGGACAAAACCATGTGCACTGCAGGTGGGGCAGATGTAACTTGTGCAGAGAGAATTAGATTTGGGTGGGGTTTTACTTCAAAGTGAGATCTATATTGCAGTGTAAAATTAAAGCAGCCAGTATTTACCATGCACAGAAACAAAATAACTCACCCAAATCTAATTCTCTCTGCACATTTTACATCTGCCCCCTGCAGTGCACATGGTTTTGTCCATCTAAGAAGGATTTTGTCAGAAAGAGTGAACTAGAATAACGCCCTAAGTGTGTGGTAAAGGCTCAGGCCTTGACTTTTATTTAAGACTGGTGGTTCTGCAATGGTCAGTCAGGAATTATTTTCATCCTCTCCTAACAATTCATTCCAATCCAGAAGAGATTAAAAAACAGTGAGTTTGTAATACCCCACTATACAAGGTGTTATGAATGGCACTGTGCAGTGCGCTATAGTGTACATGTTTACACAGTTGGAAAAATCCCAGCAGCCTCAGCAGCTACACAAGCAGGCAGGGTTAGGTCACATGACTAGTGGCAGTTAGAGAGGACTCTGAGGCAACTGAAATGGAGGAAGGTTTGCGCTGTGTCTATGAGCCCCTGCTGGCTTTCATGGCTGTTCATGTTGTTTGAGGACAGATTTCTCTGGAACCAAACGGCCCAGTTTCACAGGATCAAAATCATTCGAAGGCTACATATAAATGGGTCAGTTGGTTCTGAAGATATAGCTGGTTGTTTAAAGGGGGGCGGGTGGTTTTCTCTCCCCCTCACACCAGAAAATGCAGGGACTAGGCTGGTGTAAAAGGGGCCAGTCCGAGAATGTCCCTGCATGATCCTGGGACCATATTCCTTGCATTTTCTGGTATGAAAGGTGTATTATTTCAAATAGCCAGGTCATGCAGTGCTCTGAATACAGCCGGGCAGCCCCCTGCTCTCTGCCCGGCTGTTAATGGCTGTCATTTCTGCCGGTGGCGACTGTCCCCCAGTTACCGCGAGCATGTATTCCCCGTTGGCAATGAGCATGTAATCCCACATGGCAATGAGCATGAAACCCCTGGCAATGAGCATGGAACCCCTGACAATGAACATGTAGGTAAGCAACACTTATGTAGCATCATTTTTAATAGGTATTATGGTGTTTGGAATAATACGTAATGGAGATTATGGTGTGAGGCTTAACATGTAATGGGCATTATGGTGTAAATTTTTAATGTGTGCCTTTGGCGCGCAATGCCCCTATTTATGAAGCATATTGTGCATTATTGCTCAATCTGTTTGGTATAGTGCAGGCATGTCCAAACTCTGGCCCTCCAGCTGTGAAACTACAAGTCCCATCATGCATTGCCACAGTTTTGCAATTAGGGAATGCTAAAACTATGTCAAGGCTTGCTGGGACGTGCAGTTTCACAACAGCTGGAGGGCCACTGTTTGGACATGCCTGGTATAGTGTGTATTTTGGCTCAATCCATGTGGCAAAATGTGGACTTGTGTGGCATAACATGAATTTTGACTCAATCTATGTGCTATAGTGTGAATTTTTGCTCAATCGGTGTGAATTTTGTCTCGTTCCATGTGGCATAATGTGTAAGAAGCAAGTACAGTATAAGGGGATACTATTGTGTTGCATGATTTGTATAAGGGGTATATGGTGTGGGAAACTTAGGTTACCACATAAAAGGTGCTGACATATTGTCTACCAAGTTTCGGTTTTCAGTATTTTTTTATGACTAGAGTGCCGCCTCACCCCGCAAGTATCTTAGGACTTCGGCGTCCTGCAGGTGCACCTTTGGAGTGCACCCGCCAATATATCTCCCTGCATTTTTCTTATGCCAGCCCCCTGCCTTTTCCAGGCATATATAATTAGTTGAAAGTATTTACACAAATAGAGACACACCCATGAGCAGGCCACTCAAACGGAACACTGGTCACACCCCCCACATTATTAGGTGCTGGCCGCAACCCCTATTATTGCGCATAATAGGCCCTTGATCATTTTCAGCTCCAGGCCAGTAGCGCACGCAGGGGGGGGGGTTCTGAGTACCCAGAACCCCCCCCAGGAGTCTAAGGGTCCCCTCTTTCCATGGACATAAAAATTTTAAAAATTCGGCCCTTGGGAACCGGAGATGTCTGACTTCAAAGCAGTGGTCCCCATCCAAGTCTGTTAATTGTTATTCCCAGTCAGATATTTCAGGTTCTGTCTGACTTAGCGTTTTTCTGAGGGTATATTCCAAAAGCTGGGACTCTCCCTCTTTTAGGGACACTGGCAGCTTGTCTCTACTGTTCCCAGAACCAGAGATATTAGCCGTCAAGCAGCTGGTTACTGCTCCAGCTCCACACACCTGGTATGTAGTTTTATATACTCGTTGGCAGATTGCTCTGCCTCCTGAACTCTGATCCCCTAGTCCCCAATACCATTTGGTAGGTGGGATTCTCTAGTTTTTCCATTCCAATCTAAGAAACCTATTTTTGGGAACTGGAGATATCTGCAGTCAAGCAAGCTGTCCTCCCACCAGAAAATTATGAATAATGAGCCCACTCCACTATACACCCCTCCTCTGCATATTAAACATCCTCTACCACCCTGGAAGTTATATATCAGAGCCACTTCATTCAGCCCAATGCCCCCTTCTCCCACTCCATCTCCCACCATCTGTACAGTAAAGGGGTAATTAGTGGAAATTACTGATCCAGGCCCTACATGCAGAGCGGTTGATATAATACCCCCTACCACCCGCAGGACATCAAATCTTCCCCCACCCCTACCGCTGGAGGATCGGTAGGGGCCCCAATACATTGCTATGCCCAGGGGTCATACAATGCTGTTGACGCCCCTGTATGTGTGTATGTATGTATGTATGTGTATATATATATATTTTATTATTATTATTATTATTTATATACATTTGGTCTATCTATAATACTTTAACTGACCCGGCATATACTAGGTCACCTAAGTGTCCATCTCCGTGCTTTGCTCCGCCCCTCTGGAAACCCCCTTCTGAAAATCCTGCGTTTGCCACTGCAGGCCCATTTAGACCTTAATCTGGCTCTGGGTATCAGGACATAGTGATCAAAAGAGACATAACCCAAACCCCTTACACTACACCTCAATGGCAAGATTGTATATATTAATGAAAGCTGGCCCAAGAAAGTGACACAAGCAATAAATGTACTCAGAACTACGGTCCTTCCATGTGTAACCCTGAACTGCATTACTAGCTACAGTGTAAGGATTTGCTGCAGCTCTGTTAGCTGATGTTTCCAGTGCAGAGCTGTCATCCATAGTTACATTACACAAAAGGAGTGAAATAATTATCAGCTAGAAGTAGATCCTTCGATTGAGAAAGTTACCTGAAGAAAGTTAAATAGTAGCCTCTGATTGAGTGCTGAACTGTGTCATATAATACAAAGAAAGTAAAACTTTTCCCTTTGGAATACAACCGGCCTAGTCCTGCACAATGTCCATACTTAGCATGAGACTGACCTTGGTGATCTGGATAAGGAGCTATCAGGATTAAAGTTGAGTACTCCAACATGAACCACATAATAGATTTAAATGGAGCCCCATAGGTAATGCAAACTTATTTTGGTTATTTGTAAATTGCCTTTATTATTTAATTGAATTGTTAACTGTTAGTGGATTCTACACGGTTTTTGCTGTGCATGCAGGTTATTGTAATTTGTGATAGCCATTTTCAAATTTTACAGTTAAGAAAAGATTACTCATTCCAGCATTCCAGCTTAATAAAATACCAAAGAGAAATTTTGTAATGAATGTCCATGTGAACAGTACAATGATTTGTGCTGGGAATTAGTGTAACGGATCTTAAAATTCAGTTTATAAACAAGCATAAATTCTGAGTGTCATATGTTCAAAAACATAAAAGTCATAAATCCCTGAGGAGAATCTAAGGCAGTGATGGGGAAACTTCGGCCCTCCAGCTGTGGTTTAGCTACACATCCCAGCGTGCCCTGCTACAGTTGGTGGGCTGAAGGTTCCCCATCCCTTGTCTAAGGGATACATTTACGCAGTGGCGGAACTACCGTGGGTGCAGGGGATGCAGCTGCTATGGGGCCCGGCGGCTGGGGGGGCCCGATAGACAGCAAGCACTCCCCTGCACCCTGCTTAGTTTTTATTTTTATTTTAGAGAGCCGCGGCCGCCTGTATTATGTTGCTCGCTGGAGGGGAGAGAGCAGCGAGCACAGTAAGGAGCCGGGCGGGAGGATGGGCGGGGGCGCTAGTCCGGAGGAGAGACTAGGAGGGAGAAGGGACTGTCTGCCTAGCGCACTAGCGCAGGCACGGCAGTGGAACACTACTCAGTCAGTACTACTGACGTCGATGCGCAGCCGAGGGAGTCCCAGTAATGTGCGGTGGTGGCTGTGTCCACAGAGAGGTACAGTAGTACAGCCACTCACCACAGTAGTCGCCACCTCCTGCTCCCCGCCGGCTGCCGCCTATACCCTATCCTCCCCGCCGCCTACAACCCCCACTCCCCTACAGGCTCCAGTCCCCACTTCAGGAGACTGCTGCTACTTTCGCCCATAGTACTGGCTGTCTCTGCTCTGACAAGCAGATCGGGGACTGACAGCCAAACTTCTGGAGACAGCGCAGGGGCATTTTTGCTGCTGTCAGTGAGTGCTCACAGATAGGCAGTCGCTCATCCTGATTGGCTGCCTGTACGTGAGCTGTGATTTACTTCAAGAGAGCGGCACATTCAAAATGCTGCTGCCCTGTCTCTACAAGTTTGGCTGCCAGCCAGACTCAGTCAGTCCCCAATCTGCTTGAGTCAGAGACAGACAGTCCTAGGGGCGGAAGTAACACAGGTCTCCTGAAGCTCAGGAGCTTTGTATCTGGCTCCACAATCTCCTTCTATGCCGCCCGGGGGTCTTTGGGCCTGAGACACCAGTCCCATTTGTCCTCCTCCTGATGGTGGCCCTGCAGTAGCACGCACACCTGCCCCCCACTCCTGCTACTGTTGCATAATTAAATGGACCCCTATGCTCCCACATGCTTGTGTGCACTGCCTCTCATACTCCTACACCTGTGAAGCAGAGAGGAGCCGCGGTGCCTGAGGAGCAGCGTGGGACAGAAATGCGGTAAGTTTGTAATTGTTGCCTAATGTGTAATGGGCTTTGTGGTATGTCACTTAATGTGTAATGGGCTTTGTGGTGTGTCACTTAATGTGTAATGGGCTTTGTGGTGCGTCCCATAATGTGTAATGGGCTTTGTGGTGTGTCCCATAATGTGTAATGGGCTTTGTGGTGTGTCACTTAATGTGTAATGGGCTTTGCTGTGTTTCTACTAATGTGTAATAGGCTTTGCGGTGTGTCCCATAATGTGTAATGGGCTTTGCGGTGTGTCCCATAATGTGTAATGGGCTTTGCGGTGTGTCCCATAATGTGTAATGGGCTTTGCGGTGTGTCCCATAATGTGTAATGGGCATTGCGGTGTGTCACATAATGTGTACTGGGCATTGCGGTGTGTCAGATAATGTGTAATGGGCTTTGCGGTGTGTCCCATAATGTGTAATGGGCTTTGCGGTGTGTCCCATAATGTGTAATGGGCTTTGCGGTGTGTCCCATAATGTGTAATGGGCTTTGCGGTGTGTCCCATAATGTGTAATGGGCTTTGCGGTGTGTCTCATAATGTGTAATGGGCTTTGCGGTGTGTCGCTTAATGTGCAATGGGCTTTGCGGTGTGTCTCATAATGTGTAATGGGCTTTGCGGTGTGTCGCTTAATGTGCAATGGGCTTTGCGGTGTGTCTCATAATGTGTAATGGGCTTTGCGGTGTGTCTCATAATGTGTAAGGGGCTTTGCGGTGTGTCTCATAATATGTAAGGGGCTTTGCGGTGTGTCTCCTAATGTGCAATGGGCTTTGCGGTGTGTCGCATAATGTGCAATGGGCTTTGCGGTATGTCTCATAATGTGCAATGGGCTTTGCGGTGTGTCTCATAATGTGTTACGAGCTTTGCGGTGTGAAGCGAGGCCACATACTTTTTTATAGAATGTGTCCATTCTTTATTTTAGAAAATATATATTGGAGGGGCACGTTTGTTCACACTAATGGTGGCCACACACGGCGGGATGCGCACTGGTAGAGACCTGTGTTAGGGGGGGCCCCAAAATAATTTTTGCTATGGGGCCCACAAAGTTCTAGTTACGCCTCTGCATTTACTAAAGGTTTTTATAATGAAAAGAGGTGATATTGCTCATAGCAACCAATCATATTTTGTCTATCATTTTCTAGGATGCAGTAGAGAAATGATAGACAGAATCTGATTGGTTGCTGTGGGCTCTTTATTTTTGGAACTTTTCAATAATTTTTCCCTAAGTGTTAGCCTGATTTATAGACTGCATCAGGGGCATAACTCCCAGAGGCAATATAGACTCCTGTCTCCGGGCTCCAAGCCCTAAAGGGGCACTTGCTGGTTCACAGTTGTATACAGATTTGACCGCTGCTCTTCCAATGGAGCTTTGTGGTACATTCACTGTTGCATAGTTAATCATTTCTGTCATAGGAGCTCTTCTAACACCTGCAATCGGGGACACAACAGCTTCTGCCTTGTACCGCTCAGCCCGCTTTGTAGCAAGCAACGGGGCACCCTCCCCTGCTGCTGTACTGTAAAACCCACTGGTGAACACTCATGCTGCAGATGGCTGAACCTTTTGAGTCTTATTCTGATCCACCAGCCATTGTCACACCTGTTTCTAACAGGAGGGGGCAATTGCCTCCAGGCAATAAGGATGAACTTACACCTCTGGACTACATTCATTTCTATTATGTCTTTGTTATTAATACTATTAAAGTCTATATACTATTTATTATTACTGTACTAAAATCAGATCCTAGAGGCATGTGTATTTTTATATATACATATTGATCCTGACTATTGCACCACATAACTGCGTTCTGTAATCTGCAAGGTTATCATTGAATGTTGATTTCCAGAGACAATGCCAAATCTTAGAAGTGCATTTAACAATCATTTATCTCTGTAAGTGGCTCTATTTTACTGTATTGGAAAGCTTTAATCATTCTGTATCTCTTATGAAATGAAACTCTGAATGTAAATCGGCTCTATATGTTCCTACTTTGTGCACATGGAAATATATGCATATACTCATCTGTACATAGACCTGTATATATCTTTGTGGTGCACCAACTCCCTTTCTGTATGCATAGTATGATATTTATCAATATCATTACTGTGCACCAGCCTATAAAAAAGAATACTAGTGGAAACAGACGCATTTATGCCTACATGACTTCACTGAACTTTACAGCCCAGGTGTGGCACTTTCCTGTGCTTACTTCCAACAAGTGTACATTCTACAGCTGGATAAGGCTATAGAATGTAATATATATTGTAATGTCCTGAGGAAATGTGTCAAAGGGAGGTATTCAATGTCGGACAGCATTGAAGGCGGAATTCGACAAAACAGATCCAACTTTTAAACTATTCAGATCTATTTTGTTGGAAACGTCCATGAATTGTTGAATTCACAGAACTCGACAATCCATGGACATTTTTGACAGCTGACAGGCTGAATTCTGCCTGTTGAGATGGACAAAAACGACCCGGGAATCCGACTGTCGGTACTTTCCGACAGTCGGAATCCCGGATTGAATAACGCCCGAAACCTATCATGAATTGTACAACACCAAGGTCTGCCTTGATGGCATAGTGCATTACATGTTATGACTTGCCTGTCTGTCATCAGAATATCCCCAGAAGTAAAATGCTGTACTACAGTATTATACACCACTACAATAAATCATCAATGCTAGCTACTGCACATGTTTCAGTTTACTGGAGTTTCATTCTCGAAGTTAAATTAAAAGCACTTCAATAGAGAAACGTATTGTCTAGGCTACATATACCTGAATTTATTTGGTATTTTAGATGATAAAAATATAGGGCAAAATTGTTAATTCACTATAAGCTTTTTTTTTTTTTTTAACCTTTGTTACACCTGCAAGATTTTTCTGGGCTCCACAGCCCTTTTTTCATTATTATTTTTAAACAAGCATAAAGTAGAATTTATTTACATAAGTCAATGATCCATGAAGGTTACCATAACATCGAGGGATCATATTAGCCGCTTGAATGAAATTCATTAGAAATTAACTACCACTTAAATTAATTTTCCCACATTCACAAGGTTGTAATGGCGGAAAAAGAAACCGTCCATCAGTGTGTACTGACAGCAGAGCTGTCATTGCATTTATTTATAGGTGAATACATTAACCCATAATGCAGGTTTTACCTCTGACAATACAACCATTTGAATAGAAATCACTGTTCAAACGGATTATTTTTCTTGCTTTGTTTGTTTAACCCTAAGTAATACACAATTACTGGTTTTCACAATCCAGTTTTACTGATTATCAATTTAAATTCTCTTTTTTAAATGAAGAGTACTCTTGTTGTTAACATAAAGTGGATATAGCTTTTATTATAAATAAACCATGCTCTACACTAAACATTTACATTAATAATACTACTTAGCAACATATGGCTAAATCATTAATTAATTAATCTAATATCATGCAATTTTTGTTATTATTACTAATACCAGTAGTAGTATTTTATAGGCAGATATATAAATGTATTTTTAATAATTTAAAAGCTTATTGAGCATCAGTTTTGGTAATAAGAGATAATGTATCATTTGATGTGCTTGGATATTCATTTCCTGCATTTCCATTTGATAATGTTTTTTCAACCTTTTGTTATTTTTCTAGCAATTTAAAAGGTAATTTATGATAAGAATCTATCCACATTCCCTGTACTTAAAAGTGCTATTTCAGACCTGACCACAGGGCACATTTTGTTTGCAAATGGACAATGTGGCAAATATAACATGTGCATAGAGGGAATGTTTCAGGTCTGTATGCTATGTAGGCTGTTTGGTGTGGGGACTGATGTTTCAGCGACTATCACAGTCGCCGAGGCGTTCGGACAGAGGGGGGTGGGCAGGGCACTGGTGCATGGGAACGCCTAGCATTCCCTGGGAGTGCCCACAAAAATGGTAGGTGCACCCAGAAAAACACTGGGCATCTCCATGCGAATGCAGGCATGGTCACATGATGTCAGCACCTGCCCTGTTCTCTGCCATCTCTGTCCCGGATAAAAGTCAGATTGGACTGATTTCTATCTGTGAGTGGTGAAGAATCATTTGATGGTCACTGACCATCAAATGATTTTTCGCAGTATGCCTGCATGTCAATGTATGTGTACACATCCATTTGCATGCCGGTGTGGGTATTTGGTCGGCGAAGGGGGGTGAGTGTTCACTCTCCCAGTGGGCGGTGTTTACACACTCACTAAGCACCGAAAGAAGGCTTCTTTGCGAGCAGGTCTGAATCAGGCCCAGAGAGTGAGATTTTGGTGGGGTGTGTTCAAACTGAAATCTAAATTTCAGTGTAAGAATAAAGCAGACAGTATTTACCCTGCACAGAAACACAATTAATGTCTCTCCCTGCACATATTTGCACCACCTGCAGTGCAGTATGATTTTGTCCATTTGCTAACAAAATGTGTCCTGCGATGAAGTCTGAATTAGCCCCCTAGACCCATGCACATCCTAGTTGTTTAATTTTTTATTTATTATAATAGCTTAATAACTCTAGTAAAAAAAAAAAAAAAAAAAAAAAAAACAAGTAAAGACCAAAATACAAGATTGCTGAAGTGTTAAAAAATGTAACTGGTGGCAGAATAATGCATGAGGCACCAGTTCAACAGCAAACAAGTAACAATGAAATGCAAACAGCGCACATTATAGGGTAAGCTTGTGGTAAAATCCGAGAAAAAAGCATCAACACAGCAAGCCCTTGAATGTTCTTGTAAGGAAACATCCTTCACATCTGATTGGCTGTCCAAACTGACTGCCATATCAGTGCATAAAACTAAATCCTACCAATCCAACTGCTTTTAGGATACCCAAATAGTTAAAATTTGGTGATTGATCCTTTTCAGACTAGTATATCCTTCTTTTATTATTCTTTAAGAATAAAATAAACCAGAAAAATATTAATATTCCAACACTTCTGCGCCTACACACACACACACACACACACACACACACACACACACACACACACACACACACACACACACACACACACACACAATATAGAGATTCCGTTACATCTATTGTTTTATGAGGATTCAAGCATAAAACAACAGTGTTCTCAATTTCCAAATAAGATATACAAGTTGCTACATGAAATGGAAAACAAAATTCACAGCGTAACACATTTATTAACAAGATGATTTCAAAACAAATAAAATTTCTCCCATGGGATTCCTCTCTTTGGAAGGTAGAAAGCAATTTCCATATTAAATGGAGAACTCAAGAATAAAATTTCTCAAACAAGCATAAAATTATATAAAAACTACAACTGAGGCCTAGATGTATCAAGCTTAAAAAATTGATAAAAGCTGGGTCCATTTGGGTGCAGACAGCAAAGAGCACTTACATTACTGTTATGTTCTGTAATTTTGATGGGCTGGAATCTACAGTAGTGATCTGATAAATGATTCAATCCTTGGAGGGGGTGCCCTGTGCACACTATATTTAGCTAGTGTGTGCTTTCGGTTGCAGGTGCACTTGAAGACATTTATTGGCTAAAGCTCCTGCATACGCATTACGCACCTATGTAATTATTGGCCCGATCACTCAATATCAGTTGATCGGCTTGATAACTGCATATGTGTGTAACCAACACTGTACAAAAGAAAGTGAGAATAGACAGCCAACCTTATGGTCATAGTAGCACAATTTGGACTCCTAATAATGCACAAAGACCAGTTTTGTTTGCATAGAAGGTTTATTTTATTATCACATTGTTACATTTTAGATTTAAACTTGCTCTAGAGGACTCTTGAAATGGATTGGATTTGTTTGCAAACAAGAAATTGGCATTGAAAAGGAAAGCTCGTAAAATATAATGTGGGTGTCTCAATTTTATTTGACAACACTATGGAAGCACAATGTATGACCTGGACATTTAACTAGCATTTGGACTTGGGGTTGGAAGAGATGTCTCTAATTACTTCCACAGGGGAACCAACTGTAATGTTTATTTCCTCTGCTCTGTAATAGCTCCATGCACTGTATGACCTTCTGGGAATGGTGTGTCTGTTTTTACCCAAGGATCTGTGACATATTCGACCATGCAAGCTGAAAATTAGTATACAACATGCTTCACTGTGACACACTTTCACACACAGTCTTTAAATATAATAATAAGGTATTTATGTTATCTAGCAAGGAATATATACATGTATTCATAACCATGAGATAGCTAATTAAATGCACTGATGAAACTGGCAACATTTTTCTTATATCATTAACCCAGTAGTCAGGGAACTCGGTCCTCATTACCCCACACAGTGCATGTTTTACTGGTAACCCAGCAGGTGCACAGGTGTACTAATTACTCACAGACACATTTTATAAGGTCCGCAGGTGGAGTTAATTATTTCACTTGTGATTCTGTGAGGAGACCTGCAAAACATGCACTGCATGGCGTAATGAGGACCGAGTTCCATGACCACTGCATTAACCAAACTATTATCATTGCTAAACTTGCTAGAGTTATTACATTTTATAGATGAGTAGTAGTTCTTGAAAATAAAAAACGTTGTAAATGCAATAACATCCTCGCAAGTTCCTAAGCACAAACTAATCAGATTAGCATTTAAAGAGAGTTGACTTAATGGATCTGTTTTATGTATACAAGAATCCCAGGTCTCATGGACATATTTATAACTTAAAGCATTATAGAAGAGTACAGAATAGATAAATTGACCCATTGCTCTGACCTCATTGGTTATTAAATGCTTTGCACATTCAGAGATGGGACAGATTAAGGATCTTTCTTGGTTTGGATTTGATTCCTATCAATTTGCATATAAGGAGAACCGCTCCACTGGTGATGCAGTCCTCACTGTTTTGCACTCTGCACTAACACATTTAGGGCGGTATTCAATGAGCCTGATTCGCCATGTTTTTATGGCGAATTTGTGCTGTTTGGCGAATTTCTGACTAAAACGGTGAATCACCCTATTCAATGACCACATGGCGAATACATTTCAAGGTTTTTTTCACCATGATTCACCAAGTAGCAATCGCTATCTTTTTATGGTGAAGTGCAATGTGAACTTTTAAAATAAAGTGTTTTGTTTTTTACATTTGGTGTAAAAAAATCAGGAATTTTATTCTGAGGAGGGGCATACTATTTTTATTCATGTGCTGTAAGCACATGAATATATATTTAATTTTTAAAATATTGTTTTTTTTTTTTACACAGCAGCCAGCAGGGGGCGCCGGAGCCGAGCCGCTCATTACATATTCATATATTCACTGCACTCGATTGTTACGATCGTGTGTAGTGAATATACGCTCCCCTGCTGGCACCCCCGGGGGGCAGCCTGTGCTGCCTGGCACCCGGGGAGCCCACCTAACCCCCACAAACGTTCTGGGCTAGGCAGAGAGACTTCCATCTCTCTGCCTGGCACCGTCCCCAGGCTCCCTGCGGCTATCACCGCAGGAGCTCATATTCGCCAGTCAGGGGCAGCGAGCCCGTGACACGTTGAATACCGGAGCCCGCCGGCTCCGGAACGTGGCGATTGTGCAGCGAATCCTAAAAAGGATTTGCTGCACCTCGCAGGTATTCTCATTGAATACCGCCCTTAGAGTCAAAGTCAAATTTTAGTTCTGCTTTTAATTCTGTTGTACCGTCTTTATTATTATACTAGTTATTTAATTTTGGCTTAAATGGGCACACATGAAATTGAATTTCTGACTTCGTTCAAACAGGCCACAAGTGGTAAAGCTGGGATGTTTTTGATCAAATGAAGTGTCACTTAATACAGGTCTTCCACAAGGATGCGTTCTTAGCCCATTGTTATATGCTTTGTTTACCCATGACTGCAAATCCTCCCAGTGGCGTAGCTAAGTTTTGGACGCCCCCCTGCCGTTAGGGGGGGCGCCCCCCACCCCCTTCGCCGCCCCACCAAGCACCCCTACCCCGCCGCCCATGCAAACCCCCCCCCCTCAATCCCCCACAGCCTTACCTATCGCGCTGGTCCCGGCGGCTCCATTCTTCTGCTGAGGACCACCAGAAAATGGCCGCCCCCATACAGCAGACAGTTTCAGAGAACTGTGTGCTATATGGGGGGCGGCCATTTTGTGGTGGTCCTCAGCAGAAGAACGGAGCCGCCGGGACCAGCGCGATAGGTAAGTCTGCGGGGGATTGAGGGGGGGTTTAACTATAGCACCCACATATAGCGCCCCCACATGCACAGCGCCCCCCTCCCCGCGGTGGCGGGGGCTGCGGTGCTATAGTTATGCCGCTGAATCCTCCACTGAATCAGTAAGGCTTGTGAAGTTTGATGATTATATAGCAGTTGTTGGGTTAATAAGAAACAATGATGACAGTTTTTATAGAAATTAGGTAGCCAGGTTAGTGCACTGGAGCAGAGTGAATCCTCTTAAATGGTACCAAAACTAAAGAAATGGTAAACAATTTTAGAAACAGTATTGGCCCTGCAAAGTTGTCAGTAATAATAGACCAATATTGAGATTTTTGACTCCTAAGTTTTTAGGTATCACAGTTTCTAATAATTTTACATGGTCAACAAATGTTTTAGTCATTTCAAAAAAGTTTAGCAACGTCTCTTCTTTTTAAGGCGATTGAGAGTAGCAGGTGTGAGCAGAGACACTTGTAAACTTTTACCGCTGCACCATTCAAAGTGTTCTCACATTTGGAATAATTGTGTGGTATGGTGATTGCATTGTAAGGGAGAGAAGGGGATTAGAATGTCTTGTCAGGACTGCAAGCAAAATCATAGGGGTATGGCTACTTAGTGTGTGTGAACTTAATGAGAACAGGGTATTAAAGAAAGTCTGCAGTATTATGTGATACCCTGGTCACCCACAATGGGGGCTCTTTGTAAAATGACCATAAAAAAAAAAAAAAGATTTAGAGAACCAATGTCTCACACCATTCGACTGCATGACAGTTTTTTTCCCATCATCAATTCATATGTTGAACTGTAAGTAATGTCTTGGCTCATACCAGAAATAGTTATTTTAGCATTTTGGTGTTGTACTTGAATTTTGTTTAACAATTCATCTTTGTCTTGTTTAATTACAAAAAAGCTCTTTGATTGATTGAATTACAGGAATATATTCAGACACCATTAGGCTAGACAGCCTATAAAACATAGGTGAATGCAACTAGGAGGCACGGTTGTTCCTATGTAATGCAATGCTAAGCAATACTCGGAGGCATAGAGCAGAACTCATGCTCTCAACACTTACGTAGCTGACTGGGGAAGAAAGTGGTGAATGGATAAATCCACCTTGATGACCTCAATCAAAGCCCTCTCTAGTGTTTCATAATGACATGGTTTTTGCAGGAATATGGAGAAGGAATGAGACCAATGTATTGTGATATAATGGAGATCCACCCTCCCCCCTGATAATAAGTGAGTGGGCGGAGCCTAATCTAGTAAGAGGGTAGAGTGACCTGCGATCAATAAAAAAATACCCATTACACATAATGCCATACACCATGATGCCCTTTACACATGACACCCACCGTAATGTCCATTACAAATTATACTACACATCGTAATGCCTATTACATATTATGCCACATAAGTAAAATGTCCATTACAAATTATACTACCCATCGTAATGCCTATTACATATTATGCCACATAAGTAAAGCTAACCTACAAGCTCGTTGCCAGGGGTTACATGCTTCTTGTCAGGTGTTTCATTCTCATTGCCATGGGGGATTACATGCTTTTTGATAGGGGGAGTTACATGCTCATTGCTATTAGTAGTTACATGATCGTTGCTAGGAGGAGTTACATGTTCATTGCAATGAGGAGTTACATGCTCACTGATAGGGGGAGTTACATGTTCATTGCATAGGGAAGGGTGTTACGTGCTTGTTGCCAGACATGGATTATTGTGTGAGGGTGATAAGCCATAAGGACATTACAAATGTGTAAAAGTGCCCCCAATGGTTTAAGTTACACTCACCATTCCCCGTCCCTCACCAGGCTCCAACCACAGAGATTGCGCTACTGCACTGCCTCCAGTGTCCAGAAATTTGCACCAGGTGTCCAGGCATTACAGCTGTGGACAGGCTGGACAGCCCCTGACTGTGGGAGCGGGTCCATGGGCTGCGTGCTGATGTCATGATGAGGCACGCTGACTGAAGGGACCACAAGGCAGCACTGGGAACGGGTGCACTGGGACACAATTCCATTGTACACCCGCTTAGCCCGATCTGACCTGCCGAAGCAAGCCTGGCAGTGGCAGCAATGCAGCGGGACGCTGTCACCCGGGAGAATCCCAGAAACCGGGTGACTGGAGAAACCACCTGGAGGGTTGCCACTGAATCCGTGAGAATCCTGGAAATCCAGGAGAGGTGGCACCCATGACCCAGCTGCTATATCTTACCACTGAAGGTCAGTGTGATATTCAGTGGCGGTTTTCACCTATGGGCTGCAACCCCCCCCCCCCCCTCGGTAAAATCCAACGCTGTGTGAAGCCAGATGCAGTCTGTGTCTGTGTGACTGTACTGGCTTCACTGTGACTGGTAGTGACATCCTATTGGAAGTCCAACCTGCCAGTCACTCAAGGCAGTTCCCTCCCTCCAGAAGTAGAAGAATGGGGTCTACACTAATCCGCGCAATAGGAGCTGCCTATATTTCGGGTTCAAGTGAAAAAGGACCCTCCCTCCAGGTTGCCTCTCTATGCGTAGCTGTGGGAGGGAAAGACCCTAAAAAAAAATGGGTTCTGCACATGCGCAGTACTGTGGACAATACTGTGCATGTGCTGGACCCAGAACCGTCAATACAATTCTATGGGTTTGCTCCCATAGCAGCGCCATAGAGGCTGGGGCCAGCACATGCGCAGTACCGAAGAGGCTACTGCATATGCACCAGTCTGACGAGGGTGATCGGGACAAAAAGATGGAGGCATCATCGGCGGGAACCTCTGGGGACCACCAAAGGGGTGGCGCCGAAATCTCGGCAGATGCTCTCCTCCGATGAGGTAAGAGCCTCCACTGGTGATATTGGTGATATTGTGTACAGTACATTACTCTGTGCATGTGTGTATGCTGGGGGGGTAAAGTCTGAATTTACACTTGGGGAGTGTTTTGGAGGTGTGTGGGGAATTTTGTTCTTTTGGCAATAGTGGTGGAATGTTGACCTAGGCAATGTCAACCTACCATGCATATTTCGTGCAGCCAAAAGGCAGCATCTATGCTTCTATGGACTTTACCAGCTACATAGTTCATAGAATACAGCTAGGGCTAATGATCAGGCAGGGAGCGTCTTCCTACAGAAAGTCAACTCTGTTAATTAAAGGAATCTCCTCCCAACTTCCTGTGCTTTGGGTGACTGGTAGGTAGGATGTCCAATAGAAAGTCACTGCCTGTCACAGTATAGATAGTGCAATCACGGGCTGCAACTGGCTCACTCCCACAATGGTGGATTTTACTGTGGGGGCTGCAGTTCCTCAGCCCATGGGTAAAATCCAAAACTGTTCGAGACATTTATGGAGCTTGTACCAGGCACCAATTATGATTCTGTACGTACAGAAAATGTCTTTGACATCTTACTTGCCGAACCCATTTTGAGTGACCATAGACTCACTAAGGGAGTTGACGTTTCCAGGATCTGCAATGAGGCTGCAAACCTGTCTGCTCTGGTGAGCATCATAATACAATGAACGTAAATTACCAGATTTTCGCACATCCTTTGAGTAAAAAATTGCATCTGCAGCACATTAGAGTACAACTTTGAATCAGTCCCTTTGGAAGAAGCTCTTTGATAAAATATAGATTATATTACGTTTACATTTCAGAACATTTTAGATTTGCAAATTCCCTTTGCTAGCCTTGCCTTTCCAATTTACTTCTATGTAACCCTCCTCTCTGCCTTCCATTTAAATCATCCCTGCACTTGTAAATGAATGTGCTAGATAAAAAAAAAGTAGAAAACATCGAAATGAACTTTTAGCCAATTAAATTTTTACAAGTTTTTGCAGTTGTCAACAATGATAGAAACGTATTTCTAGCACCATGAAATATTAATTGTGGCACACATGCCTGAAATGGTTAGCCACATGCAAGGGAGATGTGATTGTCCCACTACTACCTCTACAATAAGCTGTACTGCTCCCAAAGGCACCCACTCTCCATTATTTTGTTGGCAGCATTTGAATTCAGAGCTGGTTATGATTAACCTGTACAATGTGTTCCTCTTAATGCAAAGCTGTTTTCTTACTCTTTTCAATTCGACAAAATGGAAAAAGGAAAGCATATAGCCTGAGGCCACATCAAATAATACTAGTGTCAAGCTTTAAAAAACATATTTGTTTTGTGTCCTCCAAGGACAAATGATAGGCATGTAAAGTGTTTTCTCTGTTCCTGTTTCAGGGAATACTTAGTTTAGATTTAACTTCTGTCAGAGAAAACATAATTTATTGTACCTGCCATATATCACAGCTCGCCATTTTTGCTGTAGTTGTCTTACACAGTGGATGACGTGTGATTACACGCTTGCAAAAACCTGATTATGATTTTTTTGTTTCTTCTTTTTTTTTCTCCGCATAATACACTCGCTCTCTCTCCCCCCCAAAAAACCTCAGTTTATATTTGAAACAACCACATCTAATGTAGCAATATAGCATTTGTAGTTGTACAGTTCAGTGAATAGGTTATTTGCAACTCTGTCGTGATTTTTGTCAAACATATGCACAAAGTAATAACAACTGAAATAGAATAAGCAATACAATAATACAATCAAAAGCTATATAAGGAACAGGTGTAATGACGGCACTTGAAACTGTTGTTTTATGTCATATCTCGTGAGTCTTGTCACAATTTGAAACTTACTGTATAAAACTGTTGAAGTAAAGGAAATTGTGAACTTGAAGTTACAATTAATCTTCTATATTAGATTTTATGTGACCTAAGAAACCTACTACAAACTGTGACGCAGCCTATAACACCACATAGAAGACTACAACAAACAGTTTCTCTAAATCTGTCATGAAATTATAGGTCCCATCATGGCATGGCCTGTTACTAGAGATTAGGGTTGACCACTGTAAACAGATTGTTGGACTAGCAATGTTCCCTATCTGATTGCAATGCTTTTTGCATTATGTGTCAGGAGTGTTATGCTTCTTTCCAGTGCCAATCTATGCTCAGTAGCAAATCATAATTAGGTTAAACCATCAAATATTTAACATGCGATGGCCACATCCTATTGCAAGGCATGTTGAGAAGGTAGGAAGCCACCATTCAATGACAACCTTGCAAAGGCCATCCCTTCTATAAACAGTAGCTGTAGGTTACATTCTGTTTCATCCACGTGATGATGAAAAAAAGAGCAGCAGGACATGTTAATAAAACTAGATAAACTCCAAAGCACAAGTCTGCAGGAACCCAACAGATACTAGTGAAGTCACTAGAAAGTAGGTGACACAAGAAATACAGTCACACAAGAGATCAGCTAACACAATACAGAGATGACACCGACCAATTATGCTTCACAGCTATCAATGGTTGCGAAAATTGCGACATTTGTGATAGATGGGGAGATCCAACAATCTTCACCATTAATATTTTTCCCCTTGGTTCAGGGACAACTGAGCTTTCCCTCACCCCCAGTGGTCTAATAAGCTCCACACCCTTTTTCCGATTGGCCCAGTGGTGATTAAGCACTGCCCTCTTCACTTATTGGCCAGCCATTCTTCACAGCAAGGGAGGTCATAAATGGGTACAACTCATTGTTTGTTCCCTGTCAATGGTTCATGCCATCAATGTTAATCACCAATGGCACCACCAATTGCCATCCATTAGGGTGGAGTGAAAAAATTGAAATTGAGATATTCAAAATCGGCTAGTGTGGAAAAGTTGTGACTTGACCTGAATAAGAAATGTGCAAAAGCGTTTTGATCTGAGTCCACATCTTCTGTTCAGGCAAGAGACCTAAAGTTTTGCTTTTTAGGTGAAAATAATAAAACCTATAAAGAAGCTCCGATCTAGTTAAAATTATGTTAGGATGTCTTAGAGTAGTTCATTAATATGTATACTTTAGCATAGTAAAAGAGAGTATGAGCTTGTCCTAGTGCAAAGTGACTGACTTTGGCGGGAGAAAAAATCCTTGATAATTCACCCATTTTTATGGTCACAATTGTGAATATTGTGTTTTCTCCAGAACGTGTTTTTTTTTTTTGGAGAGAAGGCTCTAACTGAAGTGACCAAGAATAAAAGCTTGGAGCAAAAAATCAGGGTAAATCCATTTTGTTTTCCCTTAATAGAATAATGTCTAACAAACTCTTTACTTACTACAGTAAGTTCAGCAATCAATGCATTTCACTCTGTTCTTTAGGTGCAGTATTTTAAACACTTCTGTTTATTGTCTTTACTTGTGGCAGTTTATTTTAAACATGAATTGGTCTGAAAAACAGTTTTGCATCCGCTATGCTGGAAACATGATTGGGCTGCATTACAGCATATAATTGTGCAAAGGATAAGCCAATATATCAATAGTTAAATACATTAAAGTGCATTATGCTGTAGTAAACAAATACATCTAATGTTTAGAAAAATAAAATCAAGAACATTGATTCAATAATAACAGGTTAATCATTATAAGAGGGGTGTCCAGCAGTACATATATGACAATCACTATGTTAATTACTAGGCAGGATTGATCAGCAATACTTTATTTCCTTTTTACTGTATGTGCTTATTGACCCAATTTAACAGTTTAATTATAGCGGACATCAATCACAATTGGTTTGTATAAAACTGAACTCAAAACACAACATACAAAAATAAGAAGACGATACTTTATGTGCAACGTCTTTGAAACCTGTTATTATTGAATCAATTGATTTTATTTTTCTAAACATTAGATGTATTTGCTTATTACATCATAATACACTTTAATGTATTTAACAATTAATATATTGGCTAATCTTTTGTATAGTTATATGCTCTAATGCAGCCCAATCATGTTCCCAGCATAGGGGATGCAAAACTGTTTTTCTGTCAAACAGAAGTGATATGTAAACTTATTTGAGCTATCCATCAATCCACCAAAAACTGTATATTTGTAAAATCATTTGTATATTTGTCACACCCGGATAGGGTATTTTATGCGAAATTATATTTGTAGAACTTGTTGTATTAAATACAATTTTTTACCATAATTGTTGTGTTACTCTAGCGCCCTCTGAAACCCCCTTTTTCTCTTTCATATATATATATATATATATATATATATATATATATATATATATACGCGTTTCATCACTTGGACTTCGTCAGAGGGCGACTGACGAAGTCCAAGTGACAAAACGCGTCAGAGCATGGCCTACGTCTCCCACCGGTATCTGTTCCTACTGCTAGCTCGCTCTCGCCATCCAGGTTTCCATCGTCCCTGGTTTCTTCCCGCTGAACTGCACGGCAAACCAGCCAGGCGGACCATCTGAGGGTGTTCGGGATGACTTTATTCCTGTGACGTGAGCAGCTTTGCCTTTGGCTTATTTGTCAAATCTTGTGGTACCCAGTCCACAGCGTTGACTTTTTGGGTACAAGGCCACTTTGTAAATGTACCTGGGATACTGTGTTTTATCCAATTAAAACCCTTTTAATGCAGTATGGAGCGCAACTTTCTTCTTACTTTTGCCTAGATCTTTCCCTCTGTGGATCCCAGAGGCTCCCCCATTGAAGAAAGACTTTTGCATAGACTTTGGTGCTGCCATTAACCACTGTGATCACTGCAGGGTTTCCTCCAGCTGGGATTTTTAGCAATTATATGTGGCGCTTTATTTCACTAGTTGTACACTATATATATATATATATATATATATATATATATATATATATATATATATATATATATATATATATATATATATATATATATATATATATATATATATATATATATATACCTTGCAGTGAAATGGTGTCCCTTGGTGATGGGCTGCAAGCTTAAATGCATTGATCAATTCATGAACTAAAACCCCATTATTTATTTAATTGATTATTTGAATGTTAAGGTGAGTTAGTTTGTTGTAGTGAGTGCTGGGCCCCCTGTGTTTGTATTTACTAGAGTGTGTGGTCACAGGCCACCGCACCCCATCCTGGGAAGTGGGTGCTGTTTGCACCCCATTCCTAGGAATGGCGAGTGTGTTGGTACTTCTGTATCTATCTATCTATCTATCTATCTATCTATATATATATATGGGTACAAATGTTATAACATGGCTCCCTAGCCATGTGATGGATTTTGGTATAGCAAGGCCTTGGATTGTATAGTGCCATTTAGGTGCATTATTTAATGAATACAGTATAGCTCAAATGGTAAATGTGCATGTTGTAAGTTTAACATGCTTGCTGAATGTGAGGGTTAAACACAGTGTTGTAACAAGGTTGTGATTATAACATAATGCCGTTTGGTGGTAATTTGCTGTGTGCAATGTGATGCAGTAGAACTAGAGTGTATCCCAGAAACATGAAAGTGGTTTAAGGTGAAACAGTGTAACTATATTGTGTATTGATGGTTGGATGTGCAGTCAGTTCATGGTTATCATGGAATGTTATAATGTGCTGAATAATAGCTTAGCATGGAAGTCAGTATGATAAAGTTCCAGTGTGCTAGAGGTTGCTGGCCTCAAGATGGCCGACAGAGTGCTGTGTATTGTCTACCTCAAGATGGCCACTTGCCATGAGGCCAGGCCTAGCGTTAATTGGCCTCAAGATGGCCGACACCAGTTTCAGTCATGTTGCTGACTAGCCACGCCTTCAGCCGTGTACATACAAATACATAGCAACATTGAGCTTACACATTTCTATTAAGGATGCTGGTATTCAAAGGTAATGATTGTAATATTGTTTTACCATATAATGTGTAACCTTTAATGCAGTTTTATTCATCTACTTACATAAATATTATTCATTGATTCATTTTATGGACATTTACTTATTAATCGTTGAGTAGCGTCATAGAATGGCACAGCCAGTTCGCATAATAAAGTGTACTTTGCGTTAAATAATCAGCCTTTCATACCGGTTATATAGAAGGTTGGTAGGATATTACTAGTAAAATGGTAATGAGGCTTTTCTTTGAACTGTTGTATCACTGCCTTTTGGCCCTTATTTAGACCTGATCGCAGTACAAATTTGTTCTCAAAATGGGCAAAACCACGCTGCACTGCAGGTGGGGCAGATGTAACATGTGCAGAGAGCGTAAAATTTGGGTGGGGTGTGTTGAAACTGAAATCTAAATTGCAGTGTAAACATAATGCAGACAGTATTTACCCTGCACAGAAACAAAATAACTCACCCAAATCTAACTCATCACATGTCACATTTGCCCCACCTGCAGTGCAGCATGGTTTTGTCTATTTTGAGAACAAATTTGGACTGCGATCAGGTCTGAATAAGGGCCATTATGCAGTGTTTTATACCACACAGTGGGGCAGATGTATTAAGCTTTAACAAGAGATAAATGCAAGTGTGATAAGGAGAGATAAACTTCCAGCCAATCACCTGCCAACTGCCATGTTACAGGCTGTGTTTGAAAAAAGTCAGTAAGGAGCTGATTGGTTGGACGTTTATCTCTCCTTATCACCCTTGCATTTATCTCTTGTTAAGGCTTAATACATCTGCCCCATTGTCACTGAAATTCCATTTAGGGTATTTGTTCTTCTACTATTATAAACACATTCAGGAGAAAACACACAATATTCACAATTGTGACCATGAAAATGGGTCAAATATCAGGGATTTTTTCTCCCACCAAAGTCAGTCACTTTGCACTAGGACAAGCTCGTACTCTCTTTTACTATGCTAAAGTATGTTAATGAACCACTCTTAGACGTCCTGACATAATTTTATCTAGATCGGAGCTTCTTTATAGGTTTCATTCTTTTCACCTAAAAAGCAAAACTTTAGGTCTCTTGCCAGAACAGAAGATATTGACTCAGATCAAAATGCTTTTGCACGTTTCTTATTCAGATCAAATCACAACTTTTCCACACTAGCCGATTTTGAATATCTCAATTTCAATTTTTTCCCTCTGCCCTACCATCCATAGAAGAAAGTATATCTGTGAATGGATGGACTGTCATATTTTAATTGTTGGCTTATCAGGAAAAGCCTGGCTATTGGTTTAACTTAGACATATGATTACGGGTTAAAAAAGAGCATTTCATTGCTGCCACTCAGACTTTGCTTCCAAGATGGTGGTCTGCATGCAATAAACCTACTAAAAAAATGTATTGCTGCCCAGGATGTGAGAGGAAGCTTCTAACACATTGGACATGGTAAGGGCTGGTCTGTGAGACAAGGTATAAAATGTCTATAAGTATGCTTTGACTGCACCAAGGCCAAACAAGCGGGTGGGGGTTAGTGAGCCACTATGGGTTGGACTAATCTCTGTGCCCCCAAAGCTCAGAGAAAAGAAAAAAACATTCCCATCTGAGGGACCCTTGAATCTCTACCTGCGATGCCAAAACCATTGGTCAGTGATGACAAACCACTACTCTATAAAACATTTTGGATCACAGCTGATACACAGTTCTAGTAATGTGGTTACTTAGAATCACAATGAGCCTTACTGAAAGCTGAATGCTGTCTGCACCCATTGCCAATGATCATGTAGTTCAATGATTATATGCAACTGCGCATGCATTACACATAGTGAACATACAAAAGTGTTGTCGCAATCAATTCAAAAAATATCATAAATATGGCTAAAAAGGGACAGATGTGCTTGGGTGGTAATTAACAGTTGGCTAATAGTGAATGCAAAAATGGGTAATTTATTACACGTACTAGGATTCTGAGAGTGTTGGCATGTCAGATCAACCATAGGGCTGATGCAACTATAGGGATGGTGCAAGCTTTGATGGTCTAACTGATGGTGGCATGTAAGGAAGTGTGTAGTACAGTATACATGGGCGCTAAAGGTGGGCATCTGAGTCCCTGCACTTTCAGCCACATGGATGTATACAAGGGAAGTCTGTAGGCCACTTGCATAATCCTGCTTGCATAACCCTTATCAGTCGCCTTCTGTATCAGTGTATTTCTAAGGTATTGATATTCATAAAATAACTGAGTTAAATGTATTTGTACTATGCATTTCATTCAATGGGTGTACATTGTAAACAGTGTCATCTATTTGGAACCCTGCATTAAGGGCCTTATTCTAGTTCACCCTTTCTGACAAAATCCTTCTTAGATGGACAAAACCATGTGCACTGCAGGTGGGGCAGATGTTACTTGTACAGAGAGAATTAGATTTGGGTGGGGTTTTACTTCAAAGTGAGATCTATATTGCAGTGTAAAATTAAAGCAGCCAGTATTTACCCTGCACAGAAACAAAATAACTCACCCAATTTTAATTATCTCTACACATTTTACATCTGCCACCCTGAAGTGCACATGGTTTTGTCCATCAAAGAAGGATTTTGTCAGAAAGAGTGAACTAGAATAAGGCCCTAAGGGTCAGATTCTATAAGCTTAAAAAGTGATAACATATAGGGGGAGATTTTCTAAGAATCTCCGCCCCCCCTTCGCCGCCCATCGCATTTATAATTATCGCATATGTTGTAACATATGCGATAATTATAGCAAAGGACAGCTCTTGCATTAAGAGCTGTCCTTTGCGGTGAGAGTCGCCGGGTCCCAGCAGGTCCCGGCGGCTCCCCCCTTCCTCACACACCCGGCGCTGCTGCTGCTGCGCCGGGCTCTCCTCCTCCCTGCACCCGGAAGAGGATCAGTGCAGGGAGGAGGTCACAGGTCCGGGCAGCACTGCGCTGTGCTGCCTGGACACAGGTGAGGGGGGAGGGGGCGATGCGGGGGGTCGGCGCGGGGTGGCGGAGGGTTGCGGTAGAAGCCCATTGGCTTCAATGGGACATCGTCAGATTTTTCTGGCGATGCCCCCCGCCGCGGTAACCCGCGAGGGATGCTTACAGCATCCCAAAATGCGGTAAAAACCCAGATAACGGGGTTTTTACCGCATTTTTAGCTTAGAGAATCTCCCCCATAGAGTGATAAACAGCCAGCCAATCAGCTCCTGTCTGACGTTTTTCAAACAAAGTCTTTGACATGGCAGGTAGGAGCTGATTGGCTGGCTATTTATCACTCTCCATTTTATCACTTTTGAAGCTAAGAGAATCTGTCCCCAAGTGTTTTGTGCCTGTTATGTTCATTATTTTTTTTTTTTTGTATGATTTCTGTTATTCTTAACCTCTGTGCTATGTTTGTGATGCTTGTAATAACACTACTTTGAGTCCTGCAGAAGAAATGTGCTTTATAAAGAAAACTATTATTAATAATATTATTTCATAATGTGCCTTACATTATAATATTGATAAAATATTATAGCCTATAAATTAATTTATAATCTTCATAGGATATATAAAAAATTTGTATGCCTTTATTCTCAAAGCTATGTTGCAATGGAACTTGCTAGCACTATCTTTATACTGCTGGTTCTGTGCACTGATGATTTATAGAAAACAATGGAGGAGGGGAAAGGGGTAATGGGAGGGGGAGGGATAAGGAGTGTATCCGCACTGATATTTATCAGGTAAGGGTAATGAGGAGGTGATGATTGGTCTGTAAGAAACTGACTTGTGTCCTGTTAACGGAAACAGTGGGTCCCAGAGCACTCGGACAGTTTATGTCTTGTGGTGCCTCTGTGTGGGACAGTCAGTGGTGCACCCCAGAGTAATAATTGTAATGAAACAATGCCAAGAGAGGAGGAGAAGAAAAGAAAACTCTGGGTGGGGGCACCCTTATGTTACAGATCAGGTTATGTTACATTTAATTAAAATATATCATTTATTAGGTATGCTTTAAAAAGAATAATGGTTCCTGTACCAAGGAAAATTTATAAAAAAGCGCAGCAAAAATATGGATGACAGTAATGTGGAGACTGACACTAGTCCAGGTCAGGGTATCAGAAATCTTCATTAGTCCCCTAATTAACACCAGGTTGTGGTCTGTTATAATGGGGAAAATAGTTAAATCATAGGATTTTTCCTGGACCAGTTCTGTCCTCCAACGCGGCAGGGATTGCAGCAGTATTTCGTACAGCAGTGTTTAATAATGTACAGCAATATGTGAGCATGTAAGTCAGCGTGATAGTAATAATATCAGTGAGGTACAGCAGAGTAATACAGTGAAAAAAATTGATGAAAAAGTGTCCACTGGTCTAAACCAGTGGTTACCTGGGAGACCCCACCGGTATGGAAATGGAAAGCCGGATTGAGGTCTGCTGCTGAGCCGAGTAAAGGTATGTATACGCTCGCTGCTTGCTGCTGGCGTCCCTGCCTGGAGTGAGCCGGTCACGTGTGTGCACCACGTGTCCCGGCGAGTCCACTGATGTACGTTTCGCTACGCTTGGTCACAGAGGTGTGTCACACCTCTGTGACCAAGCGTAGCGAAACGTACTTCAGAGGACTCGCCGGGACACGTGGTGCACACACGTGACCGGCTCACTCCAGGCAGGGACGCCAGCAGCGAGCGTATACATACCTTTACTCGGCTCAGCAGCAGACCTCAATCCGGCTTTCCATTTCCATACCGGTGGGGTCTCCCAGGTAACCACTGGTTTCGACCAGTGGACACTTTTTCATTTTTTCATCAATTTTTTTCATTGTATTACTCTGCTGTACCTCACTGATATTATTACTATCATGCTGAATTACATGCTCACATATTGCTGTACATTATTTAACACTGCTGCACGAAATACTGCTGCAATCCCTGCCGCGTTGGAGGACAGAACTGGTCCAGGAAAAATCCTATGATTTAACTATTTTCCCCATTATAACAGACCACAACCTGGTGTTAATTAGGGGACTAATGAGGATTTCTGATACCCTGACCTGGACTAGTGTCAGTCTCCACATTACTGTCATCCATATTTTTGCTGCGCTTTTTTATAAATTTTCCTTGGTACAGGAACCATTATTCTTTTTAAAGCATACCTAATAAATGATATATTTTAATTAAATGTAACATAACCTGATCTGTAACATAAGGGTGCCCCCACTCAGAGTTTTCTTTTCTTCTCCTCCTCTCTTGGCATTGTTTCACTGATGATTTATGGAAGATATCCCTTAGGTTTACCATCTATACCTCACCACAATTTACTAAAGAAAGGAACATTTTTATTATATTGATAAATGCTATAAACATAATATATTTTGAGTGGTATCCGGACGCCGGGTCGACCGGTGTAGATTGACCATATTATGGTTGACCACCCTTAGTCGACCCCACTAAGTTTAAAACAACAAAAACAAATATTAAATCGTCCCAAGGTGCAGTAAATCCATGCGGCCTCAATCCAAACGGAGAACCACAGTGATATCCCCACTGGTGTAAATTTGGAAATAAACAGATGGAATTGTCGACGCTTGCTTTGTTTGTAACACTGACCATTCAAATATAATTCCTCAACGGTGATTGATGTATATGGATAAATACACAAAAATATATAGAATTGTATAAGTACAGAGAAGCAAACCATTTTTTAAACCTAAATAGAGTATTCCAGGGAAGGCTAATGAAAATCGTACCCAGCTCACAATGTAGTGCAGGTATTCCCAACCACGGTCCTCAAGGCACACCAACAGGGCTGGCTTTAGTGATATCCAGGCTTGAGCACAGGTGACTTAATTAGTACCTGAGTGATTCTGATTAAACCATTTGTGCTGAAGCCTGGATATCACAAAAACCTGCACTGTTGGTGTTCCTTGAGGACCGTGGTTGGGAATGCCTGATGTAGTGTGTAGGAATAAATGTATAAAGGTTTCTTTTAATTATTCCAATCCTCTATAGTCACCACGGTGCATATGTGTGAAGAAGTATGCATACCGTACTCACTCATGGGGAGGCACGGTGAACATATAAAGGTTTCTTTTGCACGAATCAATATCAAGTGAAGAATTAGTGCATCTCTCTTAAAGGATCACCACATGAGAAATAAGGTCGCTAAGTACCAAAAGTATCTTGTTTCAGTTGAAATGCATCCCGTACTCACTCAATGGTATGATAATTTGAAGAATATCATGGTTTATTTAATAGGGTATTATTATTATTTTTATCATTATTATATCTTTATTTATAAGGCACCACAAGTGATACGCAGCGCCGTACATACAGAACACATTAGAACAGTACAGGGTATACAAAACTAGACATAACAGCAACCAGGGGTGGATTGGGTCTTCATTCCGGCCTGGGGGGGGGGGCGTATGTAATGCGCGCGGGGGATGGTGGCGGCGGTATGAAACGAGCATGCGGGGGGTGGGTGGCGGTATGTAATGCAAGTGGGGGGGGGGGTTGAGGGTGGCTCACCTGCTGCTGATTCTTTCTGGGAGCCTGGTGCTGTGCCGCTTGAATGGCCCATGGCCATTTTGGATTTGGGCAAAGTGCTGCGGCCACTGCCCGCAGCTCAGCCAGCCCAGGGGGATCATGGTTTCCCGTGGGCCAATCCACCGCTGACAGCAACAGAAGAACAAAAACAGAGCACAATTAACAGCACAATTCTTAGTACTCAATACAGCTGAGATATAGGGAAGTGAGAAGAGATGCAGGTATAAATTGTATGTAAGAGATCTGTAATTGAAATGCAAGAAGGGTGCTGTGAGAACAGGAGGGAAGAGGACCCAGCTCTAAGGAGCAAGGGCATAAATACCATAGGTACAAGGGGTGCAGCTGCTATAGGGCCCAGAGATGAAGGGGGCCCATCTTTACTGTCTAAGTAATATGTTTTACATACATGTATTACCATGAGTTTCTAACTAGGGGGCCCTTAAAAACTTCTGCTATGGGGACTAGGAATATCAAGTTCTGTCCCTGCTAAGGAGCTTACAGTCTAGAGGCTCCTGCCATCTTAATCAAGGTAGTTGTTCAGTCCCGCTATACCATAACAATTTTAAGCATGTTATATTTGCATTATGAATTTCCTGTGTACTGCTGTTTTTCCTGTGCTACAGTACTTGTTTAGTACTGCAGTATCATATATATATATATATATATATATATATATATATATATTTATTTATTTACACACCAAGGATATAGAGTGCGCCTTATCACGTGTCACCACCACCACCTTTGATTTAGATGGTAATCAACCACTTGTTTAGGTATCACAAGATGATTAAACAATTTATTAAAAGATTAATAAAACAAATCACAGTGTTGTTTCATTCAGTAATTCGTATGGAGTTAAAGTTTTCAATCGTCACAATAACCCGACGCGTTTCGTCACTCTGACTTCATCAGGGGTGCAATAGAAATGACTCAATAAAAAGAAGCTTCAAATTAAAAAGCAATGGTATAAACTGGTTCTTCAGTGTTCTTGAACCTACCAGACCTTATTTCAACTCCAGTGTGGAATGGGGCAAAAATGCGATGTATAAAGAGGTTTGTCCGTCAATCCTCTCAATGGGCCTTATTTTGGTTCACTCTTTCTGACAAAATCCTTCTTAGATGGACAAAACCATGTGCACTGCAGGGGGCAGCTGTAAAATGTGCAGAGAGAATTAGATTTGGGTGAGTTATTTTGTTTCTGTGAAGGGAAAATACTGGCTGCTTTATTTTTACACTGCAATATAGATCTCACTTTGAAGTAAAACCCCACCCAAATCTAATTATATCTGCACAAGTTACATCTGCCCCACCTGCAGTGCACATGGTTTTGCCCATCTAAGAAGGATTTTGTCAGAAAGAGTGAACTAAAATAAGGCCCAATGTGATGAGCAATCTCTCATAAGTGTGCCACTCCAGTAACAGCAGGAGTAATGCCACAGCCGGGGGACACTTATTATATAAGGTCCCGCGGCCAAAACATCACCCTACTGACCAGTCATCCCGGACAGGGGCCCTGGGGAGTGCCCCCCCCCCCAATAAAGGGGTCCACAGTTTCAAACAATAGTTTTTCATCTTTTTTTTTACACTGAAATCAGCCCGGTGGCCACCGCACAGGGCCACCGGGGACAGCACCAGGCTTCAGCCTGGTCAGATAAGTCCTGGAGGGGGGGGGGGGACACCTTTATTGGGGGGGTCCACACTCCCCCAGGGCCCCTGGCCAGGCTGAATGGTCAGTAGGGTGATGTTTTGGCCCGCGGGACCTTATATAATAAGTGTTGCCCGGCTGTGACATTTCCCTGCTTGCTGGTTTGGCCTGGGGCTGGTTCTTAAAATACGGGGGACCCCTTGTCATTTTGTCCCCCGTATTTTGGGAACCAGCCCCGGACCTGGAGCCTGGGGCTGGTTGTAAAAAAAATCGGGGAACCCCTTTTTGTTGAGTTCCCTGATTTTTTATTACCGGCCCGGCTCTTTCAGCCTTGTGCTGGTTACAGCAGCTGTGGGGGGGACCCCACGCTGATTTTTTTATTTATTTTTTTTCTATTTTTTTTTTTTTTACACCTTGCAGCCTGCACAAATCTGACTGATCCGTGCAGACTACCTGAAAAATTCATATTAGCGGCCGTATATATGGCCAGCTAATACGAATTAGTACGACATCGGAGGGTTACAAAGCAGTTGTATATGACTGCTTTTTAAATTCCCCTCCGGAACACGACGGAGGGAAACAGTCGTATGCAGTCGTAGGGAAAATACTAATACGAAAAACTAGGTTTTTCATATTAGTAAATTTCCCCCTAACCAACCAGTCACCCACCACTTTAAGGAACATGGACATACAGGAGGAAATTTACTAAAGTAAATTTGTAAAAATAGGTGTAAAAATAGGTGTATTTGTATCCAGAAATACACTTATTTTTTACATTTACTATCCCGAAAATTTGGCAATTCGTATTCTTATTGATAGCACATCAATACGACTATGAATTGCCGTATTTTTTGGGATAGTAAATGTCAAAAATAAGTGTATTTCTGGATACAAATACACCTATTTTTACACCTATTTTTACAAATTTCCTTTAGTAAATTTCCCCCACACTATCCAATCTGCATTGCATGATAATAGACCATGTTCCCCCCTTGGCACGTAGAGGAAACAGACAAAAATTGCTTAACCAACAAGAATCGGAATTTATTTATAGACTCAATATGCTTGCAACTACTGGCCTCAATGAGAAGATAGCATGTAACGCTTTTATATAGTGAAACTTCAACAATGTTGTTTCATGTTTTATATTGCATGTTTCATACTTCATGTTTAATTTGATCTTTATTCTTCCCCATCCCTGACTAGCTTTTTTGTCCATATACTATATATCTCTATCTTTAGTTTTTCTTGCTCCTCTTTCACCTTTTTATTATCTTATTGATTTTTTTCTTTTTCTTTATTTTTTCTTTTTCTTTATTATTTCTTTTTCTTCCCCTTTTCCTACAATCTACATTTTGACCATCATCGGCTTTTGGATATTCTGACACTTCAAGATTTATATAATTGCCATAGTTTCTTTAAACCTTAAATTACATATGCTTTACAAATATGGCAGTAGATGTGATAATATGTCAGAAGGTCAGTTAGGTATTATGTATCAAGCTCCCTATATAGTGGCTATGTTTAGCCAATAGGGACCATAAAAATAGGATTTTGGGTACCTACCGGTAAATCCTTTTCTCGTAGTCCATATGGGATACTGGGTTGAATACTATGGGGATAGAGATCCTCCGAAGGAGAGACAGGCACATTAAAACTTTCAGTGTGGGTGCACTGGCTCCTCCCCTCTATCTCCCTCCACTAGTCAGTTAATGAAAAACTGTGCCAAAGGAGATCTATGTGAGGAGGTATGTGAACAATAACGTGGTGAGATTCTCACAGCACACCCAAACCAAACAAAAATATAAAGGAGGTGAATCATAACAACTTTTGAGTTCACCAATAACTATTGAAGAAAGTCAATACATGACAACAAGGCAACAAGCCCTAACAGCGTAAGGAACAGTGTCTTATAGCAGAAATGCCGCACAGAGGCGGGCTTTCAGTATCCCATATGGACTACGAGATTTACCGGTAGGTACCCAAAATCCTATTTTCTCTACTGTCCAATGGGATACTGGGTTAAATACTATGGGGAGGTCCCAAAGCTACCAGAACGGGCGGGAACATGCTGTAGAACCGCTTGTCCGAACTGGAAATCCTCCCTGGCCAGGGTGTCAAATCTGTAGAACTTGACAAATGTGTTATTCCCTGACCAAGTTGCGGCCCTGCACAACTGCAGGGCTGAGATCTTGTGGAATGGGCCTTCAACGACGGAGGAAGGGACAAACCAGCCGATGCATAGGACTGTTGTATCGTGCACCGAATCCAACATGCTATGGTTCTTGTAGAAGCAGGAGAGCCCTTCTTTTGCACATCGTACAATACAAATAGTCTATCTGTTTTCCGGATTCTATCCGTGCGCTTAACATACACCTTGAGGGTATGTACCACATCCAAAGAGAGAGGTATCTCCGGATGTACCATGCTGGAAGGAACCACAATAGGTTGGTTAAGGTGGAATACTGAAACAACCTTTGGCAGGAACTGCGGCCTAGTCCTGATCTCCACCCTATCCTCATGGAACACCAGGTGGTAAGGGCTTTTTACAGGACAATGCCCCAAGCTCAGACACCCGCCTGGCTGATGCCAAGGCCAGCAGGACCACAGTCTTCCAAGTAAGATATTTTAACTCAGCGTGTTCCAAAGGAGTGAACCAAGAGGACCTGAGAAAGATGAGAACCACATTCAGGTCCCAAGGCGCAGTAGGTGGCACAAAAGGAGGCTGAATCCTCAGCACCCCTTGCAGAAAGGTTTGGACCTCAGGCAAAACCGCCAGTTTATTTTGAAAAAATACAGACAGAGCCTAGATCTGGACATTCAAGGAACCCAATCGGAGGCCCAGCTCCAACAGATTGTTAAGACGAACTACAGCTGGTGGCAAGGTATTTATTTCACACTAGGCTATGTATTACTTCCATATCACATGATAGTGAGAAGCCGTGACTGGTTTCCTGGCACACGTCATGGTGCTAATGACCACATCGACCCTCTGGAGCCTGAGAAGAAACATCATTTTTGCCTTGGTAAAGACACGTGGGGCAGTTGACAGTCCGAAGTGTAGCGTCTGAAATTGGTAATGGCTGCTTCCCACCGCAAATCTTAGAAAAACTTGATATTGAGGCCAAATCAGGACGTGCAAGTAGGCGTCCTTGGCCAGGAACTCTCCTTGTTCTAGGGAGGCAATCACCGACTTGAGCGACTCCATTTTGAATTTGAACACCTGAAGAAAAGGATTCAGTGACTTCAGATTCAAAATGGGCCTTACTGAACCATCCGGTTTTGGGACAAGGAACAGGTTTGAATAGTAACCCTGAACTTGTTCCTGTCTTGGCACTGGTAGAATTACCCTTGACTGGAGGAGCTTGTGAATTGCTCCCTGTAAGAAAACCTGATCCACCACTGAGGCTGGAAGGGCCGACTTGAAGTAACGTCTGGGAGGGGGCCTGGTGAACTCCAGCCTGTAGCCTAGCAAAATAAGACTCCTGGCCCAGGAATCTAGGCACGAGGCGTCCCACACATCACTGAAGTGCGACAGTCGGGCCCCCACCTCGAGACATGCGTCATGCGTCCGGCTTGGAAGCAGCCGGGGCGTTGGAACGGTCCTGATGACCTGAGGGTTTTGGCTTCCTGAATTTGCCTCTTGTGCCTCGGCTAGCATTAGAGGCCTCTGGCCTTTGGGCGGAACTTGGACTCGTGAAAGGACTGCTGGGAGGGACCAGTGAAAGGGCGCTTTACAACAGTGGGTGCTGACGGGAGGAAGGTGGATTTACCTGCCGTGGCCTTGGAAATCCAGTCATCAAGCTCACTACCTTTCCCCCCTGTGAAAGGGATGTTTTCAACACTCTTTTTTGAATCCACATCAGCCACCCACTGGCGCAACCACAGTAATTGCCGAGCAAACACGGCCATTGCGGAATTCCGCACGTTTATAGCGCCCAATTCCTTCTGTGCCTCACAAAGCACCCGAGTCGTGTCCTGAATATGGTGCAGATTTTCACCTATCTGAGCCACAGACATGTCCCCCAGCAAACCCACTTGGGTCTGCGTGGACCAAGTATAAATGGCCTTAGCCATCCAACAACTGGCCAATACCGGGCATTGGGAAGCCCCACTGGCCCTGAACATAGACTTCAGTGTTGCTTCAAGTCTCCTATCTGCACCATTCTTGAGTGTAGACACCCCAGGAACTGGTAACAGCACCTTCTTTGAAAGGCGGGAAACAGAGGAATTCACTACTGGCGGATCCTCCCACTTCTTCCTACCAACAGGATCAAAGGGGTACGCATTTGTAAACCTCTTTGAGAGCTGGAACCTCTTTTCAGGGTTCTGCCAATCACTTTTAAAAGCACGCTCTAATTCAGCCTGTTCTGGAAATTACACCGGCTGTTTCTTCTGGGTCATGAAGAAAGAATCCCCTTCGGAGGGTTCCTCCAAAGGAAGCTCTAACACTTCCCTAATGGCCTTAATTAATGCCTCAGGCCCATGAGCTAAAGACAGCTCCTGAACAGTGCCCTGTTCATTTGCCTCCTCTCCTTCTTCAAGGATGTCCTCATCATCATCTTTGTCAGGGGCCATTGCAGTAGCAGGCCGCTTTTGAGGCTGAGCAGGAGAAGGGGTGAGAATACCAACCTTGGCAGATAATATGGCTAATTTTCTCTGCGCCCTCTGCGTCTGCTGTGTATTTGCAGATAGCTGGGAAGAAGCAGAGTCCATCAGCGTTTTAATGCTGCTGGCCCAAGCAGGCTCCTGACTGTCTGCCTGCGACCCATCTACAAGTTGTGGGGGTACCCCACTGACCTTAGAGGTCACACCACTAGGCTGTGGTAGCATACACGGCTCACAGGTAACCTGTGACTATGAAGCTGGTATAAACATTATGCTGCACACCATGCATGTTAACTTTTTCACCATGATGAAGCAACAGAAAAAGCCCCCAGTAGTGCTTGCACACACACACACACACTCTTGATCAAGCTGTAACTCTACACAGTATGAAGTGTAATCACCTCTATGTTAGAGACGACTATGGTGTGTGTAAAAGCGCTTAACTAGCCAGTGGGGTAGACTCAGAGCAATATGAGGGGACCAGTACACCCTAACCTTAGCTCACAGATTTGAGTGAGCTGGTAACGCACAAAGGACACAGTGATATGGCATACACAGTGTAATATAACACAACTAACGCTGTTATAACTTGCTGTCTCTGCTGCTGCTGCAAAGGATCAAATCCACCACGCCACTGAGGAGCTGTAATGTCGACCTCTGGATGCGTGAAGAAGCAGGAAGCAGAGACAGGGCGCGCCCAGCAGAGCCCGGTCCCGCTCTGAGCGAAGCCCCGCCCACTTAAACGGAGCTGGCGCTTCTAGCTTGTTTAAACTGGCATATAAGGCACCTTTCACATATAATAAAAAACGCCTTGGGTGGCGCGCGGTCCCTGCTTGAGGGCCGCCGCTACTGCCGCCGCCCTCTTGCCGCACAAAACAGTTGGGGTGTCCCCTTGTGGGACCGCCAACCTTTACTCACCACAGACGTCTTCAGACCAGTCAGGGGTGTGCGGCAGCTGGGAAACTTGCTCGCTACAGTGCAATGCTGTGCAGTGACAAGCCCCACACAGGACAGATGTCCTGCATCAGGGTCACCTCTGCGCCTTAAGAGGCCGGGGACTGATCCTACCCCTGACACCCACGAAGTAGGACAGCTGCTAGGTCAAAGCAGCGCCCCAAAATAACAAACTAAATAAAATTTGAAGAAAAACTCTAGAACATCCAGAAAGCACTGCCTCTCCTGAGGCACATTTTTCAAAGCTGACTAGTGGAGGGAGATAGAGGGGATGAGCCAGAGCACCCACACTGAAAGTTTTAATGTGCCTGTCTCTCCTGCGGAGGATCTCTATCCCCATAGTATTCAATCCAGTATCCCATTGGACGGTAGAGAAATGTAACTTATATTTTCCCATTAGATCCATTTTTAACACATTTTGCTTTTCTTAATATAGCAGTAGTACCTGTAGCATTCACTTCGTTTTTCATGTTTAGTTTGCTCACACATAATCCAGCTAGTTTTAAGTGCTGGTCGTATCACTATAATTTTTTCACCCACAGGCAGCCCCAGCTTGAAGTGAAGTGTAAGCCTCTACCATACCCTCCAACATGACCCATCCCATTAGGTACAAAATGCTCTGTTCCTGGACTTCCCTGCCAGTGACAGATGTGAGCCTACAGCACAGTCCAATATTCAAAGAGGGGGGGTCATCAACTCTCAGTGATGTTTGGGATGGCAGCTGGTGTGGCTCCCCTTTTTGAATATTGGACTGTGCTGCAGGCTCACATCTGTAACTGCCACTGGCAGGGAAGTCCAGGAACAGAGCATTTTGTACCTAATGGAATGGGTCATGTTGGAGGGTATGCTCTACATCACCCAGCAACAGCCACATCAGGGACGGGGCAGAGCAGCAGCGGTAAGAAGCTGACCTCACAGACACCAGGACTCCTGCAGCATGTCACACTGGAGGTGCGCAGCTCAAGGAGCCCTATAGCTTAAGTGGAGCGCAAGCTTCCAAGGTTGCTTAGCGACGGCCAAATGAGTGAGGGGGTGGAGTGGCAGCGGCCGGAAGCTGCACTCACAGACGCCGGGACTCCTGCAGCACATTACACAAGAGACATGCTAATTAAGGTATAAAATATTCACTTCTCTGTTTCTGCACAGCACTTTATTTCCTTTATATTACACATCCCGATGAAAAGACCTAGGTCTTGAAACGTCGACATGGATTATAACTGCATATAAAAGATTTTTCTGTATTTAACCATTGGAGTTCCGCCTGCCTCGTTATTTCGGGGACCCTGCAAATATCTTTATTTCAAGGAAGGCACCATGGGATCTACATGACATCAGCAGCAGTGCCCAACAACCCACAAGCATATATATATATATATATATATATATATATATATATATATATATATATATATATATATATGTGGAGGTGGGTACTGTCTTGCGCTGCAACCCTAAGGTCGATCTGGATTCAAAATAAGTCCTTGTCCTGAAGGAAAATTCCTCCCTTTAAAACACAGTCCTGAGTAACAGGTGGCTGCCAGCAATTCTCCTATTGGGACGTTTGTTGATCCGTCTCGATGTGGGTAGATCTAGAATATGGTGAGAATGGCGCTCTATAGTGTAGTAAGTTAATTGTGACACTGTGACTTTAATTTAAGTTCTGCGTACCGTGAAATGAAGATTAAAGTGCATATCAATAGTATTGTTCCTCCTCCTTGGTGGGGCTGGTTACCAGGACCTTCCCGGCTAGTGTCCAGACTGGACCTTGTGGTCCCCCAATTGAGTTCACAGTAGTGCTCCAAATAGTGCAGTAGTGATTGTTCAGCCTGTGATGTGTGTATTCGGAATATATATATATATATATATATATATATATATATATATATATATATATATATATATATATATATATATATATATATATATATATATATATATATATATATATATATATATATATATATATATATATATATATATGAACAAAATGTATAAAGATAACGGCGACTAATTACTGGGCTGGGTATAGAATGATAAAATATTTATTAAGATAACAATATAAGACAAAAAAAGGGGGGGGTGGTACGTAAAAAAAGGAAGGACAATTTTTAAGATGTAAATACACAGGAAAAAATTGGGGGAGGTAAATAAAATACAATCTTCCTAAAATCAAATAAAAAGCGTATAAAGATATAAAGGAGATTTGCTTAACTTAAAAAGGATGGAGATCAGAGGTTTCCCAACGCGTTTCGTCGATGTGACTTCATCAAGGGGTAACAGGCAACTGAGACCAGACCGGTATTTATACCTATATGTCTGTCTCATGGCTATATGACATCACTTCCTGTGATTAATTGGTGTACAGGGCTAAATGGCTAATAAACAGTTAATTTCCCTATCAATATGCTGTCAATATTATTGGCCATATATATTTAGACAATCGCTATATTAAAAATGAACAGAAAATGTGCATATACATTTAAACAAGTCCAAGTAGCGTATAAAATCGTAAATCGCGGCACTTCCGCCACGTTTCCGGCATCCAGGCGTGTGTACTGCGCATGTCCAAGTTTGTATACAGCTTGATTTGACCTTCTTTGCGCACTGCGCATGCGCCAAGCGTCAAACAACCAGACGGAGTCTCAGGCGTTCTCAATATGTAGTGTCTGTTTCCCTGGGTGCCGGCGGCCATTTTTCAGTGGATTCTAGTAGCTTGTTAAGGATGTTCATTTCTGTACGGCGGCCATCTTAGTTGAGGCATCTTGTTAGGATTCGCAATATATAGAAGTAGACAGAGGAGGACATCGTAAATATATATAACATACTTTCATAACTGTACATTCTGCGCTTGTAAAGTATACTTAAAAAGCGATGTTTCAGACGTTAATAAAGTGCTAGCGTGCTTCTGATTCATAATGTATTATAATGCGGCGGCCATCTTTGTAGAGGCATTTAATCAGAGATATACTATACTTAAAAGTATAAAAGGGGGGATCGTGGATATATATAATAAAATCTATATATATCCACGATCCCCCACTTTATTAACGTCTGAAACATCGCTTTTTAAGTATACTTTACAAGCGCAGAATGTACAGTTATGAAAGTATGTTATATATATTTACGATGTCCTCCTCTGTCTACTTCTATATATTGCGAATCCTAACAAGATGCCTCAACTAAGATGGCCGCCGTACAGAAATGAACATCCTTAACAAGCTACTAGAATCCACTGAAAAATGGCCGCCGGCACCCAGGGAAACAGACACTACATATTGAGAACGCCTGAGACTCCGTCTGGTTGTTTGACGCTTGGCGCATGCGCAGTGCGCAAAGAAGGTCAAATCAAGCTGTATACAAACTTGGACATGCGCAGTACACACGCCTGGATGCCGGAAACGTGGCGGAAGTGCCGCGATTTACGATTTTATACGCTACTTGGACTTGTTTAAATGTATATGCACATTTTCTGTTCATTTTTAATATAGCGATTGTCTAAATATATATGGCCAATAATATTGACAGCATATTGATAGGGAAATTAACTGTTTATTAGCCATTTAGCCCTGTACACCAATTAATCACAGGAAGTGATGTCATATAGCCATGAGACAGACATATAGGTATAAATACCGGTCTGGTCTCAGTTGCCTGTTACCCCTTGATGAAGTCACATCGACGAAACGCGTTGGGCAACCTCTGATCTCCATCCTTTTTAAGTTAAGCAAATCTCCTTTATATCTTTATACGCTTTTTATTTGATTTTAGGAAGATTGTATTTTATTTACCTCCCCCAATTTTTTCCTGTGTATTTACATCTTAAAAATTGTCCTTCCTTTTTTTACGTACCACCCCCCCCTTTTTTTGTCTTATATTGTTATCTTAATAAATATTTTATCATTCTATACCCAGCCCAGTAATTAGTCGCCGTTATCTTTATACATTTTGTTCATACTTTCTAAGTGTTATACCGACACTATTTCTTAAAGAATTGGCCGACACCCTCTACACTATAAGGGAAGATTGCTGGGGCTATCTTATTCATTTTAGACAAGCACAAGTGGCGCCGCCCATCCAAAATACATATATATATATATATATATATATATATATATATATATATATATATATATGTGTCTAGTGTCCATGTGTAGTCGAAACACTGCCATCAGTAAATTAAACTACATCTTTCTCTTTCGCACATACAGAAACACAAGATAACAGACTAGCTTTCGAAGCTTTTGCTTTTTTGAGTGGGCTTACAGTAGCTAGTGCTTTTATATTACTGCATGTACATTTGGTGGCCTTGTGCTGTACATCTCAGTAGCAGTATTTTATGTTTTGTTGTTTTACATTTTTTTTTTTTTTCTGGTTTTATGTAGTAGAGGAGGTCAGCTTTGCATTATGTAGTTAGTACTCCACCTTACTTACTAAGAGCCAAGAGGGTTATTCTAATTAAATTCTTCCCCAATTTTTTGTGCATTTCTGCAAATTGTTTGCCATGCCTGTTCGCACCTGGCAGTGCGGGCATGGGGTGGCAGCGGGAGGCGCAACCCATGGGAGAGTGACGCGGGTGCAGGCCCAATTGGGCCAGTGATGCGGGTGCGGGCAGCAGGCCGTTGACATCCACTGACGTACAGGCGTTTGCAGATCTGCAAACGCTGGGGAAATTATTTTATGGCCACCGACCATCGAATGATTTCTCCCCCCGCATCCAAGGCTGCAAATGGATATTTATGATAATCATACATTCTCATCCATGCAAATGTATAGTTCACATGCAATGCTGTGAAATTCATAGCATTGAGTGTGGACCAGAATAAGGTCCCAATTGTAATAGGGTGTACGGATCAGAAAGTGAGAGTTTTCCCATTGTGGCAATCATTTACACTGCAAAACCAGATTGATTTTGCCATGTAATTGATTGCCACTTGGCAAATGGGAAAACTCGCCTAAAATCTGTCACTTTATGATTCTCACACCCTATTGCCTTTGTTCACCTATACCAACTTGAGATTGGTGATCATGGTGCAGCCAATCTATTGTACTGTATATAAGTGGATTACACTTGCATGATCTAAGGCCCCCCATACATTAGCCCGACTTGTCCTAGGGACAAGTCGGACCCGATTTCCCCGGCAGCTCCCCGGGAGGTTTCCATCATGATAAGGCACTTGATGTGCCAAGTTGTGCATATGATAAATCGCCATGCGATTTATCATATAAAACTCCCGGGGAGCTGCAGGGGGAGAGCGGGGTGAGGGACACTGGGGAGCAACAGGGGGGGAGCCGGGCATTGTAGCTGTCAAATAGGCAGCGGGCGGTGGGGGGGCGCTGGAGAGCCGGGCTGGGGACACAGGCAGCAGCGGGCGGGGGTGGACGCCGGTGAACGGAGCTGGCCGGGCGCAGCATGACCGGGGACGGGGAGAACGCTGCAAGAAAAAAAAAAAAAACATTACAAATGAATTGGAAGCCAGTGATTGGCTGAGAGCTCTCTCAGCCAATTGCTGATTGGCTGAGAGAGCTCTCTCAGCCAATCACTGGCTTCCAATTCATTTGTAATGGTTTTTTTTTTCCTTGCAGAGTTCTCCCCGTCCCCGGTCATGCTGCGCCCGGCCAGCTCTGTTCACCGGCGTCCACCCCCGCCCGCTGCTGCCTGTGTCCCCAGCCCGGCTCTCCAGCATCGCCCTCCCCAGCGTCTGTCACCGCTGACGCTGCCCGCTCTCCCCCTGCCTGGCTCTGGCATCCCCCGCCCGGAGGCTGCACATAAGATTTAGGAAATCTTATGTGCAGCCGGTCCGACTGCCCGACTCCGATCCGATGCGCACGGGACCGCGCATCGGATCGGGGGGGCTGTCAAACCATGCGATTTGGGCCGATTTCATGGCCCGATTCATCCGAATCGGGTGAAATCGTGCCCAAATCGTATAGTGTATGGGGGCCTTAACAATCCAGTATAAATCCAGTACATTCACATTAGGTATCTTCAATTCCATGAACATGCCAACAGTCTCAAAAACATATAGGGGTTACTCTAAGGAAGAGTAATGAGCACCCAAATGGAAATGTCAGTCATATGAATTAACATTGGGAATTAATTATTTGTCTTAATATGTCATATTGTGACATTTCAAAAACCTCAATAAATCATCAAAATAAATAATCAGGTTTTGGTTTTTTAAATAATATGAAAAATAAATGAGATATTCTTAGATAAGCTTTATGTTAACTTACGGTGCCTGCCTTCACAATTATGGAAAAAAATGTAAAGGTCACGCATTGCACGCAGCATTAATTGGACATGAAGCTTTCACATTTCATAGAATTCTGTGTCAGTGTATCCCAGCTTAATATTATTTAACACCTTATATGCTGGACAGTGTTATATAACATTATGGACCTTATTATGGTTGACTCGCAAGGTTGCGAATTGGCGCCCTTGCGAGTCCACCAGAACCCGCCCTACAAATGGTGGTACCCCCCTCCCTCACAGGCCATGTATGCTCAGCCGACATGCAAATGGATGTTTAACATAAACATCAATTCGCAGGCCGGTGGAAAACGCTCACATCACCGACCATGGAAAGATGTGGTGCGTGCACACATATATAATGTGACTCTCAGGTCACTTATATATGCGTGCACATTCGGGAGGAAATGTGCAAGCAGCTAACATCCATTGATGTCAGCTGCCCGCCCATGTCACCTGGAGATTTCCATGGGAAATGCCCGAGAAATGCTGGGCGTTCCCATGGGCGAGTACTTCGGCCCGCCACCCCACAAGCCCGTCCACAATCTTGGGTGTGTGCACCCGGCGAACAGTCTGTTTGCCATGGCCACATGCACCCTTTCTGTCTCCCTGAAGTGGAAATGGACAGGGTGCCACTGCCCCACCAACGGAGGATTGGGACAGTGCAGTGTAGCCCCTGTCTGCCGGCGCTTTCCAGTGGGGAGGCTCTGGCGAGCCCCGGACAAAGATGACAAGGGCTACAACTTGATTTCCATTAAAAAGAATGGTCCTTTTTATTAGGTACAGTCTATACCAGTGGTAGCCAACTCCAGTCCTTGAGAGCTACCAACAGCTCACATTTTCTAGACAACCTAGCTGCTGCACAGGTGCACTCATTACTCACTAACACATTTTAAAAGCCCCACAGGTGGAGATAATTACTTTACTTGCAATTCTGTGAGGAACTATAGAGGGTTTTGTTTGGGGAGACTGCACTGAATGAACAGGAAATTTTTTTTTTCTTTACTAAATAAATGTATATCTATTTTGGAGACGTGACGGTCTATTCTAATTTATTTACAATAATTCTGTCTTAGCATCACAACCCGGCATTGACCCCTTGGGTCTTGTAATGTTTGTGTGATGGTCAGTGGTGCACCCCTGAGTTATAAGGTTGTCAATTAAGAGAAAAGGAAAGAGAAGAAACTCGGATGGGATGCACTCTGAATGCCCAATTTTCTAAAGTTATTCTGTTAACATTTTATGTGTATTATTGTCATCTTTTTTTTTTTTTTTTTTATAATGCTTGTGAAAATAAAAGTTAATACCTGAAGCCCTACGATATATATTATACTGATAATATTCTTTGATTAAGGACTGGTATTATGGTGTCATTTATTTGTTTGTGTTTTCAATTAATTACCAGATTGACCATCATACAGTATATCCCTACCATCAATCCAGCATTGATGTTCTGGGTATTTTACTCAATTTGTACACTTTGAGATAAGGATTTAATCATCGGTCAAAGAAATTATAAAAAACAAACAAAGTATATACAACACCATATATACAGATTTACAATTACGCCACTTGTCCTTTAAAGTATTATGCCTTATTCTGCCTTTATTAAGCAAAATTGTTGCAGTGTAATTCCCCCGGTATGGGTGTACTCTGCCCTATCTGCTTTCAGAGGGTTAAATTGTAATGCTCTGTGAAGTTTATTAGCGGCCATATGATTTCATGCAGCCATAAGACACAATAGTAATGTCATTCACCTCTGCACTACACAGTGAACTCTCACGCTGATTGTCACAATTATAAAGCAAGATTGCTGTTGTGTGGTTCCTCCTACTGTATGTAAACATGCTTTTACTGTGTCTATTTGTAACTTTCTGCACGTATATCAATAGTCATCTAGTGCAATTGTATCCAACTTACATTAAGCTGGCAATCTTCCAAGAGAAATCCAACACATATATACATTTGTATCAATACAGCTGTAACAATTATTTTCTGCAGCACTAGAAACCACTGTCATTCACCTCTGCACTACACAAAGGAACCCACACCTGATTATCACAATTGAGCAACCAGTGTGCACACTATTATGCAGGGTTTTAAACAACATGCGGGTCTACACATTTAAGGCAGAGTCCATACATGGCGGGAATTATTTCAGGCAAGGACAACTGTGGCAGTGAATGAAAAAAGAAAAAAAAAATGCAAGGACCATGCCCCAGATACAAGCGTGGCACCTTTGCAGGTTTGCCGCGATTGTTGGGAGAAGGTCCTGTTACCAGTCCTGGTGCTTGATGCAAGCGTACCCGCTTGCTGTTCGGGAAATCCCTGGCAAGACGGAGACCACCGCCGGTCACGTGAGCGCTCACGTTTTCGGTACTGACGTACGTTTTGACTGGGGCTTGATCACACGGCAGCGATTCTGTGAGGAGACATGGAAAACATGCACTGTTGGTAGCTCTCGAGGACTGGAGTTGGCTACCCCAGGTCTATACTAATCAATATTGATAGCTAACACCAAACAACATGAAAGCAACACAATGGTTAAACAGTCTATAGTAAAAATTTGAGGCCACCAAAAAAGGAGTTGCTTGCTAGAGCACTTTAGATACCTTGTATCTCTAGCTACTGTATGTAATACTAAATATTCCTAAAAGAACAACTACTGTAAGTCACGATCCGAGCAGACTTTATTACTGGCTAAGTGTCTGCGCAGGCTGAGGTTGCGTTTCAAGACCGGATGCAGCCAGCGTCATGTGTGCTGTGCTGCTGTCCTGTTGTCATCTCCCCCGGTTCCCTCAGCCAGGGCCGGCGCTACACGCTCAGCAGCTCCTGCAAAGCAGGGAGGCGCCATGCTGAAAAGGCGCTGTGTCCCTCCCTGCTCTGCTAAAGCTGCCTCAGCCCTCACTGTCACTGCCTCCTGCACGCCGCCCAACAACGGTCGGGCAGCAGTATAAAGAGCTGCTCCTTGCACCACGAGTGCACACAGCCTGCACGCCACCCGCAGTGCCTGTCTGACAGCGGGCGGCAGTATGGAGAGGCCGAGCTGCTCCCTGCACCGTGCATGGGCGTCCTCAGCGTCCTGTCTACGCAGATAGAAGAGGAGGGACTGCACAAAAGTTAAACAGCAAAATAACAGAGAGTCTTTTATTATACATGTTTATAACATTTTTTTTTTTATAATTTTAGATTTTTTATATCAAGTTAGACACTTTTTAAACAATGGGCTGGGTTATGTGCCTAAAGGTGTGTGCTCCTGCGGGCATGGCATCGCACAGTACAAAAAGTGTGCTGTACATACTTTTTGTACTGCTTTCGGATCGCATCGCACACACATTGCATGCATGCCGTGCGATGCGATCTAGCCCATAAAGTATGCGATTCTCGCAGCGTGTATGGACACCTTTAGTGCTGCAACATTTTGCAGACACAGCACTGAGATGGTGTATGTATACATGTACATGCACCCGAGATCCTCCATAGGATTGCATGTTGCATCGGCTCCCACAATCGGGCTGCAGAAATTTATGGTTATGGCAAAATTTATGGCAAAATTTATGGTTTGCAGGAGGGCGCCGGACACCCTAGCGCTGGCCCTGCCCTCAGCACTGCTGAGTCCGCGGCTGTGCAGCGCGCCGCTCCCCTCACGCTGAGTGACAGTGTCCAGTGTCCGGCTATCCTCCAGTCTGCCGACATTGCTCCCGGCCACAAGAATGGTTGGATACAAACACACTTTCCCGCCCTAGCCTGACATGGGGCTGCCATGCTCCTTTCAGTCACATATCAGGCTGAACCAATCATGTGTATTCTAAGCTCCCTGTCATACCTACCCGGCCAATTATGGCCTTCCAGTGGGTATAAGTATGCTGGGAGTCAACAGACTAGTTGCTAGTGCTTCAATTGTCAACTGTTGGTGCAGTTGTCTCTCTTTCTCTGCTGCAGTGTGCTTTATTCCAGGTATTCCAGCTCCTGTGATCCGGTGTCCAGTATAGGATACTCACCTCAGCAGTTCTTGGCCTAGCTCCGTATTTGATGTTCCAGCCATCGTTCAGCATTCCTTCGATGTTCTAACCATCGTTCAGTCAGCATTTGATGTATCAGCTATTGTTTAGCATTCCTTCGATGTTCTAACCATCGTCACTCATTCGATGTTCCAGCCATCATTCAGCATTCCATCGATGTTCTAACCATCGTTCAGTCAGCATTTGATGTTTCAGCTATTGTTTAGCATTCCTTCGATGTTATAACCATCGTCACTCATTCGATGTTCCAGCCATCGTTCAGCATTCCTTCGATGTTCTAACCATCGTTCAGTCAGCATTTGATGTTTCAGCTATTGTTTAGCATTCCTTCGATGTTCTAACCATCGTCACTCATTCGATGTTCCAGCCATCATTCAGTCACCATTCAATGTTTCAGCCATCGTTTAGCATTCCTTCGATGTTTAACCATCGGTCACGCATTCGATGTTCCAGCCATCATTCAATCAGCATTAAATGTTCCAGCCATCGTTCCACGTCTCATGTTGGTGTTGGCTAATTGCCATTTAAAGGACTTCATCAGTGCTCCGCACTGCATCTTATACTAACTGTCCTCCATTGTTATTAATACCACTCTGCATACCGTACTGCCTTCTAGTTGCCAAGTACAACCTTCCTGTCATCGTTTATCTCAATAAACCTGGTTGTACTTTTTCTCTGCCTCCTTCCTGCCTCTGTGTGCACTACAGTGCAAGTGAATTCGTCACAGTGACTCAGACCCCTGGCGTGACACTGTATATATATATAGCTTAGGTAGCAAATGTTATAGGTCCAGTGGAGTGTTACTGAATTCAGAAACTAAGCAGAGCATGGTGAATATAAGATCCAGGCAGTGGCCCTCCTCATGAGTCGAGGAGTCAGACCATTGGGTGAAGCCAAGAGAGGAGGTTAGAGAGAGAAGTTTTGAGGCATGCAGAGATTTTCATCTCTGACAACTTTAACATTCTGGCTTTAACACAAACATGGATAACACAATCAGACACAGCCTCCCTTGCAGCACTGTCACACGGTGGTCTCCACTTCACTCACACCTCGAGGCCTGGTAAAAGTAAAGGAGGTAGGGTTGGAATATTGCTGTCCCAATTTTTCACATACATAGTTCTACCACCAGTTCCTTCATATTTTCATCATTTAAGTTCACTCTATCAGAATTTTCACTCCCTTCTCTCTGCGTGCTGCTGCTATCTATTGACCACCTGGACTTCCCACTCTTATCTTCTGACATCTCCACCATCATGATTTCAATATCACTATTGAGGGTCCACAATCTCTCCATGCCTTAAAACCTCTCTCTTGGCCTCACCTAATGGTCTGACTCATCTACTCATCTGCCTGGATCTTGTATTTACCAGGCTCTGCTCAGTTTCTGAATTCAGTAACACTCCTTTTCCTCTCTCTGATCAGAAGAAAAGACTATCACTGCTACAATCCAATTTGAATGCAGCTGCAACTCTAATCTTCCTAGCAAGGCATTAATCATTTGCTGATCCACTCTGTCAGTCCATCCATTTGTTGCCCATATTTTACTGCATTTAATTCAAAATGCTCACATATAAAGCTATTAACCAAGCTACACCAACATATATCTCTTCACTTATCTCAAAATATCTCCCAGCTCAACCTCTCCGCTCTTCACAAGATATACGTCTCTCATCCACACTCCTTACCAGATCTCATTTACAATTGCAGGACTTTAATCAGGCAGCACCCACCCTATGGAATGCCCTCCCACGAACCATAAGACTCTCCTCTAGCCTTCAAACTTTACAAGCGTTTCCCAAACACTCATCTCTTCAAGCACTCACCTCTTCTTAAATTCCTGAACCGTCCACATAACCTTCAAAAGCTCTCATTCTAATTACAACCTATCAGGACTGTTCTTGGTAATTTGCTGGTAATAGTATACTATAGATAGTGCCTATCCTTGTGTATCTTTTCTTTCTCCCTATAGATTATAACAGAATATGTTGTGATATATGAGAAACTGTAAATTAATAAATATTTAAATACACTGCATGAACATAATTTACAAAGACATTGACAAATTCTCATAGAGGATAAAGTGTTCAGGGACATCCCACTGATTAAACCCAAAGTAGAATACAGGAGAGCCCTTACCTTTAGAGACAGCCTGTTAACAAGCAGGCAGTGTCAAAAAACACCAAGGCACCAAACACACGGCTAGATGAAGATACAATTTTCATTAAAAAAACAGCATCCATTACCCATGGCCAAATATATTTTTTTTTAGATAAAACAGAAGATCTCATTTAGCAACAGAGGGCTAGTTGACCTTTTACAATGTCTATATAGCCTATAATATGCAGGCCATCCTGTAAGAAACTAAACATAAAAATGGGCATGAAATTCACAGAATTTGATAGGCCAACACCAAATGGTCAACATGCACAAGGTTGGCATAGAAATTGTTGACACATGAAAATGTAATTGTGCATATGGAAAGGTAAAAAAAAAAAAATAATTCCAAAAACAGTATGTCGACCTTTTCATGTGTAAATTTTTGTCAACCTTTTGCATGGCGACCATATTTTGTCAACCTATTGACTGTCCTATCCTAGACACTCTTGACCGCAATTTAAGTTTGAATGTTCACAGACTACTATTAAAATTAATCTTTCTGTACATTTTAATTCTGCCACCCCATGCAGTTGCACCATGCCTTGCTAATTTTTGCTTTGCTTTCAATTCAAATTTAGCATCTATGGGTACACGTAGGGTTGCCACCTTATTGTTAATCGATTCCTGGATATTCACCCCTATAATGCGCGCGCCAAAGGGGGCGTGGCGTATACCAAAAGTTGGCGTGGTCTATTCACAAAGTGGAATACATACATACAGTAGAGTATGTATACATATACATACATATGTATACATACATATACATACATACATACGCAGGGCCGAAACTAGGGTTTCCGGCGCCCGGGGCAAGGCAGTCATTTGGTGCCCCCCCCCCCTAGTGATGCTGGTGCGCGCCGGAGGCGGTCCGAAATTTTCGGGGGGGCGTGGCCTACTTTGGGGGCGTGGCCTATAATCGCTGCTCTCCCGCGAGGCCACACCCCCATTTTGCCGCTATGGGGGCATGACCCAGAGGCTCTGTGAGCCTCTAGCCATGCCCCCAGCCCCCTGGCTGCGGGAATAGACGCTGTGCGCATGCGCACAGCGTTTATTCCCCGCTGCTTAGTTAGCAGCTGACAGGGGGGACCGGACCAAATGACGCCTTGTCCCTGGCGCCGGAGACCCCCCCTCCCCGCACAGTCCTCTCACCGCATCTTACTTTGACTTCGTCCGTCTCCTACTAGCGCTGCGGCGGGAAGTGCTGATGACTTCAAAAAGACTTGCCGGACGCTGATTGGCTGAATTCAGCCAATCAGCGTCCGGCAAGTCTTTTCGAAGTCATCAGCGCTTCCTGCAGCCGCGCTAGTAGGAGATGGACGGAGTCAAACATGCCGCTACAGCGTCCGACCACACACCTGTCACCGGACCTCACAGCGCCCCTCACCTCCAGCGCCCGGTGCGCGTGACCCCCCCAGCCCCCCCCTAGTTACGGCCCTGACATACGTACACATATACATACATACATACATACATACATTTGTATACATATACAAGTACATACATACATGTATAAATATAGGCCGGGGGGGGGGGGGGTGCTGGCAGGCTGGGGAGGGTGAGGGGGGGTGGAGCTGGCAGGCCGGGGGAAGGGGGGGGGGGGGGGCAGTGCGACTCAAGTCCACTGTCAACTCACCAGTGGTTACAAGCAGGCAGCCAGCAGGAGTGCGGTGTTCAGTCTAGGCAGCCAGGCAGCAGCAGAGAGTGGAGGGCAGAGGCAGGGCATGCTGGGAGGTCCTCGTTTCCTGGAGGCTAGCAGCAGCGCAGCACATCTATACAGCGGGCGGCGGGCTACAGGTTAATACTCACAAGATAATGACATCATCATTTCGCGAGGGCGTCTGTCAGGCTGCGGAGGCAGTCATGGCAGGCGCTGCGGCGGGCTGGGCACTGGGGACGCGGAGAGGCGGCAAATACTGCAGGGAGGCTTTTTTAGATACCCAAAATCCGGGAAACTGAAAAAGCCTCTTGGAGGGTTGCCACCAAAATCGGGAGATTCCCGGAAATCCAGGAGAGGTGGCAACCCTAGGTACATGTGTTTAAAAGAGTCTGATCACAGAGTACCATGCTGGATCAGTCTCTCAGAGTGCATTTCCTCACCCAACTGCATCGCTTGGAGTATTATTTATGTGCCATCATCGTAGATCCACAATGCATGTATTCTGAGATCCTATTTACGCTCACTATACATTAGCTCCAGTGATCCCTGCTATTATTGTGTCCACTATATATTATTTGCACACTGGTGACTGCTTTTAGTACATTCCAGCAATTTTAAATATAAGGGAACTCAGTTTTGAACTGATTTCCTCTAAATCCACCTGTGATTTGTTTTTACGGTCATGACCATGATACAGTTCATCATTTCTATTATTGAACGCTTTTCATTTATTGATGTTACATATTGTACTGTATGTTGCTACATATTGCATAAATTGATACATAGTATATATACACCTTGGCAGTATTGAATGTTAGTGTCACCCCTCTCCTGGCAGCAGCGGAGTAGACACTGGAAATTGCATGAACCAATCCTTGTACTGCCTGAGAGGAGGGGGAGGGAAGTAGTGTACATGCTCCCTGACAGCCTGGGGTCTTCTCCCATTGAAGCTGGTTTCCCACCACGCGACAGCTCATGTTGCTAGCTGAGCTCAGCACTGATAAATAATGTGGCGTTAAGTGGTGAGTGCAACAGCGCTGGGTGGTGTTCTGGTGGAAGAGGTGCATCTTCCTGTCATCACTACCCATTCCCCAATGCATTGGGGCCTCTGAGTGACCATGCATATAGTTTGTGGGCCCCCAAGGCATTGTGTACCCTAGACGACTGCCACATCTTTCCCAGCTATAATTTTTCCAGGACTAGCTGGATGGTAATAGAGTAACAAACCATTTTGCAGAATAAGAATACAAATATTAGTCAACATATCAATGGTTAGGGTCATGGCTTCAATATTATAAATGGTAAACAGATAGAGGTCAGAGGTTTAGGATTATGGATGGGGAGCACTAAAGTAGAAATGTGGTGACAAACCCATTTTCAGGGTTTTTACCTAATTTTTAAATGCACTAAGCCCTTTACGGTGGGGTTCTGTTGTGGAGGGTAATGATTGCTGTAGCGAAACCCATGCAATGTGTGGCGGGATGCACCGGCAAAGTTTAATGTATCCCGCCCTATATATTATAAATGTGCAGAGGTCAGTTACATGAATATACATATAAGTAGCCTGGAATTAAGTTTTATTGCTGTGGTACCGAATGGTGTAGTTTCATTTAAATATTTGAAAACTGATGTATAATGAACATCAGTCAACAGTTGATTGTCACTTTAATGTCATTGACAAAAACATTCCAGATGATAGGGGAATCACATTTAGGACCTTATTCACAGTCACGCCTTTTTTTTTTTAACGAAAATTATACTCTCTGCTACTATGGATCTGAGACTGGGACCAGAATGGATGCTGAAACACAGTAAGTGAGCATAAATGCAACTACAAAGTGTGTATGCAGTTGTAAAAAATAAGTACAGTATGGGTATGTAATTGCAAATTAGGACTATCGTTGCCACCCTGTGCCCTTTTCCCGTGTGATTTCTGCACACAGATGTCAGAAAGCTAGATATGAATATATGGTACAGGGTGTGTGGTATGGGCCTTCCTGGACCCAGTGGACCCTGTGGATTGCTTACCCTGCACCTATTATAGATATGAATATGGCATCCATAAAAGGGCGTGGCAAGATTTTTCAGCACCCTAGGCAAAACTTCTGCTTACTGCACCCACCATCACTCGCACACCAATACTGACTTTCCAGATCTTGCATTTTTCCTGACACTCCCAGAAAACACCAGGTTCATGTCAATCAACGGGTTCATGTCAATCAATATGTTTATGACTTGCGATCAAAAAAGACTCTAGGGGTGAAATGTAATCGGGTGAGAGAATCAGAAAGTAAGAGATCTGGTAAGAAATCTCCAATTTTTTTAAAGGTACAATCAGTTACACTGCAAAACCAGTTTGATGTGCCCTTGAAACATTTCGAGTTTTGTGTTTGGTTTTGGATCTTGGTCTCCATTCGTGGTTTGGATCTGGATTGGTTTTGCCAAAACCACCCTTCTGGGTTTTGGATCTTTTTTTTTTTTTTTTTTAATAAAAAAACTGCTAAAATGGCCTTTTGGAAAAAAAGATGGCAGTGGTGGAGATTGTAGGTGCAAGGCAGGAGATAATGTTACTGCATCTTTGTAGAAGCTGGCAAAGACAAGGAGGCGCTAATGAGAAAAAATGCCCATCTTAATAGTGAGAAAAAATTGGATGCTCATAGTCTAGCTGACAAATACATCCTGGAGTATGATACGGGTAGGTGTGAAATAATGTCACTTTGTCTTTCTAGGAGCTGGCAAAATATGAGGAGAAGAAAAATGGATGCTCTTAGAAGGCATACTGGAGTATGAAGACATACTGGAGTATGATATGGGAAGGTGTGAGGTTAGGTCACAGCATTGTTGGTTTGTTTGGGGCCCCCACAGAACAAGCTGGCAATGCTCCAAAGGGCACATACTGCAAAGAAAAGAGGTGTAAGATGGAGGTGTCATTATGTTGTTTAAACAGGACATGCCCATCATTTCAGAGAGGGTTGTTCCCCCAGGAAAAAGCTTACCAAGTTCTATGATTCATAGTTAGCTACAAGCATACCACCTCCATATTTCATTACTATTTACATTTATGAGAAGAGGGAAGAGGACAGTGAGGACAAAACAAGCTGCCAATGACACAAAGTGGTAAGGAAAGGCTAAGGCCTTGGCCTGTGTTTATGCCTTTGGTCTTGTTCTAGGATTACGGATCACATCTTCAGTTGACAGGCTCACCTTATCCCACATGTGTCTGGTTTGTAATCAAGTCTGTCTTCACCAGCTAACTTTTTTTTTTACACAGCAGCAGCACCCCTAGACTGATATGGCAGAGAGACACCACCACTGGAATCATATGGCAGACTTAAACGGCAACACAGGGCAACAATGCTGGACTTATATGGTAGACTGATATGGCAGCACAGGGCAGCACCGCTGGACTTATATGATAGTACAGGACACCGCCACTGGACGTTACTTTTATGGCAGACTTATACAGCAGCACCGCTGGACTTATACGGCAGACTTATATGGCAGTACAGGGGAGCACTGTGGACATATATTGCACCACAGGACACTACCACTGGACTTATATGTCAGACATACAAATACGGCAACACAAGGCAGCACCGCTGGACTTATACAGCAGACTTATATGGCAGCACCATTGGATTTATATGGCCCATTGAGCAGCACCCCTGGACTGCAAACTGGACACTGGGCAGCATCCCTGGTATTATAAGACACACATGGCAGTACCCCTGGAATTATTCATGACACATAGCACCCCTGAAATTATACAGCACACATCACGGCATCCCTGGGTCCTGACGAAGCTCTTGCGAAGCGTGCGCTGACCGCACGCAGTGTGTCCCCCCATACCCCCTCCCCACTTACCACTGTATTTTGATTGCTGTATAGTTGCGCTTGACGAGTCTCCGCTGTACACGGAACCCCACTGCTTACAGGTCAGGGTCTGACGGGCGTCACCTGACTCAAGCAGCACTCCGGTCCTCCTGAGGCCGTGCAAGGGCACATACCTCAGGCGCTCTCTACTAGCAGGGATTAGGCGATTTATCTCAGACATGGTAACAGTGACCTCTACATGGGCAGGTAACGGAGACACTATCCACACCCGGCACCACGGTCCTACCCGGTATACCAGTCTTGAGCCTCCCTGCAATACAGATTGAGCCTACACCTCGAACCCGATCTCATAGTGGATCTTATTTTAAGGGTTATATACAAGCCGCAATTATTTCTAGTTAACGGCAATTACACTTATTTATGTATTTATTGATTAATGTATCAGTTGCGCTATAAGGGTCTCCGCGGTACACGGAACCCCATTGCTTAGAGGTCAGGGTTTGACAGCCGTCACCCGACCTAAGCAACAATCTGATCCCCCTGAGGCCGTGCACGGGCACATACCTCAGGTGCTCGCGGTAGGTAGGGTTTAGGCAATCAGCCTCCCTACTACACAGATTGAGCCTACACGTATGAACCCGATCTCATGGTAGATCGTATTCAAGGGTCGCGTATAAACCGCAACTGTTTTTGTGTTTCTAGTAAAACAGCAACTTGCAAGTAGGTTTCTCCTAGGTGCACATACACCAGGAGACGTACATAATAAAATCTCCTATTGATATTTACACTATAATCTTGGGGCACACTGCATGAGGATTTTTTCCTCTTTTAAATCACCAGTTGTGTGTATATGTATGTTAGTGTGTTTTTATATGTTTGCAACCTTTTAAACATCCCTCATTAAAAGTTACATTTTATTGTACATTTTTTTCAAGGTGCACCATACCAGGCATTCTGTGCTTTCTCTTCTTGCATCCCTGGAATTATATGGCACACAGGGTGGCACCCCTAGAATTTTATGACATATATTGCAGCACCCCTGGACTGATATGGCACCCATGGCAGCACCCCTGGATTTATACAGCAAACCTGCAATTATACACAACACAAGGCGGAAGCCCTTAAATTATATGGCACACTTGGCAGCACCCCTGCAGTGATACAGCACACTTTGCACCACCCCTGCAGTAAAACAAAAAACAAAAAAGGGTGTATTTTCAATATATTTTCTATATTCTTTTAAATAAAGTGGCCCCTAAGTAATCCGCACAGCAGCCCCCTTAGTAGTTTCTGATAGTAATCCCCATAGTATGTCCCTCATAGTAATTCTCCATTGCATGCGCCCCATAGTAGTCCCACCTCTATGTCGGTTTGTTTTATCACTGTTTCCAATTGTAAAGCACAACTGAATTTGCTGTGCTATATAAAAAACTGTAAATAAATAAAATAGTAATTTCCCCCATAGTATTTCCCCATAGTAGGTCCCCCCTGCCCTCCCAGCAGCTCCCCCTGCAGCAAGCAGCATGAACATGTCTGTGCTGTCTGAAATCAAAACCAGAATGAAAATGGCGCTGATTGCTGGGACTTATATAGGGTGTCGTGAGAATCAAAAAACGGGATGATGACGTTTGGCCTCATACTGGATCAGGAAAATGGAGCGAAGGAGCGAGTCATCCGCGAGCTTGCCTCGGATCAGGTAAATTCAGAGTGGTTTGGTTCTCTATGAACAGAACCCGCTAATCTCTAATCTTGGTACTGTATATTTATCTTATTTTGGAGAGTTTGTTATTGTCGGTTGTAGCAGTGTAATCTTCGTCTTTTATGGCTGTTATTTTCTTCAGAGCTTTCAATCATTTAGAAAGTCTGGTGCTATTGATCTGTTACATTTTTCTATTATGATATTACAAAATTCTGTTTTGTTTATGTCGTGATCTGTGCCTTGAAAATGAAATTAATTATATGCTGAAAATTTAGGCTTTGTTTTTATTTTTTGATATCATATCTAACGTTATGTTATCATTTTATCTACAATTTATCTATAAATTATTTAAAAAATGTCCACAGTTAAACATTTTGACACAGAAGTAGATGTCATAATATGTGATAATTCTTTCATTTTTATTTTCAAGGCTTTTTTTTTATCTATCTACACTACAGTATGTTATGTTTCTTTTTGTATTATTATATCTTATATACAGTTTGCTCTCCTTGTGGCATGATGTTATGAGGTAAGTTATGCTGGGTACACACTACACACTATCAGCCAATTATCATTTATGGCTGAGATTCAGATGGTTTCCCATGATCATTAGTACCTTTTCACTCACAGAGTGCTGTACTGCTTTGCAAAAAGCTACTATGCTTTCAAACAACAACCCTACTCTGTATCCAACTTGAATTCAAAATTCCCCATTGTTTGGAGGCGGCAGCAGGGGAACACCCATCATTTTAAAAATGCCTTTCATTCCCCTGGGAATGCAGGCATGTCAATGCCTGTGTGGAATGGCGGCCGATGTCACATGACATCAGCGCCCGTCCCCTATTTGGCCATCTCCGTCCAGGATGAAAGTACAAGTAAGTATTATCCACAGCCTAGGGAACAGGTCTGAATCAGGCCCACAGTGTGCTGAAATGGAAATTAACTGACTCAACATATTCAGCTGTCAGTCACCAGCCAAGCTCCACCACCTTCACCTAGCTCTTACAGTGTAGTTTCCTACCATTAATGGCTCATGTTGCTGTCATCATTGAGAGCAGGGAGTGTCCATACTAAAGAGCCACCTACATTTAGAAACGGTGAGCCCTTCACTGTCCACTGAGTAGTGGGTCTGCATCTTCAGACACCAGGGGCGAGATGTAATAGGGTGTGACTTTAGACAACCAAAAAATAATCACATCATGTTGCACATGTCACAAGTGATTTTCCGTTGAACACCACACAATTTTTAAAATTATTTTAGAAATGGAAACGTGCGATTTTTTAAATAAAGGAGTGAGGCGGGACCACCGCAATATCAGGCAATACAATCACTACACATTATCAAAAGTCACAGTACTTACTCCTGCAATATTCTGACTATGTGTCTTTAAATATATTTATCACAAATCACATCCCACTAATATCTGTAATAGCATCAGATGCATTTAAATGTTTTCCACTATTCACGGCATATATTGCTTTCTATTAATAGATGTGTAAGCATAGAACACTTTTAAATAATCCAGAATATCTGATATGCAAATCTCTATTAAATACTAGTCTATGCAATAAAAATAGACAATTTGTTAATGTATTAGCAAAAATCCCTATGCATACAATCAGTACTATGCAATATAGTTTCAACACAGTTCACAGTAGCAATGTTCTTGGTGAAAAGTTCCAAGGCACTTGACACTGCTTGAAAAGTAAAGTTCACGGTACTTGTTTAGTTTCACGGCGGCAGCACGTGCCGCTCTAGCTATGAATCGTAACAGCTTGCCAAACTGCCTTACTTCTCTAAGCTACGTTATCAGCGTAGTGCCTGTTTGACTCCTGGCAGCTTGCCAGCTGCCTTACTTCTGTAATCTACATTATCAGCGTCCTACACTGACTCTGCTGCAGCCCAGCGCTGCTACTCCTAAGATTCCGTCAAGCCTAGTGAGCGCCTCTTACACAGCGCTGGTACCTGCATGATATCCTCTCTTCTGTGAAGAGGGGATCATGCGGGCGCCGGCGGAGAAGCGCTCCATCTGTGTGAGCAGATCAGACTCTCCTGCGTCTGAGTAACGTGTGCATATCCTGTCCAAAGAGGGGGTGCGGACGCAATTGCGTATCATGCACAATGAAGGAGGCATTTGCCAGTGCTCCATGTTACATACTGGCAAATGTAACCCCCCTCCATTTGATACCCCCACTATCCACGCCATCCTGAAGCGTGGCGAGCGGATGTGGTACGCGTCTTGCCTGACCTTTTCATACCCCACTATCCACGTCAGCGTGGAGTTGATTTTATATAGTATGGCAAGTCCGAAGCGTGGCGAGCGCAGAAAGCCCCACGAGGGGATGCAGAATGCATGTGAAGTTATCTGCGTCCCCTCGCGGGGCACGCTGCGCTCTCCACGTTTCGGGTTCGGTGGCTTGCTGCGCTCGCCACACTATATGAAGTCAACTCCACGTCGATGTGGATAGTGGGGGGTATGAAAAGGTCGGGAGGACACGTACCGCGTGTGCTCACCACGCTTCGGGCTGGCGTGGATGGTGGGGTTGTTTCAGGAACACATTCACACCTGCCATATCATACACCTGAGACAGTAATGACGACATGTGTTAACTGTTTTTTAGTGAATAATAAAGAATATGAATGAGGAAAAAAATGATAAAATGACAATACAATTAATTTAAAGAAGAATAAAAGACACAAAATTATCTAGAAAAAAGTAATTATTCATGAATTGCAGTGCCGTCATCAGTACTTGAAGAGGAAGCAGCTGCTGAAGTGGACGCTGTCGACTCTGCAGCGTCGACTTTGTCTGCCTGGGGGAGCAGGGTCAGCGCATGCAGGATGCACTTGAAGGGGTCCTCCACGCCAAGCATCTTCCTCCAGATGAACTCCTGGAGATAGGAGTCCAACTAATGGTGTGCGGTCCCCCTTTGGCGCTTATTGTGCCAATTACAGGATCCCCACAGCCCATCTATGTTTTGCGTGTGCACCCCGCTCTCCGGATCCAAGAAGTGGAAGCGGTGGTTCACCCTGGCATGATGATAGCCAGCCTGCTCCAGCTGCTCGGTCTGGTACGCTCTCCAGCAGTTGCTGTAGATAGTGGTCCCCGGGAGCACATGCCTCTCGATGGCAGCCATGAGCGTGCTGGTATCCCACCTCTCGACTGCCGTCAGGAAACACTCTCCGGTCTGTCTGGAGATGCCCCTGAAGGTCCACTGCTGGGGCAGCAGGCATCTGACATTGGCCTTTCATCTAACAAAAAGGCTTTCATCGATCTCCACTATGGTGCCTGGGCCACCAATCTTCCGTTAGGACTGCAGCAGGAGGTCGACAGCGCAGGCCTCCTGCAGCAAATTATTATACTGCACAGTGGTGGCCTGGGACACGGAAAGATGGCATTGGCAGAACCATAGGCTGGTCAGCTCCTCTGCCCAGCAGAATACGAATCGTATGAGGGTGATGAAGGTCAGGTGGCACCCTCTGAACCACTGTGCTGCTCTCAAACTGTCCTTTTTTCCACAGGCCCTGATATGGCAGCGCCACACCTGCTCCCTAATAGAGAGCCTCATCGGGTGCCCATTGGGGCAGGTCTGTGTCTCAGGCAGGAAATGTTGACCCTGAAGAAACGACACTGCCTCCTCCTCACTCTGAGGCAAAGTAAAGATAGTCAGCCTCTCTGCAGCCATGTCTCTGATACGTCTGCCTCTCAGACAATACAACAGCTGACTGACTACGCTAACTGCGTACCGCTCAATCTACAAGCTGACTGACTTAATCACGAGAACTAGATGCTGTTTCTGACAGGAATGCTAATTCTGACTTGAACTAGACAATAAACGCTTTTCAGTAAATACAAGGACAGTACAGCCTACGCTGACTACACTATGCTACTTCTGACTGACTACGCGGGATGCTGATAATGTAGATTACAGATGTAAAGGAGCTGGCAAGCTGCCAGGATTCAAACTGGCGCTACGCTGATAACGTAGCTTAGAGAAGTAAAGCAGTTTACAAGCTGCCAAGATTCATAGCTAGAGTGGCACGCTCTGCCGCCGTGAAACTTAAGGTGCCCATACACTAGTAAGATTTATCTTCAGATCTGGCTGGTTGGAACAAAAACATGGTTATGGGTGAGTGACAGTTTGTCAGTTTTCCAGCATTTCCAAGCAAATGGTCAACTGTCATTTGCTCTCATCCATAACCATGTTTTTGTTCCAACCAGCAGGAGGAGGAGTTTGCAGGTGCACACTAAATATATATGCTAGACCTTTTAATATCTTGCTATATTGCATTTGAGGTTATTAGCATAGTAATGGCCATTAGTATCGGCTTGTCCACCGCGTCCAGGTTACCTCATTAGGACAAGTCCCTAACACTACTCTGGGACAGGTCCAGGGCACAGGGCCCCCCAGGCCCGCCCAGCAGAACTACCCCATGGCATCACATTAGTGTAAAATTAAAGTGATAGTAAAAGGGATAGGGGAAATTATATGTGATATGACTTACCAAGGTAAGAAGTAATAATAAATGTGAAGGGTGCTACATATATATTAAACAAACTAAAGGGGTGATTGAAAGTATACGATATGATGCCATGGAGCAGCCCAGCAACAGCAGCCCAAAGAGCCCTGAGCCCCAAACACGGTCCCACAGACTAACACTCAGCATATATGTATAGTAGGACTTACCCTCATAGTGCCAAGCTGAGGTGTGCAGTCTTGAATGTTGGGACTCCAACCTAATTAAAATCAATTTGGGACAGGTGGGTGGGGTGCAAGTTTAGGAGGAAGGCGTCTCTAGTTCCTTCCAGTGTGTATGAATACACAATATATATAGGGGGAGGGGCCCTAAACTGCACACCCTGGACATATGAGGTGCTACCTGCTGAGACTTGTAGTGCAGCAAGCAGGAGGAGGAGTTTGCAGGTGCACACTAAATATATATGCTAGACCTTTTAATATCTTGCTATATTGCATTTGAGGTTATTAGCATAGTAATGGCCATTAGTATCGGCTTGTCCACCGCGTCCAGGTTACCTCATTAGGACAAGTCCCTAACACTACTCTGGGACAGGTCCAGGGCACAGGGCCCCCCAGGCCCGCCCAGCAGAACTACCCCATGGCATCACATTAGTGTAAAATTAAAGTGATAGTAAAAGGGATAGGGGAAATTATATGTGATATGACTTACCAAGGTAAGAAGTAATAATAAATGTGAAGGGTGCTACATATATATTAAACAAACTAAAGGGGTGATTGAAAGTATACGATATGATGCCATGGAGCAGCCCAGCAACAGCAGCCCAAAGAGCCCTGAGCCCCAAACACGGTCCCACAGACTAACACTCAGCATATATGTATAGTAGGACTTACCCTCATAGTGCCAAGCTGAGGTGTGCAGTCTTGAATGTTGGGACTCCAACCTAATTAAAATCAATTTGGGACAGGTGGGTGGGGTGCAAGTTTAGGAGGAAGGCGTCTCTAGTTCCTTCCAGTGTGTATGAATACACAATATATAGTACATAGGGGGAGGGGCCCTAAACTGCACACCCTGGACATATGAGGTGCTACCTGCTGAGACTTGTAGTGCAGCAAGCAGGAGGAGGAGTTTGCAGGTGCACACTAAATATATATGCTAGACCTTTTAATATCTTGCTATATTGCATTTGAGGTTATTAGCATAGTAATGGCCATTAGTATCGGCTTGTCCACCGCGTCCAGGTTACCTCATTAGGACAAGTCCCTAACACTACTCTGGGACAGGTCCAGGGCACAGGGCCCCCCAGGCCCGCCCAGCAGAACTACCCCATGGCATCACATTAGTGTAAAATTAAAGTGATAGTAAAAGGGATAGGGGAAATTATATGTGATATGACTTACCAAGGTAAGAAGTAATAATAAATGTGAAGGGTGCTACATATATATTAAACAAACTAAAGGGGTGATTGAAAGTATACGATATGATGCCATGGAGCAGCCCAGCAACAGCAGCCCAAAGAGCCCTGAGCCCCAAACACGGTCCCACAGACTAACACTCAGCATATATGTATAGTAGGACTTACCCTCATAGTGCCAAGCTGAGGTGTGCAGTCTTGAATGTTGGGACTCCAACCTAATTAAAATCAATTTGGGACAGGTGGGTGGGGTGCAAGTTTAGGAGGAAGGCGTCTCTAGTTCCTTCCAGTGTGTATGAATACACAATATATAGTACATAGGGGGAGGGGCCCTAAACTGCACACCCTGGACATATGAGGTGCTACCTGCTGAGACTTGTAGTGCAGCAGGCAGGAGGAGGAGTTTGCAGGTGCACACTAAATATATATGCTAGACCTTTTAATATCTTGCTATATTGCATTTGAGGTTATTAGCATAGTAATGGCCATTAGTATCGGCTTGTCCACCGCGTCCAGGTTACCTCATTAGGACAAGTCCCTAACACTACTCTGGGACAGGTCCAGGGCACAGGGCCCCCCAGGCCCGCCCAGCAGAACTACCCCATGGCATCACATTAGTGTAAAATTAAAGTGATAGTAAAAGGGATAGGGGAAATTATATGTGATATGACTTACCAAGGTAAGAAGTAATAATAAATGTGAAGGGTGCTACATATATATTAAACAAACTAAAGGGGTGATTGAAAGTATACGATATGATGCCATGGAGCAGCCCAGCAACAGCAGCCCAAAGAGCCCTGAGCCCCAAACACGGTCCCACAGACTAACACTCAGCATATATGTATAGTAGGACTTACCCTCATAGTGCCAAGCTGAGGTGTGCAGTCTTGAATGTTGGGACTCCAACCTAATTAAAATCAATTTGGGACAGGTGGGTGGGGTGCAAGTTTAGGAGGAAGGCGTCTCTAGTTCCTTCCAGTGTGTATGAATACACAATATATAGTACATAGGGGGAGGGGCCCTAAACTGCACACCCTGGACATATGAGGTGCTACCTGCTGAGACTTGTAGTGCAGCAAGCAGGAGGAGGAGTTTGCAGGTGCACACTAAATATATATGCTAGACCTTTTAATATCTTGCTATATTGCATTTGAGGTTATTAGCATAGTAATGGCCATTAGTATCGGCTTGTCCACCGCGTCCAGGTTACCTCATTAGGACAAGTCCCTAACACTACTCTGGGACAGGTCCAGGGCACAGGGCCCCCCAGGCCCGCCCAGCAGAACTACCCCATGGCATCACATTAGTGTAAAATTAAAGTGATAGTAAAAGGGATAGGGGAAATTATATGTGATATGACTTACCAAGGTAAGAAGTAATAATAAATGTGAAGGGTGCTACATATATATTAAACAAACTAAAGGGGTGATTGAAAGTATACGATATGATGCCATGGAGCAGCCCAGCAACAGCAGCCCAAAGAGCCCTGAGCCCCAAACACGGTCCCACAGACTAACACTCAGCATATATGTATAGTAGGACTTACCCTCATAGTGCCAAGCTGAGGTGTGCAGTCTTGAATGTTGGGACTCCAACCTAATTAAAAACAATCTGGGACAGGTGGAAGGGGTGCTAGTTAAGGAGGAAGGCTGGACGCGGTGGACAAGCCGATACTAATGGCCATTACTATGCTAATAACCTCAAATGCAATATAGCAAGATATTAAAAGGTCTAGCATATATATTTAGTGTGCACCTGCAAACTCCTCCTCCTGCTTGCTGCACTACAAGTCTCAGCAGGTAGCACCTCATATGTCCAGGGTGTGCAGTTTAGGGCCCCTCCCCCTATGTACTATATATTGTGTATTCATACACACTGGAAGGAACTAGAGACGCCTTCCTCCTAAACTTGCACCCCACCCACCTGTCCCAAATTGATTTTAATTAGGTTGGAGTCCCAACATTCAAGACTGCACACCTCAGCTTGGCACTATGAGGGTAAGTCCTACTATACATATATGCTGAGTGTTAGTCTGTGGGACCGTGTTTGGGGCTCAGGGCTCTTTGGGCTGCTGTTGCTGGGCTGCTCCATGGCATCATATCGTATACTTTCAATCACCCCTTTAGTTTGTTTAATATATATGTAGCACCCTTCACATTTATTATTACTTCTTACCTTGGTAAGTCATATCACATATAATTTCCCCTATCCCTTTTACTATCACTTTAATTTTACACTAATGTGATGCCATGGGGTAGTTCTGCTGGGCGGGCCTGGGGGGCCCTGTGCCCTGGACCTGTCCCAGAGTAGTGTTAGGGACTTGTCCTAATGAGGTAACCTGGACGCGGTGGACAAGCCGATACTAATGGCCATTACTATGCTAATAACCTCAAATGCAATATAGCAAGATATTAAAAGGTCTAGCATATATATTTAGTGTGCACCTGCAAACTCCTCCTCCTGCTTGCTGCACTACAAGTCTCAGCAGGTAGCACCTCATATGTCCAGGGTGTGCAGTTTAGGGCCCCTCCCCCTATGTACTATATATTGTGTATTCATACACACTGGAAGGAACTAGAGACGCCTTCCTCCTAAACTTGCACCCCACCCACCTGTCCCAAATTGATTTTAATTAGGTTGGAGTCCCAACATTCAAGACTGCACACCTCAGCTTGGCACTATGAGGGTAAGTCCTACTATACATATATGCTGAGTGTTAGTCTGTGGGACCGTGTTTGGGGCTCAGGGCTCTTTGGGCTGCTGTTGCTGGGCTGCTCCATGGCATCATATCGTATACTTTCAATCACCCCTTTAGTTTGTTTAATATATATGTAGCACCCTTCACATTTATTATTACTTCTTACCTTGGTAAGTCATATCACATATAATTTCCCCTATCCCTTTTACTATCACTTTAATTTTACACTAATGTGATGCCATGGGGTAGTTCTGCTGGGCGGGCCTGGGGGGCCCTGTGCCCTGGACCTGTCCCAGAGTAGTGTTAGGGACTTGTCCTAATGAGGTAACCTGGACGCGGTGGACAAGCCGATACTAATGGCCATTACTATGCTAATAACCTCAAATGCAATATAGCAAGATATTAAAAGGTCTAGCATATATATTTAGTGTGCACCTGCAAACTCCTCCTCCTGCTTGCTGCACTACAAGTCTCAGCAGGTAGCACCTCATATGTCCAGGGTGTGCAGTTTAGGGCCCCTCCCCCTATGTACTATATATTGTGTATTCATACACACTGGAAGGAACTAGAGACGCCTTCCTCCTAAACTTGCACCCCACCCACCTGTCCCAAATTGATTTTAATTAGGTTGGAGTCCCAACATTCAAGACTGCACACCTCAGCTTGGCACTATGAGGGTAAGTCCTACTATACATATATGCTGAGTGTTAGTCTGTGGGACCGTGTTTGGGGCTCAGGGCTCTTTGGGCTGCTGTTGCTGGGCTGCTCCATGGCATCATATCGTATACTTTCAATCACCCCTTTAGTTTGTTTAATATATATGTAGCACCCTTCACATTTATTATTACTTCTTACCTTGGTAAGTCATATCACATATAATTTCCCCTATCCCTTTTACTATCACTTTAATTTTACACTAATGTGATGCCATGGGGTAGTTCTGCTGGGCGGGCCTGGGGGGCCCTGTGCCCTGGACCTGTCCCAGAGTAGTGTTAGGGACTTGTCCTAATGAGGTAACCTGGACGCGGTGGACAAGCCGATACTAATGGCCATTACTATGCTAATAACCTCAAATGCAATATAGCAAGATATTAAAAGGTCTAGCATATATATTTAGTGTGCACCTGCAAACTCCTCCTCCTGCTTGCTGCACTACAAGTCTCAGCAGGTAGCACCTCATATGTCCAGGGTGTGCAGTTTAGGGCCCCTCCCCCTATGTACTATATATTGTGTATTCATACACACTGGAAGGAACTAGAGACGCCTTCCTCCTAAACTTGCACCCCACCCACCTGTCCCAAATTGATTTTAATTAGGTTGGAGTCCCAACATTCAAGACTGCACACCTCAGCTTGGCACTATGAGGGTAAGTCCTACTATACATATATGCTGAGTGTTAGTCTGTGGGACCGTGTTTGGGGCTCAGGGCTCTTTGGGCTGCTGTTGCTGGGCTGCTCCATGGCATCATATCGTATACTTTCAATCACCCCTTTAGTTTGTTTAATATATATGTAGCACCCTTCACATTTATTATTACTTCTTACCTTGGTAAGTCATATCACATATAATTTCCCCTATCCCTTTTACTATCACTTTAATTTTACACTAATGTGATGCCATGGGGTAGTTCTGCTGGGCGGGCCTGGGGGGCCCTGTGCCCTGGACCTGTCCCAGAGTAGTGTTAGGGACTTGTCCTAATGAGGTAACCTGGACGCGGTGGACAAGCCGATACTAATGGCCATTACTATGCTAATAACCTCAAATGCAATATAGCAAGATATTAAAAGGTCTAGCATATATATTTAGTGTGCACCTGCAAACTCCTCCTCCTGCTTGCTGCACTACAAGTCTCAGCAGGTAGCACCTCATATGTCCAGGGTGTGCAGTTTAGGGCCCCTCCCCCTATGTACTATATATTGTGTATTCATACACACTGGAAGGAACTAGAGACGCCTTCCTCCTAAACTTGCACCCCACCCACCTGTCCCAAATTGATTTTAATTAGGTTGGAGTCCCAACATTCAAGACTGCACACCTCAGCTTGGCACTATGAGGGTAAGTCCTACTATACATATATGCTGAGTGTTAGTCTGTGGGACCGTGTTTGGGGCTCAGGGCTCTTTGGGCTGCTGTTGCTGGGCTGCTCCATGGCATCATATCGTATACTTTCAATCACCCCTTTAGTTTGTTTAATATATATGTAGCACCCTTCACATTTATTATTACTTCTTACCTTGGTAAGTCATATCACATATAATTTCCCCTATCCCTTTTACTATCACTTTAATTTTACACTAATGTGATGCCATGGGGTAGTTCTGCTGGGCGGGCCTGGGGGGCCCTGTGCCCTGGACCTGTCCCAGAGTAGTGTTAGGGACTTGTCCTAATGAGGTAACCTGGACGCGGTGGACAAGCCGATACTAATGGCCATTACTATGCTAATAACCTCAAATGCAATATAGCAAGATATTAAAAGGTCTAGCATATATATTTAGTGTGCACCTGCAAACTCCTCCTCCTGCTTGCTGCACTACAAGTCTCAGCAGGTAGCACCTCATATGTCCAGGGTGTGCAGTTTAGGGCCCCTCCCCCTATGTACTATATATTGTGTATTCATACACACTGGAAGGAACTAGAGACGCCTTCCTCCTAAACTTGCACCCCACCCACCTGTCCCAAATTGATTTTAATTAGGTTGGAGTCCCAACATTCAAGACTGCACACCTCAGCTTGGCACTATGAGGGTAAGTCCTACTATACATATATGCTGAGTGTTAGTCTGTGGGACCGTGTTTGGGGCTCAGGGCTCTTTGGGCTGCTGTTGCTGGGCTGCTCCATGGCATCATATCGTATACTTTCAATCACCCCTTTAGTTTGTTTAATATATATGTAGCACCCTTCACATTTATTATTACTTCTTACCTTGGTAAGTCATATCACATATAATTTCCCCTATCCCTTTTACTATCACTTTAATTTTACACTAATGTGATGCCATGGGGTAGTTCTGCTGGGCGGGCCTGGGGGGCCCTGTGCCCTGGACCTGTCCCAGAGTAGTGTTAGGGACTTGTCCTAATGAGGTAACCTGGACGCGGTGGACAAGCCGATACTAATGGCCATTACTATGCTAATAACCTCAAATGCAATATAGCAAGATATTAAAAGGTCTAGCATATATATTTAGTGTGCACCTGCAAACTCCTCCTCCTGCTTGCTGCACTACAAGTCTCAGCAGGTAGCACCTCATATGTCCAGGGTGTGCAGTTTAGGGCCCCTCCCCCTATGTACTATATATTGTGTATTCATACACACTGGAAGGAACTAGAGACGCCTTCCTCCTAAACTTGCACCCCACCCACCTGTCCCAAATTGATTTTAATTAGGTTGGAGTCCCAACATTCAAGACTGCACACCTCAGCTTGGCACTATGAGGGTAAGTCCTACTATACATATATGCTGAGTGTTAGTCTGTGGGACCGTGTTTGGGGCTCAGGGCTCTTTGGGCTGCTGTTGCTGGGCTGCTCCATGGCATCATATCGTATACTTTCAATCACCCCTTTAGTTTGTTTAATATATATGTAGCACCCTTCACATTTATTATTACTTCTTACCTTGGTAAGTCATATCACATATAATTTCCCCTATCCCTTTTACTATCACTTTAATTTTACACTAATGTGATGCCATGGGGTAGTTCTGCTGGGCGGGCCTGGGGGGCCCTGTGCCCTGGACCTGTCCCAGAGTAGTGTTAGGGACTTGTCCTAATGAGGTAACCTGGACGCGGTGGACAAGCCGATACTAATGGCCATTACTATGCTAATAACCTCAAATGCAATATAGCAAGATATTAAAAGGTCTAGCATATATATTTAGTGTGCACCTGCAAACTCCTCCTCCTGCTTGCTGCACTACAAGTCTCAGCAGGTAGCACCTCATATGTCCAGGGTGTGCAGTTTAGGGCCCCTCCCCCTTTTGTTCCAACCAGCCAGATCTGAAGATAAATCTGCGTGTGTATGGCCTCCTAAAACAAGTACCCAGGTGTATTGTTCTGGTACAGTATTTAATTTGGGATTTAGATGTTTTCTATGAGAAAACATCTGGGTGCGATTTTTAATGTGTGATTTTTTTGCTCACAGCACAATGGGCCTTATTCTAGTTCACTCTTTCTGACAAATTAGATTTGGGTGAGTTATTTTGTTTCTGTGCAGGATAAATACTGGCTGCTTTATTTTTACACTGCAATATAGATCTCACTTTGAAATAAAACCCAGTACTTGTGTATTATGGTGGCGCGCCCGATGTTGGTCTTGCGATGTTTTTATTGCATCGCATCGTATGCCATACAACCGATGGCATACGTTGCAATGCGCCGTGATTTTACACGACTATTCGATTAAAAATAGTACAAGCACCCTAATGGGTGATCTTAAGCACCCTAATGGGTGCTTACAATGTAAAATGCACCCCCACGCCACCCCCCCACTATAAACGTGAACCCGAAGCGTGGAGAGCGCAGGGGTCCGCGTCATACGACCTTTTCATACCCCCACTATCCACGTCGGCGTGGAGTTGATTTTATATAGTGTGGCGAGAGCAGCGAACCACCGAGCCCGAAGCGTGGTGAGGGGACGCGTAAACCTGTGAAGGTGTGAGCATCTGCTCGCCACACTTCGGGCTCGGTGGCTCGCTGCGCTTGCCACACTATATAATAATTGTATGCCATTGTACAACATTGCGCGATATCGCATACCATCGTATTCCTTATGGTATACGATGCGATGGGCACCGCTATAATACACAAGTACCTAAAACCCCACCCAAATCTAATTCTCTCTGCACAAGTAACATCTGCCCCACCTGCAGTGCACATGGTTTTGTCCATCTAAAAGTGCGTACACACGGGGGTGATTTTGTGTAATATCGCGGGAAAATATGATCGCTCAGCGACCATATTGCCCCCGATGGGAGTGTGCACCGGCGATATATCGCTGGGTGCGCGCTCAAGTTTTTACCCCTGTAGTTATCGCTGGTTGCAGGAACATGCTCCTGCGACCAGCTGATTTCCATCTCTGGTCGCAGATGAACAGGAGACACAGAGCAATATATTGCTCAGCAATATATTGCTAGCAATATATTGCTAGCAATATATTGCTGAGCAATATATCTCCCATGTGTGTACGGGGCTTTAGAAGGATTATGTCAGAAAGAGTGAACTAGAATAAGGGCCTATGACATTTTTTCCAGAAATTGCACACTATTACATGTGCGATTTGTGGTAAATGTGCAATTTGGCCTTGTTTGACCAAAAAAGTTGCACAGTCTAAAAAAATCACACCCTATAACATCTCGCCCGAGGTTGCATTTTCAATTAGCTGCATTAACCCACAAATTCTTAAAGAATCTTAACATGGCTGGCACGTTTTTTCCTATTTAATTAGCCATGTAATTTTGGCCATTTTCGAGAGAATTTAACACTTCTTTCTCACAGCACCTGAGCAGTTGAAACATTACTAAAATCCTTGTTACAAAGGAAAAGTGTGGGAGCTTTCTTCATGGATACCTTCCCTAATGATTAATTAGGCACTTATTAGATTTAATAAGCTTAATTAGGCCAATAATTACATGTCCTTTTTGGGGTGAAAGTCTGCAAAGTGTGGGTCAGGTATATGGGGTATTGCATGGGTAGTTGTTTTTAATCTTGCGGGTTAGAGACATTTATTTTTTTATAAGTGGCATTTAAATGACACAAAAGTAAATTTGCAGGCATTTTATACGAGATGTGGCTTGGTTCTCCAGATTTATTTACAGTTTATTATATAGCGCAGCAGATTCCGTTGTGCTTTACAGTAAACAGTGATAAAACAAACTGGGTAACAACAGACAGACTTGGAGATAGGAGAGCCCAGATACCATAATCCATCCAAATCAAACCAAAACAACATTTGGATCCAAATTTAATTATACCCACATCTCCTGAGAAGGGGCGCCAAAAGGTTGGCTGGGCCCTGGTAAAATAAGGAAAAGTTGTTGGTACCTGGCAGGGGCGTGGCCTCTGGAGGGGGCATGGCCACAAAATTTTTTAACAAGAGTGAGAGCAATGACCAAATGCTGCTGTACTTTTCTCTCCACAGCTTAGCACATGGCATTGAGCAGTGTGTGCTGAGCTGGGGAGAGAGGGGGGAGAGCCTGCAGCCTGTCATTGCTCTCCCCACTGCCCGGCTCCCTGCAAAGGGGGAATAGGCTCTGGGCCTCTCCAGCAGATCTGGGCCCGGTTATTCCATCTCTAAAATTACTCACCCCCCAAAAGTCAAAAGCAAAATGTAATACAAATGTGATATAACGTATAATGTAATTAAAAGTAATACAGATGGTGTACTTTATTTTAGATGTATGGCTTTATTGTGTCCTCTGCGTAATCTAATGATAAAGTTTCACCTCAATATACTCTACCGATAAATGTATTTCAAGGTAAAGTGGGTGTGGATCAGTTTACCACCTTTTGACTGGTGCATGAACCCACTATTGGTCCAGAAGAAACTTGATCCTTGTATATGTCTTTAAACTATTTTCTGTGTTTGTTTTTTTATTACAATATGTCACATAGTTTCCATTGCTCGTGATTTGTTTCATTACAGTCCAGGTTTTCTTAAAATATTAAACAAGTGTAAAGTGACTAATGCACATTTTCAATCTTCATGTAACCCAATAAAAAATTGATAACACACGTAATTTTGATTTCTTTCTACAACAGTCAAAACTCATGTTTTCCTTTATAAGTAATTAATTTTTGTACACATCTTTTTAAAACAGGCATTAAATTTGTATTTACACTGGCCTTTTAGAATTTTCTTTGTTCTGATGTTTGTTTAAGAAAGACTTTGTTTTCTCTGGAGAAAATCTACATTTATGTGTAAATAAAGCTTTATAAAATGACGGTTGTCTTGAGGCTCTTTACACTACTTTTACTAATAGAAATTGACTAAGTTTTTCCTGGGAATTAGCAAGAGGATATATTTTATCATTTCTCTGCATATAAAAAAAACAGAAAATTGCATATGCTTGTATTTGCCAATGGTTGTTCTACACTACAATCTTTTTATAGACATTATCTAAAGCAAGGGTTGCTGCGCTGCTAACAAAAAAAGCATATTTGCGTAATTGCAACAGACAAATGGTTTATGTAAGAGTTTATACACTTATTTGTTTATTGTGATTTATATTGCAAATTTTTTCCAGATATGAGGAAACCAGACACATTTTTCATTGCACTTTGACTGTTTAGTATACCAAGAGTGCCCTCTATAGACAGATACTGTAATACTTGAACATGGCAAAAATAAATGTTTCACATTACATATACAGCATACTTGTCTACCTGACCCTCTATATGCGAGAGAAAATGCTCTGCTCCTGGTAATATATGATTACCAGCACCTGTGGTGAAACACCTTTACCTAGCTCCCCACAGGTGATGGCAATCATACATTACCAAGGAAGTCCAGGAGCAGAGCATTTTCTCCCGCATGGAGAGGGTCAGGTAGGCAAGTATGATATACAGTATATCACTGAATTTGAACCACAGATGCAATTGCGTAAGGCCCATAGTACACATATGTGAGGACGTCTTGCGATTAAAAAGCCTGTTACTCTTTTTAATCACTGGCTATTCACAGGGTGATTGGCAGAAAGCCAGTGTTTGGAGTGGTAACCTGTCATTTTCTGCGGGGTCAGGGAAAACACCGGCGTGCCCAGGCATTTGAGGGGAAGACGTGTGATGTCAGCTCCGGGCCCCAAACAGCCTATTTCTGTCACAGCTGCTGAGTTAGTCCTGCGGTATGCACAGACTGCACACAGTGGGAAAATCATTTTATGGTGAGGAGCTTCCAAATGGATTTACAGGTACTGTATTCGCAGGCCTGCAATTTTTTCGCAAGCCGTGCTAAGCTATTTCTAGGCTTGCACAGGGCAGGATAACACTCCCAGCGATCAGGTATACTTGCCTACTTTTGAAAACTAGTTTCAGGGAGATTTTAGCTGCTAGAAGAATGAGCCGTGCCACCGAGAGGGTGTGTCATGCTCCACCCAGAGGGTGTGTCTAACTTCACCTATGGGTGTAACTATTGCCATTAAAGGGTGTGACCTGCAGTGGCAGAAGAAAACTCTGACACAAGGAATGTGGCCAAAATTCACATTCTGACACAGGAAATGAGCCCAAAATTCACATTCTGACACATAGGGAATGTGACCGAAATTCACATTCTGACACAGGGAATGAGGCAAAATTCACATTCTGACGCAGGAAATGAGCCCAAAATTCACATTCTGACACACAGGGAATGTGACCGAAATTCCCATTCTGACACATGGAATGACCCAAAATTCACATTTTGACACACGGAATGAGCAAAAAAAAAAATAATCACATTTTGACACACTGACTGAGCTGAAATTCACATTCTGACACACAGAATGAGCCAAAATTCACATTCTGACACACAGAATGAGCCAAAATTCACATTCTGACACAGAGAATGAGCCGAAATTCACATTGTGACACACAGGGAATGTGACCGAAATTCACATTCTGACACAGGGAATGATCCAAAATTCACATTCTGACACAGCGAATGAGCCGAAATTCACATTGTGACACACAGGGAATGTGTCCGAAATTCACATTGTGACACACAGGGAATGTGCCACGAAATTCACATTTTGCCACACGGAATGAGCAAAAAAATCACATTCTGACACAGGGAATGAGCCGAAATTCATGTTCTGACACAGGGAATTCTGTTATGCGGGAGTGTTTTCACAAGTGCAAGTTCATCCCAGTTTCTGCCTGCGATGGGGAGCACAAAACTCCATAACAGGCAGCATGTGGGATGAACTTACAAAAGTACACCCCTCCCCCGTCCCACTGCATAAAAGCATATACAAAAAAACAAAATTGTGGACTGTATAGAAACTCATCCGACCCACATGCAGGGCACATACCCACATTCTAATATTACTGTGCTTTGCAGCTGTCAGGATCCCCACTGTTGAGTCCAGCTTGAGCTTATTCCTTGTGCATGAGTGAATAAAGTTCCTGCTGGTTTCACCATTTATTAGCCTCCGAGTGCCGCTTATTACTGCCGCATATTCCCTGAGGATCCATCCCCTCTCTCTCGAGAGGGCACCGGAGCAAGTAACTATTGGCATCCACCCCCAGACCTGAGTGCCGACCTGAGCCCCAAACCTACAGCAAGGAGAAATACAACTGAAATACAACTGAAATACAATTTATACTTACCAATCTCGCAAAGCCGCCAGCTGCACGCGTTATGCTACCGGAAGTGGACAGCGCACCACTTCCGGGGATCGACGCCGACAGCCGGTTGATGGGCAACCTCCAGCATGCGTCTCACTCACCTGGAAGTCATGGGCTCCACTTAATCAACTGAGCGGACCAGTGCGCATCAGCGCAATGCGGGTGTTATGGTTTTCGCCTGGGCTCGAGTGATACGACAGCTGGCAGGAGGAAAAAGGTCAGGCGTGAGCCCGTAGCTGGGACCGCTGTTTAGGACGGCCACAGCGAAACCTACACTGACTCTGTTGAGTCCCCCGGGCAGATGGAATACCCCTGCAAGTGCTAGGCTTCGCCTGTAGCCGCCGCGTCCGACAGAGCCAGTTAGGCCGGCTCTGACCCCGATGCAGCCAGGTGTTAGGTAAAGACAAGGGGTGAGCGATCGCCAGGGGGTATCTCAAAAGGACCGTCTAACTACAGGGCCTAGCTGGGAAGAGACCCCTAACTACCGGCACCTGGCCAAGAACAGGGAACGGCGACCCAGTCGCAGACACAAACAAGGAAATAAGGAATCTCGGAACAGGGACACCCCGAGACTGCGATTCCCCAAAACAAGGAGTAGCTAGAAGGGAAATACCCCTGCCTACCCAACGCTAAGGTGACAGACAATAACCAAAGAGGAAGGACAACAGAGAAATGATACCGCAAAGTAACAGCGGACCCACGGAGGGGTACAGCCACGGCAGGCCAAAGATGGTATAAGGAATAACCAGCAGGCTCCAACGGAGCACTTACGTGGCCCACAGGCAGAGAGGTAACGTGGACAGGTGCAGGCTCTGGCCCAGGACAGGATGATGATCCAAGCAGGCTGGGAGACAAGAGAGCAGGAGGATACACCAGGACACTTCAAAGACTGGAGCAACAATGCTCCGGGGACCGGGTAATACAGGCTGATGCTACAGTGAGCAATGAGCTGCAGAGGATAAATCCTGAGATCCAAACAGCAGACGGAACAGGGAACCAGGTAGCGAAGCTGAGAGCTGACAGAGAGTTCCCTCCACAGGAAGCAGGAACTGAACATAGGTTAACAGGAAGCTATCACTGGCCGAGTACTGCAGGTGAGCCTGGCTTATAAAGGCCTCAGGTGATTGAAACAGCTGGTGGATCTCCAGGCTCCTGATTAACGAGCTAATACCTCACAGCCTGTGAATGATAGCTCAAAGAACACAGGGCTGTAATGGCAACAGACCTACCACTGGAGGCCACCAGTGAGTCAAAAAGCCAAACAGAAACAAAACAGATTGAACCATAAAACCTGGCTCCTGACAGTATCCCCCCCTTGAGGAGGGGTCAACAGACCCCAAAATCCAGACCTCCAAAAAATGATGAGCATCTGGACCCTGGAAAGAAGGGGCAAAAGCAAAACTAAAACAGACACAAGCTGTAACCACAGCTTTGACAGTGCCCTCCTGAGGGTGACCACAGGGCACAACAGGAAAAAAAAAATGATGATCCAGGAGAAAGATTAATGTTTCTTTCTTCTCTTTTTCCTAGACTTCGAAGGAAAAAACAATTTCAGACCCCACACATTATCAGATCTGATGGTACCCTCTCCCAAGATACCGCTATGGGTTACCACATCAGAATCAGGGTTGGAACCCCGAACCGAGGGAATTATGAACGTCTCTTTCACAGACGGGATAGGGAAAGAGGAAGAATGAATGCCTTGACCGTAGATGGAATTTTTATGGAAGTCTTTAATCTCAGACTTTTGACTGGACAACTCAGCCGGCACTCTTTTGTCCTCCATCATTATGGCAGGAGCAACTGCTAGACTCTTGTATGTGGACCTACAAGGTGAGGCAAAAGCGCAATGGATTGGTTGGGAATTTCCCAACGCCGGGACCTCATATCTCTGGCTAATGTTGGAGACCACATCTCCAGGAGCTGGTGAAGCCTCAACCTTCCTCTTGGGACTGAATTTCTTAATAACAGCATCACAAAAAGAGGAGAGATCCTGAAGGCAAGGGTCACAACACCTGATCAGCTTGTAAGCCCATGTCTGAGGTCTACCCCTAAAGGCAGAAATGAGGAGGTATATAATATTAGTCCAAGTGACCCCTGAAGCTGGTCCTGATTCAAAAAGGGAAGTATAGTGTTTAGCCAGGGCAATAAAATGGGCAAGATCTCCATCAAAAATGATGGACGTAGGGACATCCACCTCTGGGACCTCAGAACTGGAATTCTCTATGGGAACAACAACCTTTGGGTCTAAGATTTCTGAAGCCTCCCGAGAAGCTGGCAAGACAGAAATGCTCACTGGGTTTGCGGCCATCAAGACCCTTGCTGAGGCTGTGGTCTTTGGGACCTCAGACAAGGATATGGCCACCCTTTCCGGGGACACAGCTTCTATAATACCACTTGAGGCTAGATGGATTGAGCCACCCTCAGGGACCGGACAGACAGAGTCCCCTTCTGGGACCAGACAGACAGAGTCCCCTTCTGGGACCAGACAGACAGAGTCCCCTTCTGGGACCAGACAGACAGAGTCCCCTTCTGGGACCAGACAGACAGAGTCCCCTACCGGGACCAGACAGACTTGCCCACCTTCTGGGGCGAAACAGACTTGCCCACCTTCTGGGGCGAAACAGACTTGCCCACCTTCTGGGGCGAAACAGACTTGCCCACCTTCTGGGGCGAGACAGACTTGCCCACCTTCTGGGGCGAGACAGACTTGCCCACCTTCTGGGGCGAAACAGACTTGCCCACCTTCTGGGGTGAAACAGAATTGCCCACCTTCCGGGGTGAAACAGAATTGCCCACCTTCCGGGGCAAAACAGACTTGCCCACCTTCCGGGGCGAAACAGACTTGCCCACCTTCCGGGGCGAAACAAACCTGCCCACCTTCCGGGGCGAAACAGACTTGCCCACCTTCCGGGGCTACGGCCTTTGGGCCCCCACTCGGGGCTACGGCCTTTGGGCCCCCACTCGGGGCTACGGCCTTTGGGCCCCCACTCGGGGCTACGGCCTTTGGGCCCCCACTCGGGGCTACGGCCTTCAAGGCCCTCCTTGGGGCTATGGCCTTTGGGCCGAACATTTTCCGCACGTTTTTTAGAAAAACCGTAAGATCCCTTAGGATGGGATCGTCAGCCTCTATGAGAGGTTTAACCCACTCCAAAGCTCTTCCTCTAAAGCGTGACAGGAGATAATGGACAGCAGAAGTAGGGGTTATCTTCATATCAGGTGTGAAGTCCATTTTTGAGAGGAATTGTTGAGCAATTGGTCGGAGCTGGGCCAAATCTCCATCGAAGTATGGAGTGTTAGGAGTATCATCAGACTCATCCGGCGGGCCTTGGGCATCAAATTGGCTCGACTGACCTCGAGCACCACAAATGTTCAATGAACTCCAAGCGCCCTTGCCGCTAGATGAGCCCATGGCATCGGACTCGCCTACGGAGACCGGGAATTTGAGTACCATTCCTGGATCTACAACATCAGAGGCAACTCCAAGATCGGGGAGGATGTCACTAGAAATCCCGGCTGAGACTGATGTCAGGGATTTTTTCTTGGGAGTTATGCCTCCTGAGGTCTCATCAGGAGCAATGACCTCCACAACTCCATGTGGGGTTAAGTTCCCCAAGACCCTCTTAGGGGCGACTGTTTCAAGGCCCCCCTCTGGGATTATGTCACTTGAAGCCCCTTTTGAGGGAAAAACCTGAGACTCCTCTACAGGACTTAGCAACTCCAACATTGAAGGAACGTTGAGCTCCCTGACTGGAAGCCTAGCATCCAACGTCTTTCTGTCTGGAATCTTTGTGGATGAATTCCACATTCCCGTCTGATTCCGTACCACAACATGGGGCGCTCTAGTCCTAGGACCCCAGTTGTAAGTCGGAGCGCTACGTATGTGGGGGGTGTGGTCAGGTTCCTCCTGCTTAGAGGAGACAGGTATAGATGTAACCTCCTGATACCACTTGGATTGAGGAAAATCCTTCCCGGTACCACCACCAGGTCTGCGCAATTCGCAATACTGGAGAAAGTGGCCTGATTCCCCACAATACAGACATAGGTTAAAGTCTTTACGCCGTCGCCGCTCTTCTGGTGTGAGCCTTGGCCGTAAAAAACTTCTATGTCCCTTCTGAATCTCCTGATCTGAAGTTTGACTGACTATCCCCTTAGCCAGGGTCTCCCTAGGAGCTGGTTGAGCCCCAAAAACCTCAGACAGATCCAGGAAAATTTGGGTTAACAGATCTTGCAATTGCAGAAATGACTGCTGCAGACCCTTAACCCGCTCAGGTTTTAATTCTGTAAAGGCCGTATTTAAGGCCATCAAGGAAGCTTGCAAGGCCTGCATGATTAAGTACAGCAATGAAACAAACAGACCAGACCAACTGAACAAGCTGAATAAAGCAAAACCCTGTAACGGGCAAAATGCGGGAAGAAAAAAAAAATCTTAATATGGACAAATCTATAAGTCCCGCAACCAATCAAAAACACCCAAATCACCTTGAAACAAAATTTTATATATGCATGTATACCTATGACTACTGTGAACACATGCATATATCGGTATGGCCAGTGATAATGTTATGGTTTTCGCCTGGGCTCTGGGTGATACGACAGCTGGCAGGAGGAAAAAGGTCAGGCGTGAGCCCGTAGCTGGGACCGCTGTTTAGGACGGCCACAGCGAAACCTACACTGACTCTGTTGAGTCCCCCGGGCAGATGGAATACCCCTGCAAGTGCTAGGCTTCGCCTGTAGCCGCCGCGTCCGACAGAGCCAGTTAGGCCGGCTCTGACCCCGATGCAGCCAGGTGTTAGGTAAAGACAAGGGGTGAGCGATCGCCAGGGGGTATCTCAAAAGGACCGTCTAACTACAGGGCCTAGCTGGGAAGAGACCCCTAACTACCGGCACCTGGCCAAGAACAGGGAACGGCAACCCAGTCGCAGACACAAACAAGGAAATAGGGAATCTCGGAACAGGGACACCCGAGACTGCGATTCCCCAAAACAAGGAGTAGCTAGAAGGGAAATACCCCTGCCTACCCAACGCTAAGGTGACAGACAATAACCAAAGAGGAAGGACAACAGAGAAATGATACCGCAAAGTAACAGCGGACCCACGGAGGGGTAAAGCCACGGCGGGCCAAAGATGGTATAAGGAATAACCAGCAGGCTCCAACGGAGCACTTACGTGACCCACAGGCAGAGAGGTAACGTGGACAGGTGCAGGCTCTGGCCCAGGACAGGATGATGATCCAAGCAGGCTGGGAGACAAGAGAGCAGGAGGATACACCAGGACACTTCAAAGACTGGAGCAACAATGCTCCGGGGACCGGGTAATACAGGCTGATGCTACAGTGAGCAACAGGGCCGTTTCTAGAGGCGGACAAGCCGTGCAGCAGCCCGGGGCGCTGCACTGCTTGTCCGCCTCTGTTAAACAGCCAGGGCGCCCGGCAATGTTTCCTGTAAGGTGCGCACAGGGGCACCACAGGAGAGGACAATACAGCAGAGGCGCAGCGGAAGGTCAGGTGTGCTGCTGGCTGCCTTAGCCTGCGCCTGTCATACTGTATGTCAGCCAGCAGCACGATCCCCTCACCTGCTCTTCCCTCTCCTCAGCGCTGTGCTGCCCTGCCCTGTCAGATATTTTAGGCAGCGTATGTCATCGGCCCCAGCTTCCTGATCTAACAGGAAGTCACATGGTGCACACGGAGGAGCCCTGCCAGTGCTCAACCTCAGCCCACTAACTAGTGAGAAGAGCAGCAGCAGCAGAAGCCACCTCTTGGACACTCACAGGAGCAGAGAGGTCAGGCAAGTGCTTCTAAAAATCGGGGGAGAGTGTCACATTAAGCTTCGTTTTTTTTTTTTTGGGGGGGGGGGGGGAGGTATAGGGACTAGGGAGGGGGTCACATTAAGCTATGGGGAGGGAGGGGGAGAGGGAGAGTGTCACAGTAAGCTTTGGGGTGGGAGGGGGGAGAGTGTCATTAAGCCTTGGGGGGGTCACATTAAGCTTTGGGGAGTGGGGAGGGAGCTTTGGGGTGGGAGGGCAGAGAGTGTCACATGAAGCCTGGGGGGGGGAGAGGGGAGAGTGTCACATTAAGCTTTGGGTGGGAGGGAGAGTGTGTCATTAAGCCTGGGAAGGGGGGGGGGGCACATTAAGCTGTGGGGAGGGAGGGGGGAGAGTGTCACATTAAGCTTTGGAGGGGGGGGGAACGTCACATTAATGTTGGGTGTGGATCATTTTTCTTGACCACATTTAGGTCGACAGTCATTAGGTCGACCATGTTGGGTCGACAGGGGGGAAGGTCGACAGGGTTGTAGGTCAACATGGGTCAAGGTCGACAGGTGTTTAGGTCGACATGGTACAAGGTCCACAAGTAGTTAGGTCGACATGGGTTTTTCACTGTTTTTTTACCCGAATGTCGACACAGTCGACATGGACACAGCTGGAGGTGAACCACAGCCCCTCGCAACGCTCGCTTCGCTCGTGATGCTTTGGGCACTATTTTATTCTCCCACCATGCCCTAGTGGATGGTAGGGCATGAAATACCGCCTGTCGGGACATGTCGGCTCAAAAACAGTAAAAAACCCATGTTGACCTAACTACCTGTCGACCTAACCCATGTCAACCTTGTCCCATGTCGACATAAGCACCTGTTGACCTTGACCCATGTCGACCTACAACCCTGTCGACCTTCCCCTCTGTCGACCCAACGTGGTCGACCTAATGACTGTTGACCTAAGTGTGGTCTACAAAACGACCGTATACCGTAATGTTTGGGGAGGGAGGGGGGAGAGTGTCACATTAAGATTTGGGGGGGGGGATGTCACATTAATGTTTGGAGAGAGAAGGGGAGAGTGTCACATTAAGGTTTGGGGGTGTCACATTAAAGTGTGGGGGGGAGAGTGTCACAATAATGTTTGCGGGGGAGTGTCACATTAAACTTTGGAGAGGAAGGGGATAGTGGCACATTAAGCTTTGGGGAGGAAGGGGATAGTGGCACATTAAGCCTGGGGGGGGGGGGGTGTCACATTAAGGTTTAGAGGGGGAAGGGGAGAGGGTCACATTAAGGTTTGGGTGGGCGTGTCACATTATGGTTTACATTAATGTTTAGGGGGAGTGGGGAAAGAGTCACAGTAATATTTGCTGGGGGAGAGTCACAGTAATGTTTTCTGGGGTAGGGGGAGAATGTCACAGTAATGCTGGCTTGGTGGGAGAGAGTGTCAAAGTAATGTGTACTAGAGCTGACTTCGGCGACTGTCAGCGACTGTCAGCTCTTCCAGGTACCCCTCTGCCGTGCTGGCCCGCCGCTGATTCCCCCAGCTGAGAGCAGCTGTCAGCTATATCAGCTGGCTTGGAACCGCCGCTGCTACTCTGGCTCCCACAGTTCGGATCCCCCCAGCCGCCGAAGTCCCTGGCTTGTATCGGGGAATGGCGGGGCAGTCTCCAGTGTGCTCACTTAGGGCACAAAATTTATTTGAGCGACCACCGTCACTGTTGGGGGCAGGCTCGGCACCAGTACTGAGATGCTGGGCTTCCTTCTCCCAAGCTCTCCCTGCTTGCATCTGACATTGACACTGCAGCAGAGGGGAAAGACATGCAGGCTATGGGGCACATTTATCAATGATCGCATTTACAATGCGAACTGGGCGGATTATTACCGCCCAGGATCGCATTGTAAAATGTGATCAGATCACTGGGATGTATCATCCGTGGCACTGCAGGGACAGGGCCCTGAAAGAAGCCCGTCCCTGTGAAGTGTATCATCCCTGGCACTGCTGCGCGCGCCTCTGCTGTATTGTCCTCTCCTGTGGTGACCCTGTGCGCACCTTACAGGAAACATTGCCGGTCGCCCTGGCTGTTTACACACATATGTGTGTGTGTATATATATATATATATATATATATATATATATATATATACATATGTGTGTGTGTGTATATATATATATATATATATATATATCTGTATGTATATAAACATATGTATTATATATATATGTCACTGTGGGGGCATATATTTCTGTCACTAGGGGCATATGTGTGGCACTGTGGGGGCATATATTTGTGTCACTGTGGGGGCATATATTTCTGTCACTGTGGGGGCATATATTTCTGTCACTGTGGGGGCATATATTTCTGTCACTATGGGGGCATATGTGCGGCGCTGTGGGGGCATATCTGGCACATCTGGCACTGTGGGGGCATATATTTGTTGCACTGTGGGGGCATATGTGTGGCGCTGTGGGGGCATATATTTGTGGCACTGTGGGGGCATATATTTGTGGCACTGTGGGGGCATATATGTGTGGTGCTGTGGGGGCATATCTGGCACTGTGGGGGCATATTAGTAAACGGCATCAGTTGTGTAATTGCCATCACAGTGTGGGGTCTAATGGGCATCACGGTGTGCAGCGTAATGTGTAATTGTCATCATGGTCTGCGACATAATGTTTAATTGTCATCACGGTGTGCGGCGTAATATGTAATTGTCATCACAGTGTACGGCGTAATGTGTAATTGGCATCACGGATAAATAGTGTATAATGATTTAAGTAGCCTGTCATTGTTTGGCCTTGATCTGTGAGGCGTACTAGGTCATTGTGTGGCCTTCAGCCTGCCAACTTAAGTGGCGGTAACCAATGTCTGGTCATGCAGGTTGCAAAAGTGTGATGTAAGCTAATTGTTTGGTACTTATGTAATATCTGGGCTCCCGTTTTTCTTATGAGACTGCGTCCGCTCGCCACACTATATAAAATCAACTCCATGCGTAGTTGGATAGTAGGGGTATGAAAAAATGGGGTGCATTTAACATGGTAGCCCAGATAATACATAAGTACCTATTGTTTTCCTGCTAGACCACGCCCTTATATTAAACCACACCCCCTTTAAAATTATGCCACACCCCCTATTTCGGCGCGCGCCTCAGGCGCGCGCAATTTCTATGTTACCATGTTATGTATTGGGGGGGGGGGGGGGGGCATTTTTATTTCTTCGCCCTGGGAGCTAAATTGTCTAGAAACGGCCCTGGTGAGCAATGAGCTGCAGAGGATAAATTCTGAGATCCAAACAGCAGACGGAACAGGGAACCAGGTAGCGAAGCTGAGAGCTGACAGAGAGTTCTCTCCACAGGAAGCAGGAACTGAACATAGGTTAACAGGAAGCTATCACTGGCCGAGTACTGCAGGTGAGCCTGGCTTATAAAGGCCTCAGGTGATTGAAACAGCTGGTGGATCTCCAGGCTCCTGATTAACGAGCTAATACCTCACAGCCTGTGAATGATAGCTCAAAGAACACAGGGCTGTAATGGCAACAGACCTACCACTGGAGGCCACCAGTGAGTCAAAAAGCCAAACAGAAACAAAACAGATTGAACCATAAAACCTGGCTCCTGACAGCGGGTACCATGGGTTGGCATCACAAACAACACATAGACACCAAACAAATTGGGGGCAATAGGGCTAAGAAATTGCCCTTTAAGGAATCGAAATGGATTTTCCGGCTGGGGACCATTCATCCCAATGGCCTTAATGAGAAAATTAACTGGAATAGCCTTACATAATCTAAACTGTTGGCCTTTCATTCTTATAAATATCCTTTTTTTTCTCTATTCGATTTTGCTCTTTAGTCTGTAGGCATTAGATGTGTTAGTTTATTCACAAGCTGCTTATAATATGTTTATGTTTTGTTTATATTCTTTATTTTTTTCAGACTTCATCCATTTTTGATCAAATAGCCCAGTGATCTACTGAGGGATATGGCTGTCACGTGATGAGAGGATCCTACATATGGGGGCGGCATGCTGAGCTGTGTTCCTGGCCTGATTTAAGCGTCATGTGGCTGTCCATTTACCCTGGAGGCCACTGGAGCTGAATCAAATGGTATGGTGTCTATGTGTTGTTTGTGATGCCAACCCCCGGTACCCGCATTGTGCCGATGCACACGGGTCCGCTCTGTTGATTAGGTGGAGCGCATGACTTCCGGGTGAGTGAGACGCACGCCGGAGGTTGCCTAGCAACCGGGCATCGATCCCCGGAAGCGGTGCGCTGTCCACTTCCGGTAGCGTGACGCGTGCAGCCGGCGGTTTTGCTAGATGCCAGGGGCTTGGTAAGTATAAATTGTATTTCAGTTGTATTTGTCCTTGCTGTAGGTTTGGGGCTGCGGACGGGACTTAACCCCCGAAACGTTTCCCATTTGAAACCCAATACAATTTCTATTGTTTCCTGAGTGCTGTTATTTTCCACCTTCGGGGATTGGACTATTATATATATATATATATATATATATATATATATATATATATATATATATATATAGTTGAAGGAAGAGACTGGCACTCAGAGGTCTTTGTAAAAAGACAGGTGAAAAAACATCCAACGTTTCAGGGCTGCGCTCCTTTGTCAAGGTGTGTGTGGTAACAACAGTGAAATAAAAGTGCTTACCTTAAATAAGGAGGGGTGAGTAGGAGGCAGCGTGACACGGGTCTTGAGTAATGAACAAACATACTTGCCGTATATATATATATATATATATATATATATATATATATATATATAGAAGAAAGGGTTTTTGACTCTGAGTTGCGCTGGGTTGTGTGTGCAGCACCACCAAAATTCCTCCTGTTAGTGAGGAACGGTGTAGTAATCAGGGAAGTGGGTGGTGATTGGGGTGCGCTACCTAGTATAGAAACTGTACCTCCCAATAAAACATTACAATTTCAAAACAGAATACACATTTCTGAAATAGTGTTCTTGTATTTGAGGATGTTCCCAATGAATAAGCTCAGTCCATCTCTGGGTAAATAGTTATTTTATTGGTGAAGAAACCCGACGCGTTTCGTCTCTAAGACTTCATCAGGGGTAAGAACCAATGGGTGAGTGGATTTTGTGTGGCTGGTCCAATTTGAAGTTTCTGCTGATCACAGCTGATGCAAATAAAATAAATATCACCAAGTCCTTCTTGATGGGGCTCAATTAAATGGAAATTTCTGAGTTGAGAGTCTAGTGTAGGTTCTTATCAAGAACAATATCAGGACGCTCTCTGCAGTATCCTCCTCGCTCTGCATTCAAAATGAGAAAATATATATATATATAGGCTAAACAATATTGTGGCAGATATTAAGCCCACAGAAATGGTTAATAGTCCGAGGTCTGGTAAGTTGAATATCATAAGCAAAAATACTTTAATGTTGGTGCTAGGATTTAAAACCTAATAACCTTCATGATGCAGTCCATTCCAGGTTCACTTCATGCCGTTGACTCTTCTGCAGGGAGACATGGTAACTTTTTGGGGGGTTCCACCTACTCTGGTAAGAATAACGATAAAATTACAAGGCCAGGGGAGGCTGTATCCACGAAAAATAAAAAACGCTGCTGCCCCCAGGTGAAAATGCTGTATAATAAAATATTAAAACATTTGATGTCTTGTCTTTATTTTAACCCCTTCCCGACATTTGACGTATATATACGTCATGGCCGGGATGTACTTCCCGACACATGACGTATATATACGTCATGACTTTAAACTGTCACCGCGTCTATGGACGCGGTGACAGTTTAAACATGTCTGCTGTCCCTGACAGCAGACATGTCCCTGCATGCCCAGGGGGGGCGGCGATGCCCCCCCCCGTCTGCGATCGCTGTGATTGGCTGTTCAATGTGAACAGCCAGTCGCATCGTTTTCCTGTGTTACCGGCGAATCAGACGCTCGGTAACACAGGGATCAATCACCGCCGGGTGTGAGGGGGCGTGAGGGGGTCACCGGTGATGACCACACCTCACCCCACCTGCCCCCAAGGCTGTGATTGGTCCGTCGGACCGAGGGACCAATCACAGCCATGGCGCGTGATTTAAACTAACGGTGACTGCGCTGCAGACGCCATTCCGGTCTGGTCACCGTGCCAATCTGTCGTGATATACTGACCTGATCCTTGCCTGATACTTACCTGATCACCGCTGGTAGCGTGCTGCCAGCAGCTGGATGCTTCCTGGATCTTGTGACTTCCTGTGTGCTGCTGCTGCAGTGTCATAGAGTCACAGATAGTGAGAGATAGTGAGAGATAGTGAGAGATAGTGACAGAGAGTGATAGAGAGTGCTATATTTTGTGTCTGCTGCCCCCCCCTTTTGTGCTGATCAGTATATCTGTGCTGATCAGCAACTTTTTGGGGGTGCAGGTTTTTTTTTTTATATATATATACCTGTCAGTTGCACCAAAGGTTGTGCTGCCTGTGCAACTGACTGCTGCCCCCCCCTGCTGCCCCCCCTTTTGTGCTGATCAGTATAAATTAACTGATCAGCAACTTTTTGGGGGTGCAGGATTTTTTTTTATATATATACCCTGTCAGGTTGCACCCACAGTTGTGTGCCTGCTGCCCCTCACTGCTAATCAGTGTTGCATCACTGCATCACTGATCTGCAGGTTTTTTTTTTGGAGAGTGCAGTGGGGTTTTGTTTTTACACCCACGTTGCTTTTGTGGGTGTCCTGTGGCCGCTGAGCGCTGATCAGTGACGTACATCACTGAACAGCATTTTTGGCACAGGGTTGATATAATTTTTTTTCTGCAGTTTTTTTAAATTGTTTTTTTTTTGGAGAGTGCTGTGGTTTATTTTTTTTAAATTGTTTTTACACCCACGTTGCTTTTGTGGGTGTCCTGTGGCCGCTGAGCGGTGATCAGTGACGTACAACACTGAACAGCATTTTTGGCACAGGGTTGATATAATTTTTTTTTTTTTATTGGGATCAAATTCCTGTATAAAGTATTTTTTTTCTGCACTACATACACACTACACACTACATACCCCCCATGTTGAAATAAAGTTTGTACCCCCCCTACACTATACACGTGTTGAAACATTACACTTACAGAAACACAAAAATAAAAATGGCATCCCAAATGTCATATTTGTACAATAGGGATCGGGAGTGGCACTGGAAGATGAAATGGGTTAGTAATAATAATGTATATAAATTATTTGAACCAACATAATTACCACTACTGCTTAATAGATATGTGGTATCTGGTTGGTGGTGCTCCCAAAAAATGTTCAGCAGTGCAACTGAAAACGTAGTTGGTCACAAAAGTGACCAAGAAGAAGGAAGAACAAAAAGGCTTTTTGGGGCACACTTTGAAGATGAAAAATGATAGTATTAAAACATAACTTTTATTAAGTACAGTATGCTAAAAAAAGGGTACGTGTGAGTAAAGTATTGGAAAAGATATATAATTAATTCGACAATAGAAATAGTCAGTACGATAATTGTAATAAAATGGTCACAATGTTAACAGCGAAATGAACAACATGATAACACATACTCCACTATTCAAATTAGCAAGTGACGAGACTTGGGTGAAACAAATATTTATGTATCATTTTTGAATAATCATTATTATCATCCAAATTAATTGGAGTGGAGCACGTGGATCAGAGACGCTTGACACTTGACCCCTGCTGGTGGAATGAGCTGACGTTCCCGGTGAGGCGTAAGTATTAGAAGAAAAGAAAAGAAAAGAAAAGGGTGCTCCCTCTATCAGACAATGGTGTATCTGCTGTCCCAGTCGAATTACAGCTACTGGTATTCCCAATTGGTCTCCCAAAATGGTACTAACCAGACCATTCACTGCTTAGCTTCTGAGTGCGGGATGGAATTCAGGCGGACCAGTGATGTATGGCCGTACTGAACCACGGATGAGAGTACCACAAAGTCTTTAGTGGGGAGCAAAAATGTGCTTCTGCTTTTTATCCAGCACAGTCCGAATGACTCTGTTGCGAATGTGCATTGCAGGGAGATCGGAAGGTGTTTGGACAAATGAGAGAGTCACGGAAATTAGCTGATTGTCAATACACGGGTGGATATCACAGACCCTCCTTCTGCTATCCACCATCAAATCAGGTTGTCAAATGGCAGGTGAGAGTGATAAGGGTCATAGATAGTACCAGCCAGAAGTAGAAAGGAAAAATTGGCTCCAGAACACGGTTTGAATGTACCCTGATCTCCACTAGGGAGCAGTAAGGTTGGTGTCAGGGCTTGTGTGTCCGAGCACCGGTACTCACTGAAGGGATAATTTACTGAGGGAAAAGGTTTTGTCCACATATGGATGTTGTCAGAATGTAACATAAACATCCGCTGAGAGACGTAGTTGATAAATGTCTATCACAATACAAGCAGCAATTGTTATCGCGGCAGTGATCACACAAATTTCTCATTGATTGTGACAGTAAAACTGCCTGGTGTGTAGATATCAACATAAATTGGCGTCACTTGTGAGCAAGCCGTAGGCGAAACACGTGTCAAGTGTACGCCCCTGACACGCCTCCCCCCTGACGTTCCCGGAACAGCTGTCCTCATTGAAGAACCATACTACTACAGTACACCGCCGCGTCTTAGCGGCATCCAGCCGCACCTGTCTGACGGCGGCATCCAGCCGCATCTATCTGACGGCGTCAGACTCTCCGTCCCCACCGCGCACCCACAGGTAACAGCGCTTGGCAGCAGGACTTGGAGACTGCAGACTGCCCCTGTAATTCTCTACCAGAATACAGGCACAGGCAGCTTGATCTCAGTCCTTGCTGGACACACGGCGCCCAGCAATTCTGCCTTAAACAGATCAGTCTTGTCTGCATACACGCTAAAGTATCCTTAGTGAACCACTCACAGTGACTGTGCCTGCGCTATCAGAGTGAGGGGTTATTTAATTCATCCTCATTTGCTCCTGTATATCCACTACTTGTGATTTTGATAATAGTGTTTGCCAATTTTATTGATGCCTACACACTAGGCAATTCTGTTTGTCACAACCAATTTTGTGATCAGTGCTGCGGTAACAATCTCTTTCATTACATGTTATCATTCCCTGTTTGTTCTGGTATCTGCTGTCTGTATTGAGGTAGACATCCATCCCCATTGCTCCTTTATACTATATCTACTATATGTGATAGTGATAATATTGGTTGCCAATTTATGTTGATATCTACACACCAGGCAGTTTTACTGTCACAATCAATGAGAAATTTGTGTGATCACTGCCGCGATAACAATTGCTGCTTGTATTGTGATAGACATTTATCAACTACGTCTCTCAGCGGATGTTTATGTTACATTCTGACAACATCCATATGTGGACAAAACCTTTTCCCTCAGTAAATTATCCCTTCAGTGAGTACCGGTGCTCGGACACACAAGCCCTGACACCAACCTTACTGCTCCCTAGTGGAGATCAGGGTACATTCAAACCGTGTTCTGGAGCCAATTTTTCCTTTCTACTTCTGGCTGGTACTATCTATGACCCTTATCACTCTCACCTGCCATTTGACAACCTGATTTGATGGTGGATAGCAGAAGGAGGGTCTGTGATATCCACCCGTGTATTGACAATCAGCTAATTTCCGTGACTCTCTCATTTGTCCAAACACCTTCCGATCTCCCTGCAATGCACATTCGCAACAGAGTCATTCGGACTGTGCTGGATAAAAAGCAGAAGCACATTTTTGCTCCCCACTAAAGACTTTGTGGTACTCTCATCCGTGGTTCAGTACGGCCATACATCACTGGTCCGCCTGAATTCCATCCCGCACTCAGAAGCTAAGCAGTGAATGGTCTGGTTAGTACCATTTTGGGAGACCAATTGGGAATACCAGTAGCTGTAATTCGACTGGGACAGCAGATACACCATTGTCTGATAGAGGGAGCACCCTTTTCTTTTCTTTTCTTTCTTTTCTTCTAATACTTACGCCTCACCGGGAACGTCAGCTCATTCCACCAGCAGGGGTCAAGTGTCAAGCGTCTCTGATCCACGTGCTCCACTCCAATTAATTTGGATGATAATAATGATTATTCAAAAATGATACATAAATATTTGTTTCACCCAAGTCTCGTCACTTGCTAATTTGAATAGTGGAGTATGTGTTATCATGTTGTTCATTTCGCTGTTAACATTGTGACCATTTTATTACAATTATCGTACTGACTATTTCTATTGTCGAATTAATTATATATCTTTTCCAATACTTTACTCACACGTACCCTTTTTTTAGCATACTGTACTTAATAAAAGTTATGTTTTAATACTATAATTTTTCATCTTCAAAGTGTGCCCCAAAAAGCCTTTTTGTTCTTCCTTCTTCTTGGTCACTTTTGTGACCAACTACGTTTTCAGTTGCAATCCCAAATGTCATCCCAAATGTCATCCCAGTCATCCAGAAGAATGTATTCAGCGGAGGAGGCATATGCCATGCTTGCCTCTGACTCTGACACAGCCAGTGATGCAAGCGGGGAATTTGAAGGATTCGTCTTAACCTTATCTTCCTCCTCTAGTGATGAGGGACCCCCTCAAAGATGCCCCCGTAGAGCAGCTGAGACCCCCCCCAAATGATTGATCCCGTATGGACCCCACCACCAGACAATTTTGAGCCCCAGGTTCCTGAGTTTTTGGCCATCCCAGGAATCCAATTTGATTTAACAGGTCTCAGAGAAATTGACTTTCTCAAATTATTTTTCTCTGATGATTTTATAAATTTAATGGTGGACCAAAGTTATTTATATGCCCAGCAGTTTATTGCTCAAAACCCCACTGTAGATGCAGTAGAGATGATGACATTTTGGGGTCTGGTGTTACATATGGGCATAGTAAAAAAGCCAGAAATTAGGCAATATTGGAGTACAGATGTTCTGTACAGCACCCCACTTTACCGTATGGCCATGACTCGGACTCGTTTTGAGACAATCCTTAAATTTTTGCATTACAGCGATAATGCACAGTGCCCACCCAGAGATGATCCCACCTTTGACCGGCTATTCAAAGTCAGGCCGGTCATTGATCATTTCAGTGCCAAATTTGCAGAGTTGTACATCCCTGAAAAATTTATTTGTATCGACGAGTCCCTTATACATTTTAAAGGAAGGGTTAAATTCCGCCAGTACCTTCCCAGTAAGAGGGCAAGGTATGGCATAAAAATGTATAAACTGTGTGAAAGCACCTCAGGGTACACCCACAGGTTTAGGGTATATGAAGGGAAGGATTCAAGAATTGAACCGCCAGAATGCCCCCCCTCCCTCGTAGGTGTTAGTGGAAAAATTGTCTGGGATTTAGTGCACCCCTTCCTGGATAAAGGTTATCACCTCTATGTGGATAGCTTTTACACTAGCATCCCCCTGTTTAAGGCCCTTGGTTCAAGAGGTACAGCAGCTTGCGGTACTGTGCGCAAGAACCAAAGAGGCCTCCCAAAAACGCACATTGCCCAAGTACTGAGAAGGGGTGAAAGCAGGGCACAATCCACCGAAAATATGTTGTTGGTCAAATATAAGGACAAGAGGGATGTCCTTATACTGACAACAATTCATGGAGACAGTACCACCTCCGTCCCTGTACGAGGTACCAGTACCCACACCTCAAAACCTAATTGTATCCTAGATTACAATAAGTACATGGGCGGAGTGGATCTTTCAGATCAGGTACTGAAGCCATACAGTGCCCTGCGGAAAACAAAAATCTGGTACAAGAAGCTGGCCGTGTATATCATCCAGATGGCACTGTATAACGCTTACGTGCTATTCCGTTCTACCAGCCAGAGGGGGACATTTATGCACTTTCAAGAGGAAGTCATAAAGGGCCTAATATTTGGGAACCAGCAGGCAGAGGGCCCCAGTACTTCTAGTACTGGCCCCCGTATTGTACCAGGGCAGCATTTTCCTAACGAAATCCCCTCCACTGCAAAAAAGGGCAGGACACAAAAAAGGTGCAAAGTTGGCTATAAAAAGGGAATAAGAAAGGATACTATTTTCCACTGTGAAACTTGCACCGACAAACCCGGCCTATGTATAAAGGAGTGTTTTAAAATATACCACACATCTATGGATTATTAGGTTCATCATTTCACTGTGCTTCGGGGGTCTTGCTAATGCCACATAGCACCCACCATTCATTCCACCAGAATCTGTGCTGCAAAATCCAAAAATCACTCCTTCCCTTCTGAGTCCTGCCATGCACCCAACTGGTATTTTTTGGTCACATATGAGGCATTGCCATACTCGGGAGAAATTGGGGCACAGATTTTGGGGTGCTTTTTCTCCTTCATACCTTATGAAAATGAAAAATTTTGAGCCAGAACTGCATTTTTGTGTAAAAAAATGTAATTTTTCATTTGCACAGCCCAGTTGTATCAAAATTGGTGAAACCCCTGGGGGTTTGAAATGTACACTATACACCTAGATGAATTCCCTGAGGGGTGTAGTTTGCAAAATGGGGTCACTTGTGGGGGGGTTCCACTGTATTGGTGCTTTGGGGGTCTTGCTAATGCGACATAGCACCCACCAACATTCCACCAGAATCTGTGCTGCAAAATCCAAATATCACTCCTTCCCTTCTGAGTCCTGCCATTTTTTGGTCACACATGAGGCATTGCCGTACTCGGGAGAAATTGGGGTACAGATTTTGGGGTGCTTTGTCTCCTTCATTCCTTGTGAAAATGAAAAATTTTGAGCCAGAACTGCATTTTTGTGTAAAAAAATTAATTTTTCATTTTCACTGCCCAGTTGTACCACAATTGGTGAAACCCCTGGGGGTTTGAAATGTACACTATAGCCCTAGATGAATTCCCTGAGGGGTGTAGTTTGCAAAATGGGGTCACTTGTGGGGGGGTTCCACTGTATTGGTGCTTCGGGGGTCTTGCTAATGCGACATAGCACCCACCAACATTCCACCAGAATCTGTGCTGCAAAATCCAAATATCACTCCTTCCCTTCTGAGTCCTGCCATGCACCCAAATGGTATTTTTTGGTCACATGTGAGGCATTGCTGTACTCGGGAGAAATTGGGGCACAGATTTTGGGGTGCTTTGTCTCCTTCATTCCTTGTGAAAATGAAAAATTTTGAGCCAGAACTGCATTTTTGTGTAAAAAATTTAATTTTTCATTTTCACTGCCCAGTTGTACCACAATTGGTGAAACCCCTGGGGGTTTGAAATGTACACTATAGCCCTAGATGAATTCCCTGAGGGGTGTAGTTTGCAAAATGGGGTCACTTGTGGGGGGGTTCCACTGTATTGGTGCTTCGGGGGTCTTGCTAATGCGACATAGCACCCACCAACATTCCACCAGAATCTGTGCTGCAAAATCCAAATATCACTCCTTCCCTTCTGAGTCCTGCCATGCACCCAAATGGTATTTTTTGGTCACATGTGAGGCATTGCCGTACTCGGGAGAAATTGGGGCACAGATTTTGGGGTGCTTTGTCTCCTTCATTCCTTGTGAAAAGGAAAAATTTTGAGCCAGAACTGCATTTTTGTGTAAAAAATTTTATTTTTTATTTTCACTGCCCAGTTGTACCACAATTGGTGAAACCCCTTGGGTTTGAAATGTACACTATAGCCCTAGATGAATTCCCTGAGGGGTGTAGTTTGCAAAATGGGGTCACTTGTGGGGGGGTTCCACTGTATTGGTGCTTCGGGGGTCTTGCTAATGCGACATAGCACCCACCAACATTCCACCAGAATCTGTGCTGCAAAATCCAAATATCACTCCTTCCCTTCTGAGTCCTGCCATGCACCCAAATGGTATTTTTTGGTCACATGTGAGGCATTGCCGTACTCGGGAGGAATTGGGGCACAGATTTTGGGGTGCTTTGTCTCCTTCATTCCTTGTGAAAATGAAAAATTTTGAGCCAGAACTGCATTTTTGTGTAAAAAATTTAATTTTTCATTTTCACTGCCCAGTTGTACCACAATTGGTGAAACCCCTGGGGGTTTGAAATGTACACTATACCCCTAGTTGAATTCCCTGAGGGGTGTAGTTTGCAAAATGGGGTCACTTGTGGGGGGGTTCCACTGTATTGGTGCTTCGGGGGTCTTGCTAATGCGACATAGCACCCACCAACATTCCACCAGAATCTGTGCTGCAAAATCCAAATATCACTCCTTCCCTTCTGAGTCCTGCCATGCACCCAAATGGTATTTTTTGGTCACATGTGAGGCATTGCCATACTCGGGAGAAATTGGGGCACAGATTTTGGGGTGCTTTGTCTCCTTCATTCCTTGTGAAAATGAAAAAGTTTGAGCCAGAACTGCATTTTTGTGTAAAAATTGTAATTTTTAATTTTCACAGCCCAGTTGTACCACAATTGGTGAAACCCCTGGGGGTTTGAAATGTACACTATACCCCTAGATGAATTCCCTGAGGGGTGTAGTTTGCAAAATGGGGTCACTTGTGGGGGGGTTCCTAACTTTTAGCATCTTATGGTGCCTAGAAACCTACATGGTGCCTAAAAAATAATCTCATAAAAAGGAGGCTCCAAAATCAAGTAGGTGCTCCTTCTATTATGAAGCCTGTGGTTTGGTCAACGTGCACACTAGGGCCACATATAGGATATTTATGAAAACAAAAGAATTGGGGGAATCAATTTTTAGTCACATTTCTCTAGTAAAATCTACTGTGTTCCTTAGAAAAATGTATTAAAATTGAAAATCTGCAAAAAAAATGAAATTTTGAAATTTCACCTACACTTTGTTTTAATTCCTGTGAAACACCTAAAGGGTTAACAAACTTCCAAAATGCTGTTTTGAATACTGTGAGGGGTGCAGTTTTTGAAATGGCATCATTTATGGGGGTGTCTCACATATAAGTCCCTCAAAGTCACATCAGAACTGAACTGGTCCCTAAAAAAATCAGTGTTTGAAATTTTCTTGAAAATTTGAGAATTTGCTATTCATATTTTAAGCCTCCTAGTGTCCAAAAAAATTAAAAGGAGGTTGAAATAATGATGGAAACATAAAGTAGACATATGGTCTATGTTAGTTATTAACTATTTTGAGTGGTATGATTATTTGTCTCACAAGCAGAAAATTTAACATTTTGAAAATTGCTAAATTTTCCATTTTTTTACGACATTTTGGTATTTTTCACAAAAAAACACAGACTGTATCGACCCAAATTTACCACTAACTTGAAGTACAATGTGTCACGAGAAAACAATCTCAAAATCACTGGGATAAGTAAAAGCAAAAAAAAGTTATCCCCACTTAAGTGATACATGTCAGATTTGAAAAAAAGGGCTCTGTCAGGAAGGCAAAAACAGGCTGCGGGCGGCGGGAAGGGGTTAATATTTCTATTACAGGGGTCCTGCCGGTACCTATAGTCTCACTGGTACCTCTAAAGCATGCTGAAACCTATTGTGATTACAGGAGGACTATAGGTACCAGCAGACCCTTATGGTTCTCCATGTACCAGCTTTAAGCCTTAGGTTTAGGTTTAGTTTTGGTAAATGCCCCTGCCAGGATTTAAGGCAGTCATAATGACAGTGTCAGTATTCTAATTGCCGGCATCCTCACTGTCAGTAACTCATGCCCTTGCACTTTCATGACCTGATGATTAATATTTATAAATTTAGACATACATAGTGACATAATATTATCCACAAGTCAGTGACTCAATTGTAAGCGAAAAGGCCTTTAATCCTTTGAGTGCCAAGCGAATTTGCCAAATAGGTGTGGAAATTACCAAGCAAACATTTTATTCATCTTAATGACCTGTAATGTTTACCTTATTTTGAAAATATGATCTTTTTTTATACAACATTTTTTATTCGAATTTGTATAACAAATGTGAGCAACGTTGGCATTTTTAGTGGACATTTTGAACATCTCTCACAGATGTGGGCACTCAAAGGGTTAAGATATATAATTTGAATAGCAGGGCTGCCATCAGAAATTGTAGGGCCTGACAAAATAGTCAGGTCCCCACTTCCCTTTCTGGAATAGTTGGCTTACCTGATGAGACCTGTGTCTGCATCCCTGGTCACACTACTGAACCTCTACATTGCTTTAAGGGAAATATAAACATTGTTTAAATTATACTTTATAGACTCCAATCCTGGGCCCCCATTTCTGTCTAGGTCTGGGACTGGATTCCCCATAGTCCTCCCCCTACCCTAGTGAATAGTATTAATATTGTGAATGTGTAGTCTGAGTATATTTGTGACTGGGGGTTATGATCAATTACAAAGTTTGTTTATAAGATTTGTGTTCAGCATAAAGGGTGTAATTTTACAGTATTTAAAATAAAAATATTGCAGCAGTTATTTTAAATGTTATTATTAAAATACAAAATGATTTTATATAGTGTGGCGAGCGCAGCGAGCCACCGTGCCCGAAGCGTGGCGAGCGCAGCGAGCCCCGCAAGGGGACACGGTCTCATAAGAAAAACGGGAGCCCAGATATTACATAAGTACCAAACAAAGTGTTGCGCATGCCCCTGAGTGGCAATGCTTTATCTATATAATATTCCTTTGCCCCTAAAGGTAGGGGCCCACTATATATACTTTTTTTTATTTTAATTTTAATTTTAAATTAATTTTAAGTTTTCATTCAACCCAACAATGCACCATGTCTGCCCATCTCGACACACCATTAGCTGAGATTGGGACGTGTGTGCGTGATACTTGTGCACCACATTCGCAGCAATGGGACACGCAAGTGTTTGAGACGCTAGCTCGTCCCCATCTTGGCACTTGGTTGGGCTGAATAAAAACGGCGCCATATGTAGATACAAATGCTGTCTCATACACACACTTGCACTTACTGTAAATATTGGGACTCAGAGCCTGAAAAGCAGCACAGCAAAAGCAGAATTTGTGGTTGCTCAGTGTTGTAACTAGACTTCTTACATAATTAGTCCCCTTCTTGTCGTTTTACTGCGATTCTCAGGCCTGTGGGGAGGGGGAGCCAAATTAAATGACAATTGCATATGTCGGCTTTGCTGTCACCCCACAGGCCATCAAATCGCAGTAAAATGCTGCGTGGAAAAGGGGTCAGCACGGGGCTATGGTTGTTGGATGAAATGCATTGGAAAAACCATTTGTGGTCAGGGCCAGTGCTAGGGTGTTTGGTGCCCTCCTGCAGACTTTACATTTGAGCCCTCTCCTAATTTACAAAGGGCGCACACAGAAAAACAATGGGCCTTATTCTAGTTCACTCTAACTTGTAACAGAGATAACAGAGATGTAACTTGTGCAGAGATAATTAGATTTGGGTGGGGTTTTTCTTCAAAGTGAAATCTATATTGCAGTTTAAAAATAAAGCAGTCAGTATTTACCCTGCACAGAAACAAAATAACTCACCCAAATCTAATTCTCGCTGCACATTTTACATCTGCCACCCTGCAGTGCACATGGTTTTGTCCATCTAAGAAGGATTTTGTCAGAAAGAGTGAACTAGACAAAGGCCCAAAGTGTGGTCTCACAATGAAGGGGCATGGCCACTCATTTCGAATTACGTCACACAGTAAACCATCTTATTCACACTATACAGCACCAGTGCCATAACTAGACATTTTGGTGCCCTGTGCCAGAAAGTGAATTTGTGACTACCCCAATACCACAGCAAGAACTGGGAGAATGCACGCCGTAGTAGCTTTGTTTATACATAACACTCACTGTTGCCCTCAGTAGTATCGCTGACTATACGTAACGTCCGCACCAGTTGCCAAAAGTCTTAGCGCTGATTATACGTAACACCCACACCAATTGCCGACAGTAGTAGTGCTGCCTATACATAACAAGCACACCAGTTGCCGACAGTAATAGCACTGCTTTTACCGAATGCCCAGACCAGTTGCCGACAGTAATAGCGCTGCTTTTATCAGTAGCACTGATTTTAACTAATGTGCAAACCAGTTGCCGACAGTAGTAGTGATGCCTAACACCAGTTGCCGACAGTAGTAGTGATGCGTAATGCCCACACCAGATGCAGACAGTAGTAGCACTTCTTATACCTAACACCAACACCAATTGCTGACAGTAGTAACGTTGATTATAACTAATGCCCACACCAGTTGCCGACAGTAGTAGCAATTCATAATGCCCACACCAGCTGCCGACAGTAGTAGCGCTGCCTATATGTAACGCCCACACCAGTTGCCGACAGAAGTAGTGCTGCTTATACCTAATTCCCACACCCATTGCCGACAGTAGTAGAGCTGCTTTTATCTAATGTTCACACCAGTTGCCAACAGTAATAGCGCTACTTTTAGCTAATGCCCACACCAGTTGCCGACAGTAGTATCGCTGCCTACACGTAACGCACACACCAATTACCCTCAGTAGTAGCGCTGCCTTTACGTAATGCTAACACGCCAGTTGCCGAAAGTCTAGCGCTGAGTGTACATAACACCCACACCAGTTGCCGACAGTACTAGTGCTGCCTATACATAACACCCACACCAGTTGCCGACAGTAGTAGCCCTGCTTATACCTAATGCCCACACCAGTTGCTAACAGTAGTAGCGCTGCTTTTACCGAATGCCTACACCAGTTGCCAACTGTAATATCGCTGATTTTAACTAAAGCCCACTAAAGCGCTGAGTATACATAACACCCACACCAGTTGCCGACAGTAATAGCGCTGCCTATCGCCAACATCAGTTGTCGGCAGTAGTAGCTGCCTATATGTAACACCCACACCAGTTGCCGACAGCAGAAGCGCTGCCTAAATGTAACACCCACACCAGTTGCAGACAGTAGTAGCGCTGCCTATACGTAATGCCCACAACAGTTGCTGACAGTAATAGCGCTGCCTATATGTAACGCCCACACCAGTTGCTGCCAGTAGTGGCGCTGCTTAAACTGTGCATAACATCCACATCAGTTGCCGACAGTACTATGCTGCTTTTACAGATGGAGCTGGAGGATGGCAGAGCTGCCGACAGTAATAGCGCTGCCTATCGCCAACACCAGTTGCCAACAGTAGTAGCCGGACTGGGACCAGAAATCGGCCCTGGCATTTTTGAGCACACAGGCCCACCCGCAGCAGGCGGGACCCTTGCGCGGTGAAAAGGGGGCATGTCCTCATGGAAAGGAGGCGTGGCATCACAAAAAGGAGGCGTTACACTGTCCATTACACATTATGGAACACACCGTAATGCCCATTACACAAAATGCTGCACACAGTTATGCCCATTACACAATATGATGCACACTGTTATGACCATTACATATTATGCCACATTGCTACATGTAATGACCCCAGTACAGTAAATTAGTTACTGTAGTGCAATGTTACTCACACATGCAGCGGAGCTTCAATCCTCCCCCATCCACTTCCCTGTGGTGAATTCAGTGGTGGCGTGGCACTGTAGTGGTGGCCCCTCAGCCCTCCCGGCATACCCTCAGAGAGATCCTCTCAGCTGCCCGGCATCCCCTCACGGAGGGACCTCTCGGCCCGCTCAGATAAACAAGTGAAGCCTCTGGACCACCCGGCATATCCTTCTCTTACCTCTGTGCTTAAAATGGCGGGCAGGTGGACACGGCTGAAGGGTCGGGCAGACACAGCTGAAGGGGCAGACTGAAGTGGGGTTGCGCTGCGTGACCTCTGATTTCACACAGCAAGGAGCGAGCCGCACGCACAGACATGCCGCCGGGCAGCATCTGAAGATGAACGCTGCGATGCCGGCAGCAATGAAAACCTGCACGCCACCACATAATCCCAATTCAAATCGTGCTGATTTTGGCCTCAAATTTGCCACCCTAGCCACAGCATGTGGGCTGCACAAAATTGTCCCACAAGGCCATCGGCCCTTCTGGCATTTGCCAGAAGGCCAGATGGCCAGTCCGGCCTTGGTAGTAGCTGCCTATATGTAACACCCACACCAGTTGCCAACAGCAGTAGCGCTGCCTATATGTAATGCCCACGCCAGTTGCAGACAGTAGTAGCGCTGCCTATATGTAATTCCCTAACCTGCTGCAGACAGTAGTGCTACCTATATGTAACGCCCACACCAGTTGCAGATAGTAGTAGCGCTGCCTATACTGTACATAACGCTCACAACAGTTACTGACAGTAGTAGCGCTGCCTATATGTAACGCCCACACCAGTTGCCGCCAGTAGTGGCACTGCCTAAACTGTGCATAACATCCACATCAGTTGCAGACAGTACTACCCTGCTTTCAGGGCCGGTGCTAGGGTGTCTGGCGCCCTCCTGCAAACCATACATTTTTCACCCTTTCACATTGCCATTGCAACCAGCTGCATCCCGATTGTGGGAGTGTATGCAACATGCGATCCTATGGAGGATCTCGGGTGCGTGTACATGTATGCATACACCATCTCAGTGCTGTGTCCACAAAATGTGGCAGGCACTAAAAGGTGCCCATACACGCTGCGAGAATCTCAAACGTTATGGGCTAGATTGCATTGCATGGCATCCATGCAATGTGTGTGCGATGCGATCCGAAAGCAGTACAAAAAGTTGTGCGGCAATCGTGACTGAGGGGGAAAGGAGGGGAGAGATGGAGGAGATGGAAGAAGAGGGGAGGAGATAGAGGGGGCGGAGTGTTGAGGACTGGCAGCGGCACTGGCACAGCACACTGAGAAGAGGGAAGGAAGGTGAGGTGGCGCTGCTTCCATTTCGTCATTTGATTGACAGCTGACAGGCGCAGGGAGCAATGGGTAGGGGGCGGATCCGGACATATGTCATCCAGGCATTCACAGACAGCGATACATGCCTCAGCGCAAGTGTCTGTGAGGAAGATCGGGCAGGTCGCAGGAGTAGGACAATGTTTGCGCGGTGCAGGGAGCTGCTCAGCCTCTCTATACTGCCGCCCGCTGTCAGACAGGCTCTGCGGGCGGCGTACAGGAGGCAGTGACAGTGAGGGCTGAGGCAGCTTTAGCAGAGCAGGGAGGGAGACAGCACCTTTTCAGCATGGCGCCTCCCTGCTTTGCAGGAGCTGCTGAGTGGGTAGCGCCGGCCCTGCCTGCTTTTACAGATGGAGCTGACGGATGGCCCGCCAGCATAAATGGACACGCAAGCATCTCGGACGTTCGCATGTCCATTGTCAGGAATGGGGTGGGCAAGCATCGAAAACGCACACATGCCAGAATCACCAGCGCACTCTAGGTGATTGCTGCACCAGGGACAGGTACAATGAGAGTGGCTCCATCTGGACATAGGTTGCTGACAGTATTACTTGCTCTCACACACTTTTTTTTTACCTTTAAATCTGTGTCAGCTCACGATCTCCTTTCATCAGTCAGTCCTGCTGTGCTCCCGTGTAGCTCCGCCTCTCCATTCTGTGTAGCTCCGCCCCTCCATCCCGTGTAGCTCCACCCCCCTATCCAGTCTGCTGCTGACAGTCACTGACAGTAGTTAGAGGGGGGTTGGGACATGGGAGCTGGGAAGGGCTTCATGTTGCTGGCGCTACTGCCTGTAGTGTGACTGTCTGTGACAGGCAGCAGCAGCCACTGAAAGCCGCAGCAGCAGGGGGAGGGGGAGAGGCGGAAAGGCTGGTGTTCTCTGCTCCATACAAAAAAAAGTATTTGACAGGTGGGTGCGCAATAAAACCAAGTGCAGCTATACCCAAATTCACAACGGTAGAAACAACAGAAACTACCAGAAGAATACAGACAATTGGAGATACTGTAGTTTGTGAATATGATGGATAGCACCAGTGGCGGATTCAGGGGGGGGGGGCACCCGGGCACGTGCCCCCCCTGTCATTCATTTTGTAGATGAGGACCAGAGCTTTCCAACGAGTCCAGCCCCATGTCTCTAGCCCCCCGGGAACCTGAGATATTGCCTGGCAAAGCTGTAACATTTTTTCCCCATAGGATAATATGGGACCCGTCAATTCCGACCCCCACCCGGTTCCGACAGCTGCCAGTTCCCCCCCCCCTGGCATCATAGGAGCTTGTGATTGATGTTATTCAATTCCAAATCGCTGGGCCTTCAATATGATACCAGGATGGTCCATATCGGTCAATCGGTTCCAGAGATATAGCGTGTAAATCAATTTTTTTATTTTTGAAATGTAATTTCATGGCTGTTCATGTTCTTTGATGGCAGATTACTCTGGAACCAAACGTTCCAGTTTTACTGGACCAAAATCATTCAAAGCCCACTCAAATCAATATGATACTTGTCTCATGTAAATGGTTCAGTTAGTTCCGAGGATATAGCCGGTTAAATGAGATAACAGGTTAAAGGGGGGGAGGGGTGGTTTTCTCTGCCCCTCACACCAGAAAATGCAGGGACTAGGCTGGTGTAAAAGGGGCCAACCTGGGAATGCATTTTCTGGTGTGAAATGGGTATTATTTCAAATAGATGGGACCTGCAGTGCTCGGAATACAGCCAGGCTCTGCCACTGTCAGTGGCTATCACTTCTGCCTGGCGGCGGCTGTCCCCTATTTACCACGAGCATGTATTCCCCGTTGGCAATGAGCATGTAATCCCACATGGCAACGAGCATGGAACCTCTGGCAATGAGCATGGAACCCTTGGCAATGAGCATGTAGATAAGTAGCACTTACTGTATGTAGCATAATTTTTAATAGGCATTATGGTGTTTGGCATAATACATAATGGACATAATGGCGTGTAACTTAACGTGCAATGGACATTATGGTGTAAATGTTTAATGCGCGCCTTTGGTGGACAATGTCCCTGTTTATGAAGCGTATTGTGAATTTTGTCTTAATCTGTGTGGCATTATGTGAATTCTGGCTCAATCCGTGTGGCATTATGTGAATTTTGGCTCAATCCGTGTGGCATTATGTGAATTTTGGCTCAATCCATATGGCATCTTATGAATTTGGCTCAATCCGTGTGGCATTATGTGAATTTTGGCTCAATCCATATGGCATTTTATGAATTTGGCTCAATCCATGTGGCATTATGTGAATTTTGGCTCAATCCATGTGGCATTATGTGAATTTTGACACAATCCATTTGGCATTATGTGAATTTTGGCTCAATCCATTTGGCATTATGTGAATTTTGGCTCAATCCATTTGGCATTATGTGAATTTTGGCTCAATCCGTGTGGCATTATGTGAATTTTGACACAATCCATTTGGCATTATGTGAATTTTGGCTCAATCCATGTGGCATTATGTGAATTTTGACACAATCCATGTGGCATTATGTGAATTTTGACACACTCCATGTGGCATTATGTGAATTTTGGCTCAATCCATTTGGCATTATGTGAATTTTGGCTCAATCCGTGTGTTATTATGTAAATTTTGGCTCAATCCGTGTGGCATTATGTGAATTTTGACACAATCCGTGTGGCATTATGTGAATTTTGGCTCATTCCATTTGGCATCATGTGTAAGGGGCAAGTATAATGGGGTCTAGTATTTTGTTGCATAATATGTAGAAGTTGTATATGGTGTTGTACACTACACTCAAGGACATTCCCCCTGTTGAGTGGCCACACCCCCTTTTCCAGAGCGCGCCTTCGGCGCGCGCACAACTACATCCTTCACTTTTGTTGCCATGGTGGGCCTGCGTACTTTAAATGCCAGGGCCTATTTTAATCCCATTCCCACCCTCTCTCTGCCGCTCTCTTAGCATGTACACTGGCACCACTAACACTGGCCCTCCCCCACCTAAACCCTCTTTTATCATGGTGCCCCCCCTGTCATTTTATCCTGGATCCGCCCCTGGATAGCACCAGGCAGGGCCGGTGCTAGGGGGTTCGGCGCCCTCCTGCAAACTAAAAAATTGCGCCCACCCAAACTTTACAAAGGGAGGGGTTTGGCCACACAATAATGCTCCCACTCCAAATTACACCACACAGTAGCACAATCTTATTCACCTAACACAGCACCAGTGCCGTAACTAGCAATTTTGGTGCCATGTGTGAAAAAACAGGGACAGTGCGCGCCGAAGGCGCGTGCAAAATTGTAGAAGCGTGGCTTCATGGGGAATTGGCATGGTCACATAAAAGTACCAATAACACCATAATCCCCATAACACATTATGCTTCAAACCTCAAAGCCCATAACACATTATAGTAACCACACACAGTAATGCACATTATTTGTAATGCCACACATCATGATGCCCCTTGCACAATATGCAGAACACCATAATGCCCATTACACATTATGCCACACACTGTAATTCCCCTTACATAATATGCCATGCACTATAATGCCCATATGACATTGACACACATTATGCTACACATAATGCCCCGAGTACTCCTGCATATGCCCACATTTGTAGCGTTGCTTATTCTTAACACCCACACCAGTTGCGAAAAGTAGTTGCTCTGCTTACAAGTAGTGCCCACACCAGTTGCCGACAGTAGTAGCGCTGCGTAACCATATACCCACTCCAGATGCTGACAGTAGTTCCTCTGCTTATACATAACACCAACACCAGTTGCCAAAAGTAGTTGCTCTGCTTATACACATGCCCACACCAGTTGCCTGAAAGTAGTACCTCTGCTTATACGTAGTGCCCACACCAGTTGCCGACAGTAGTAGCACTGTGTAACCATATGCCCACACCAGTTGCTGACATTAGTAGTGCTGCCTGTACACATGCCTACACCAGTTGCCGACATTAGTACCGCTGCCTCTTCACGTGCCTACACCAGTTGCCGACATTAGTAGTGCTGCCTCTACACGTGCCTACACCAGTTGCCGACATTAGTACCGCTGCCTCTACACATGCCCACACCAGTTGCCGACAGTAGTAGCACTGTGTAACCATAGGCTCACACCAGTTGCTGACATTAGTAGTGCTGCCTTTACACATGCCTACACCAGTTGCCAACATTAGTACCGCTGCCTCTACACGTGCCTACACCAGTTGCCGACATTAGTAGTGCTGCCTCTACACGTGCCTACACCAGTTGCTGACTTTAGTAGCGCTGCCTGTACATATGCCTACACCAGTTGCCGACATTAGTAGCGCTGCCTCTACACGTGCCCACACCAGTTGCTGACATTAGTAGTGCTGCCTCTACACGTGCCCACACCTGTTGCCGACAGTAGTACCGCTGCCTACACACTTGCCCATACGAGTTGCCAACATTAGTAGCGCTGCATATAGACGTGCCCACACCAGTTGCCGACATTAGTAGTGCTGCCTATACACGTGCCCACACCAGTTGCCGACATTAGTAGCGCTGCCTATACACATGCCCACATCAGCTGCCGACATTAGTAGCGTTGCCTATATGAATGCCCACACCAGTTGCCGACATTAGCAGTGCTGCCTATATACGTACCCACACCAGTTGCCGACATTAGTAGCGCTGCCTACATATGTGCCCACAACAGTTGCCGACATTAGTAGTGCTGCCTCTACACGTGCCCACACCTGTTGCCGACAGTAGTACCGCTGCCTACACACTTGCCCATACGAGTTGCCGACATTAGTAGCGCTGCATATAGACGTGCCCACACCAGTTGCCGACATTAGTAGTGCTGCCTATACACGTGCCCACACCAGTTGCCGACGTTAGTAGCGCTGCCTATACACATGCCCACATCAGCTGCCAACATTAGTAGCGTTGCCTATATGCGTGCCCACACCAGTTGCCGACATTAGCAGTGCTGCCTATATACGTGCCCACACCAGTTGCCAACATTAGTAGTGCTGCCTACAAACGTGCCCACATCAGTTGCCGACATTAGTACACTTACACTTTACAATGGTGGCAGCTCATGCTCTCCTGTTTCCTGGTGTCTTCAGTCAGCCAGCCTTGCTCCCTTGTAGCTCCGCCCCTTCTGGTCCGTGTAGCCACGCCCCCTCCGTCCGTGTAGCTCCGCCCCTGTTCGGACCCTGCCGATGACTATCTGATAATGAGCCAGGAGGATCTCTGTGCCTCTGGCGCTGCTGCCTGTGATGAAGTGTGACAGGCGCAGCAGCAGCAGCCGGCAGGCACGGAGGACAGCAGAGGATGCAGAGCAGGGACAGTGGCGCCTCTCCTGCACGGCGCCTACCTGCTTTGCATCCTCTGCTGAGTGGGTAGCGCCGGCCCTGGCACCAGGGGCGGATTGGGAATTAAAACCAGCCCGGGAAATATCTTGAAGCAGCCCCAACCGGGGGGGGGGGGGGGAGTGTTGTTGCGCGCCGGAGGCACGCCCAATTTTTTAGGGGATGTGGCTTGTCAATATGGGGGTGTGGCCTATTTCAACGAGGTCACGCCCAATTTTTGCCACTGTGAGGGCAAGGCTAGTGGCTCTCTGAGCTGCTGGCTGTATGTCCCCAGCCCCTCAGGCTGCAAAATAGGCGCATGCGTACAGCGTTTATTCTGCAGCCTGTGGGGCTGGGGAGATAGAGACGGGGGGGCGACAGGGGGTCTCCCAACACAGTAGAGTGGCAGGGTGGAAGAGGATGCAGGGAGGGAGGGGGGGACGGAGGGTGGCGTAGAATGCTAGGAGGGGAGATGCAGAGTGGCTGAGAACGAAGGGATTGAGGACTTACACAGGGTGGCACAGGACGCAGAGTGTGAGTGGGGCATGGTGGCACAGGATGCAGGGTGGGAGGGGGAATGCAGAGTGGCAGGGGTTGCAGGGAGGGGAGTCACAAAGTGGTGGAGGATGCAGGGAGGGGAGACAGTGATGCCTATTATACATATGCCACACACCGTGATGCCCATTATACATATGCCACACACCATGATGCCCATTATACATATGCCACACACCGTGATGCCCATTATACATATGCCACACACCGTGATGCCCATTATACATATGCCACACACCATGATGCTCCTTTATACATATACCGCACACCGTGATGCCCAATATACATATGCCAAACACCGTGATGCTCATTATACATATGCCTCACACCGTGATGCCCAATATACCTATGCCAAACACCGTGATGCTCATTATACATATGCCACACACAGAGATGCCCATTATACATATGCCGCACACCGTGATGCTCCATTATACATATGCCAAACATCGTGATGCCCATTATACATATGCCAAACACCGTGATGCCCATTATACATATGCCAAACACTGTGATGCCCATTATACATATGCCAAACACCGTGATGCCCATTATACATATGCCACACACCGTGATGCCCATTATACATATGCCAAACACCGTGATGCTCATTATACATATACCACACACACCGTGATGCCCATTATACATATGCCGCACACCGTAATGCCATTATACACATGCCGCACACCGTGATGCCATTATACACATGCCGCACACCGTGATGCCATTATACACATGCCGCACACCGTGATGCCCATTATACACATGCCGCACACCGTGATGCCCATTATACATATGCCACACACCGTGATGTCCATTATACATATGCCACACACCGTGATGCTCCATTATACATATGCCACAGACCGTGATGTCCATTATACATATGCCACACACCGTGATGCCCATTATACATATGCCACACACCGTCATGCCCATTATACATCTGCCACACACAACGTCATGCCCATTATACATACGTCGCACACTGTCATGCCCATTATACATGTGATGCCATTATACATATGCCACACACCGTGATGCTACATTATACATGTACCGCACACCGTGATGCCCATTATACATATGCTATCCACTGTGATGCTCCATTATACATATGCCGCACACCATAATGCTCATTATACATATGCCGCACACCATGATTCCATTATACATATGCTGCACACCGTGATGCCCATTATACATATGCTATCCACTGTGATGCTCCATTATACATATGCCGCACACCATAATGCTCATTATACATATGCCGCACACCATGATTCCATTATACATATGCTGCACACCGTGATGCCCATTATACATATGCCACACACCGTGATGCCATTACACACATACCACACATACCATGATACCCATTACAGATATGCCACATACTGAGATGGCAATGACATATTATGGCACATAAACGCCGCTTACCAACATGCTCATTTCAAGGAGGTTTAGTGCTTGTTGCCAAGGGGGTTTACATGTTCCTATCCAGGTGGAAGCAGTCTGACTGCCTTGCCCCTGGAGCCGTAGGCTGAGCGGACCCTGCGCCCACATACCTTTGTGCAGCAGGGTCCGGGGACAGGCAGCGGGGGTCCGGGGACATGCAGCGGGGGTTGTAGTCCAGGCATCGGGAGACGGGCAGCCCCGCGGCGGCTTTATTCCTTGCCTGGCGGCGGGAAGCGCTGCTGATTTTGACTTGCCGGATATATATAAAAATTTTTGTTTTTGTGGTGTTTTTTGGTGGTGGGAGGGGGGGGGGGGCAGTATGAAATTACTGATGTGCCCCTCTCCCTCATGTCCATGCTGTATGTCCCACTCCCCACACAGATATACAGTATCACAGTGTGGTCCGTAGTCCATTCACACACATTACCTGTCTCCTGGACGAGGACCACAGGAGCCACCTACTACAGATCAGGGCCAGGCAAAGTTGGGGGCGTGGCCTAATTGCGGGACCCCGTGGCCACGCCCCCTTTCCGAAGATGCCCTGCTGCAGCCGGAGCCCATAGCAGGTACGATCAGCTCCCCCCTAGGCCGGCTCTGCTGCTGGGGATCAGGGTTCACACACCAAAGCACCGCGGGAGGAGCTGCTTGCAGCCGCGCATGTGCAACAGCCCTCCCGCGGCCATCTTTGATATGGGCAGAATGCTGTGGTCACAGTTGTTCGATCCGCGGCCCGGAAAATGGCCCGGTTTCCCGGCAGGCCAATCCGCCCCTGGATAGCGCTCAAGATAACTACATTCAGAGATTAATCAAACCTCATGTAATAATACCAAACCACATACAGCTTGATTGCTGGATGGTCATGTGACTGGTACACACAGGTCCTTTTTTCCTCCCCTATTAAATAAGCAGGGGAGACACAATAGACATTGGGCCTTATTCTAGTTCACTCTTTCTAACAAAATCCTTCTTAGATGTACAAAACCATGTGCACTGCAGGGGGAGCAGATGTAAAATGTGCAGAGAGAGAATTAGATTTGGGTGAGTTATTTTGTTTATGTGCAGGGAAAATACTGGCTGCTTTATTTTTTGCACTGCAATATAGATCTCACTTTGAAGAAAAACCCCACCCAAATCTAATTCTCTCTGCACAAGTAACATCTGCCCCACCTGTAGTGCACATGGTTTTGTCCATCTAAGAAGGATTTTGTCAGAAAGAGTGAACTAGAACTAGCTCCGTACGCTTCAGACTCCACTGACTGGCACCCCCGCTGTCTTCCCAGCCGAAGCTCCACCTCCTGAGCTGCTGGTGTTCTCTGCGGCTGGCCTCCTCTGTAAAAATGCAAAAGCAGGAAGGGGGCAGCTACACACACAAAGCTGGAGAGAGGGACAACTTCCGGCACCTTGATTCAGTCACTCTGTCACCAGTTGCTGTCGGCCTCAGGGTCGGCCAGCCTCCCGGGAATATTCCCGGTGACTTTAATGGCCAGTCCGCCCCTGGAGGGGGGAACATTGCTAGCTGGTTTCTAGATCTAAATTTTTGGGAAGATTACCCTATAACTCATGAATTCCTTAATTATTAATCTCTGTCTTTACACCTACTCTCTCCATATCCAGCAAGTTTGAAACATATCATTTTGCTTTCATTTTCTGTTAAGGGGTCATTTAGTCAGACGAGTGGCCTCTTGTGGTTACTGGCAGTACTTCATCTCAGAGGTAATGAGTATATAGATATTCACTCAACATGTTCCAACAGAAAAGGATGAGCGGTAGACGAACCTAGTCATGGACATTAATGTACACATTTTTTGGTACTTCTTTACTTTCACGGCGCCACTAGATAGGACAGATAGGACAGATAGGACAGATAGGATACTAGATAGGATACGATTTGTATGCGATTTGACATAAGATATCGCATAAGATATAGGATAAGATTTACTATCCATTTCATTACCCCACTATCCACTAGGGCGTGGAGTTGATTTTATATAGCGTGGCGAGCGCAGCGAGCCACCGAGCCCGAAGCGTGGCGAGCGCAGCAAACCCCGCGAGGGGACACGGAATGTATTTTATGGAATTGCATGCAAATGGCATGCGATATTGGGGACTTGCTTTCAAACAACATCCGTGTCCCCTCGCGGGGCTCGCTGCGCTCGCCACGCTTCGGGCTCGGTGGCTCGCTGCGCTCGCCACGCTATATAAAATCAACTCCACGCCCTAGTGGATAGTGGGGTAATGAAATGGATAGTAAATCTTATCCTATATCTTATGCGATATCTTATGTCAAATCGCATACAAATCGTATCCTATCTAGTATCCTATCTGTCCTATCCTATATCTTATGCGATATCTTATGTCAAATCGCATACAAATCGTATCCTATCTAGTATCCTATCTGTCCTATCTAGAGTGGCGCCGTGAAAGTAAAGAAGTACCCATTTTTTTTATACACGAGATACTGTATGAATACAGTATTAATATATAACACTATAGATGGTCTATAGTATAGACTGTATCACACATTTATATAATATAATTACGTGGTAAGGAATAGGTTACACATTGTATAATAAATACACAAACATAATAGTACCAGTGATGCACTTTCTAAGCACACATTCTCCCACCTCATGGTAAGGCTCCTGTCTCTTGTTTCCAATGGCTGTTCTTTGGTTCAGTGCACACACACAGCAAACAAAGAAACAAAAAGTTTCAAAAGATAGAAAAGAACATTACATTTAAATACTATTTAATGCTATTATTGATTCATTGAGACCCAATGGTAATAGGTACAGAGGAAAGAAATCTAAAAAGCTTCCCTTTACATCAGGGGTGTCCAAAATTTTTGCGACGAGGGCCAGATTTGGTGAAGTGTAAATGTGTGAGGGCCGACCATTCAGCCTGACATTCTTTGAATCATTAATCACATCAGAATGGTCCCCCACTCTGCCCCCATTCACTTTATGTCCCCCAGCCTTCCCCTTCACTGTATGTCCCCCAGCCTGCCCCTCCTTCACTGTATGTCCCCCACTCTGCACCCATTCACTCTGTCCCCCAGCCTTCTTCCCTTCTCTTAATGTCCACCAGTGCCTCCATTCATTGTATGTCCCCAACCTGACTCTCTTTCACTGTATGACTCCCATTCACTGTATGACCCCCATTCACTATGTACCCCACTCTGTCCCCTTTCACTGTATGGCCCCCAGCCTGCCCCTGCTCCCCCTTCTCTGAATGACCATAACTGCCTCCATTCACTGTATGTCCCCCACTCTGCCCCCTCCCTTCTCTGTATGTTTCCCAGCCCTTTGTGTGAGCCAGAGGAAGGAGAGGTAAAGCAGGGACTCGCATCTCACGGCATGCTAGAGGGGCACAATTTACACTATATAGAGCAGATCTGCACTATATAGGGCGGTATTCAATGAGAATACCTGCGAGGTGCAGCAAATTCTTTTTAGGATTCACTGCACATTCGCCACGTTCCGGAGCCTCGCCGGCTCCGGTATTCAACGAGTCAGGGGCTCGCTGCCCCTGACTGGCGAATATGAGCTCCTGCGGCGAATGCCGCAGGGAGCCTGAGGACGGTGGCAGGCAGAGAGATGGAAGTCTCTCTGCCTGCCCCAGAACGTTTGTGGGGGGGAGGTGGGCTCCCCGGGTGCCAGGCAGCACAGGCTGCCCCCCGGGGGTGCCAGCAGGGGACCGTATATTCACTAGACCCGATCGTAACGATCGGGTGCAGTGAATATATGAATATGTAATGAGCGGCTCGGCTCCGGCGCCCCCTGCTGGCTGCAGTGTAAAAAATTTTTTTTTTTTTTAAATTAAATATATATTCATGTGCTTACAGCACATGAATAAAAATAGCATGCCCCTCCTCAGAATAAAATTCCTAATTTTTTGACACCAAATGTAAAAAAACAAAACACTTTATTTTAAAAGTTCACATTCCACTTCTCCATAAAAAGATAGCGATTGCTACTCAGTGAATCATGGCGAAAAAACCTTCAAATGTATTCGCCATGTGGTCATTGAATAGGGTGATTCACCGTTTTTGTCAAAAATTCGCCAAACAGCACAAATTCGCCATAAAAACATGGCAAATCAGGCTCATTGAATACCGCACATAGTGTTGCCTGCCCTCTCAGCCGATTTGCGCTCACACAGGAGCGTGCATCGGCAGCGCATCGGGCTCGCAAGCCCTAAAAAAGCATGCAATTTGCATTTTAAGCCAAATCTTACCGTGTGTACACACTATAAGTAATCATTTATTTATAGGAAGAGGCCACCTCATCTGTTGTTACAATACATGCTTAAGTGTTTGAAACTTTTTTCACATATTTTCACTTATGTCATACTGAAATTATATTCCCATTTAATAAATGATATATTAAAGTGCAAGAAGCTGGGCTTTCCAGTCTTCATTATAATTTAAATGTGTGAAGTGTTTGATCTCTTTGCCATAAAACTTTCTTTGAGCTATTTACAAGTGAAACATTGCATGTGAGGCTCATCATGTTCATTTCTCACAAGCTGTTTAAAAGAAACAGCTGCTTAATAAATGATGATGATTTCCACCTGCCTTTTGTAGAAGGAGAAAGCAGCACTGATCATACAGATGCACAGAACTGTGTAAAGTGTCCCTTGTCAGGGTATATATCACTGGTGTAACTATAGCCACGCAGCCCCCGTGCTGAGTAGATGTGGGCGCCGGGGGTGCTGCGGGGCTATAGTTAGCCACTGCCGTCTGCCCCTGCCACCAGCTATTATGTCTTGCGGGCTCCTGGCTCCAGCGTCATTTATCACTCTCCATGTCATCACTTTTCAAGGCTTAGTACATCTCACCCAACGCATACCTCCCAACATGACCCTCTCCAGGAGGGAGACAATGCTCTGTTTCTGGACTTCTCTCTTAATTTATGATTACCATCACCTGTGTGGAAACACCTTTCTTGTCCATTAACCTGTTTAAAACAGGTGATGGCAATCATTAATTAAGAGGAAAGTCCAGAAATAGAGCATTCTGTCCCTCCTGGAGAGGGTCATGTTGGGAGGTATGCCCAAGGTGAGGCCTTGAATCGCCCCGTGTGCACACAGCGGGCAATAGCAGAGTGCAGCCCTGCATTGTCGCTATCGCTCATCCAAATAGACATGAAGAATATTTTGACTAGACAGTGCAGTGTCTATTTGAATGTACAAGTGGCTGCTGCTGGGGATGGCAGCCAGCTTATATCCGGCAGTGACATCGCCATTTTGACTAAGCAAAATCGCTTTGTCAAAATCTTCCAGCTGCAGCCTGTGCGTACACCCCTTTACATTGTATAGGAAAAAAGTCAATGTTGAAGCAGAGAGTAAATAGCAAATGGATTCAGGCAGATATGTAGCTGTGTGGCTATACAGTAACTAGTTTTCTGTATTGAATAATGGTCACTTGGAGGCTCTCAAATGTCAGCTTGTCATTATGATGGTGTCTGTATTTTCTATGATGACTAGATTTGCTTGCCAATTTTCACACCTATTTTGACAAATTTGATTGGTACTCAAAGGGTTTATACTTTTGTTTCTTTTAATGTGTCTCACTTCCTGCAATTTATACTAGTAAGTTCTCTGTTTTCTCATGTGTATTTTCCAATGTATGTTTACTGTGTCCATCTCTAAATAAGAGAAACAGGGGAAATGGATCAAACCATTGTGGCACATAGAGCATTCACCTGCAGGCCCCTAATTCCTTCCTTCCTTATTATCAGATTTGTTTGCTTTAGCTTCTAACACTTGAATTTAACATGTTACAGAGAGTCAAAGGGGTACATTTACAAAGATGGGAGTTCTTTATCTGATTGGTTGTTATGGGCAACATCCCCTCTTCAATAGAACTCCCATTTTAGTAAAATTACCCAAAATGTGGTCCATTACAAGATATAGGCCCATGCAGTCCTTGCAGTGTATAAGATTGCCTACCACTGATTTACACATTGTGCTGGGTGCTAGATAAAGTTTACATTGATTTTCTAATAGAGTAAAACCAGTGCTTGTGAACAAAACTCTACTGAACAGCCAGAGCCATGAGTAGACAGTATAGTAGTGAGCTAGACAGAAAATGACCCCCATACCCTTAACTTAACCCAATTCACCTAAAATATTAACTGTGAGATTACTAGGACTGAAGAGAGGTTCAGAAACCTGTGTAACTAGTCCACTTCCTACATTGTCACTAATCCATCATTTAACTTTTTTCAGATTAATTTCTGTACAGGACGATGCATGGCACTTCAACGTAAAGACATTGTAGAATCTAATATCCCATGCTTTTAACTAGTCCATTTTTCTTAAGGGCTCTTAACAGTCATATTTTCCCTTTTTTCATTAAATATGTACAAGATATTAATTATTCCTCAGACACACTAGTTTATGTGAATGTATTTTGGAAGATAAAAACCACAGTAAGAGGAGATGAAAAATAAATTGACAGTATACCATCCCTGACTGTTATTTAGCAATAAACTCACTGAATACTGTAGAGACAACAGTAACACCTATGTTTGCTACATCACTCATATAAATGGACACATTTTCTAGATATTAGCTATTGTAACCTAATGATATGTCATTTTTTTTTTTTTAAATTGAATCTTTATTTAATTTTTACATTTAAGAAAAGAAACATACACACATCACAATAGAAAAAATAACATACATAAGGAAAATACACAAAAACACAGTACCGATCAGTACACCCAATTTTTGTTTCGTGACCGATCATTTCTCCCTCATTTTGATGCCACCTCTTTGGATCTTACAAGCATCATCGGGAGACGGCTGGGATAGAACGGGACCAAACAAAAAAAAAAACAAAAAAAAAAAAAAAAAAAAAAAAAAAAAAAAAAAAAAAAAAAAAAAAAAAAGAAACACAAGAAATTGAAAACCTATTGCACCATTCACATCTATAACCTCCAGTTAATGCCAATAAACATTGCCGGCATTGCCGTTCATACGTGAATTCCATCGTAAGTGCCACAAATTAGGTGCATATTCCTAGTGCGACCTAGCATCTCAATAATATCTTATACTAAAAACATTTTATCTTCTATAATTTGTGCAACATTGACCATCAATCGTCTTAATAATAAACTTATACTACATAGTTTGTACAATACTCAAAATTCACCCCACTAATAAATTCCAACTAAAGTGATAAAGTTAAAACTCCAAATTAAAGTGTTCATACCTCGATTCAGATAATATTTTTACACTGTCGAATACCATCATAAATGTAACCTTCTTATGCCAGTCGTCCAGTAAGTGTTTTTAGTAATAATAACATCCACATAAAATTGATTGAACAACTAGTAATAGTGCTTACGTGCTATATGTAAAACCGCTGTGTCTGTATTTCTAGTAATCTCATAACTTTAGTATTATATAACAATATTATGTGTAAAATAAGGTGATAAGCGCCAAAGGTGCCAAATTTCATAAAATTCGCTGCTCCTTTTCTTGGAAGCGAAAAAGAATTTTTCATGTTCATACGTGACATTAACTATATTTATCCATTCTTGATAGTGCGGACCTTTGTGAGCAAGCCAATGTCGTGCTATTATTAATTTTGCAAGTGAAATAAGTGCTAGCAGTAAAAGATTCAACCCTCTAGTGACCCTGGGGTCTAGCCAAACCCCTAATAATATACTACTTTCTGTTAAGATGTCTCGTGGAGCCCCTACTGCTTGACATACCTTAATAACTTCCTCCCAAAACCTACTTACTTCTTGACATGACCATAAAAGATGCCTAAACGAGGCAGCTGGTTCCCCACATTTCGGACACTGATCTGACGATGAAGCACCTATTGCTTTCAACTTGGTTGGAGTCAAGTATATCCTATGCAATATGTTATATTGTACTTGTTGTACTCGGATGGAATTAGAGGCCCGGCTTGATGAAGCTAGGGCAGATTGCCATATTGAGTCGCTGATATTAGGGATTTCCGCTGCCCATTTTTGTCTTAATTGGTTCAGGCCTTTACTCTGACAATTCGAGATTAAGAACCTATAGAGTTTTGCAAGACAGTGCCGTGCCTGAATTTTCAGTAGGAACACCTTAATTGGATTCTCCAACAGCCAGTCAGATTGACCTCGATAGTGAGTTGTTAAAGCACTCCTGACTTGCAAGAATCTATGAAACATGGAAAAGGGTAAGTTAAATTCAAACTGAAGATCTCCAAAAGATTTAAGGACTTGGTTTTGATAAAATTGGCCGATATTGACTATCCCATATTGAGCCCATAACCTCCCTCCTTGTTGTTTATTTACCTCCTCAAACGCTTTAATCCCGAAAATATACGAATCTGGATCTACCCTGTCATATCCATAGGACTTAGATACCGCATTCCAGATCTTTAATGCTTGTGTGATAATAGGGGGATATTGCCTATAGATCTTTTTTGATATGAGAAGTTGCATGGGAGACAGCCTAGGGGCTACCTGCTTAATGAGCCTAAGTAGCTCAGGAGTTTGGGTAGCGTCTGCCGGCCACATCTTTATATGCGCCAATTGCGAAGCAAAGTAATAGTTCTTAAAGTCGGGCAGCGCCAGACCTCCATCCCTACGGTCAAGCCATAGAGTAGATAATTTTATTCTTGGACGCTTATTGTTCCAGATGAAAGATAGCAATATACTATTAATGGCTCTAAACGTCTTATCATTAATATATATAGGGGCCTGCTGTAGAATATATAATAATTTAGGAAGTATTACCATTTTAATTATATTAACCCGACCTATTACTGACAGAGGAAGTTTAGACCAGCATTTACATTTATGTCTCAGTTCCTCCATAGCTGGAAGTAAATTATCAGTTATAAAATCCTCTGGATTATTCGCCACCACTATGCCTAAGTATTTAAAGCGTGATACTACAACCATCGGGTTATCTGTCATCCCTATGGCACCCGGGCCTGCCAGACCTACGGGCATGATATGAGATTTGCCCCAGTTTACAGTTAGTCCTGACAGCACCCCAAAGTTTTTTAATTGTGAAAGGACCATAGGAAGGTCCTTGTCCGGGTCTTTAATCCCCACTAACAGGTCATCAGCATACAACAATATGATGTTTGCGTTTGAAGTTAACCCCAGGGGAGAGCAGTGTAATCTTTCTCTTAGGGACTGCGCTAGGGGTTCTATTGCAATTGAAAAAATCAATGGTGATAGGGGACACCCCTGCCTTGTGCCGCGATGTAATGAAAAAGGGGTAGATTTATTTCCATTAATGACAATACTGGCTTTGGGACTTTCATATAGCGCCTTCAACCAATTTATAAAGCCTGTACCGAACCCGAAGGCCTCCAGAGCCCGCCACATGAAAGCCCACTCGACAGTGTCGAAGGCTTTATTTATGTCGAATGAAGCAATGGCAGCGTTTTGACGATCTAGCCTAATATTCTGGATATAGGTAAAGATTCTACGAAGATTGTGTGATGTAGTCTTACCCCTCATAAACCCTGCCTGATCAGGGTGAACAATTTCTTGTATGACTTTGTTCAGTCTATTTGCCATCACTTTTGCTATAATTTTTGCATCTGTACCAAGTAATGAAATCGGTCTATACGAATCTACTCTAGCAGGATCTTTACCCTTTTTAGGGAGAACTACAATAGTAGCTTCAGATAGTGATAGGGGTAATACACCGTTTTGAGTCATCTCTCGGCATAGTTCCAGTAACCGGGGCCCCAAAAGTTCTAAGTACCTTTGATACAGCTCACCTGGCAGCCCATCCGGGCCTGGGGCCTTACCCCTGGGTAGAGTCCTAATAACTTGATTTATCTCTTCGATAGAAAAGGGTGCATCTAGAGAATGCTGAGCATCAGGCGAGAGCTTCGGTAATACAAGTGAGGAAAAGAACGCCTCCAACTCATTGCTACGAATATTCTTACTCGATGAGTAGACTTTACTGAAATGCAACTTAAATTCTTCCAATATATCGGGGGTGGATATCAAGGGTGGGCTATGATCTATTGTTATTTTTGTTATAATATTTGACGGCCTATCCATCCTGAGCAGATAGGCTAACATACTACCCACTTTATCAGAGTTAGCAAACCTTTGGTTGGCATTGGATCTAAGTCTCCTATAATTCACTTTTTGTACATATTCCAACCAAGATGCTTGTGCCTTTTGCCATGCTTCACGGTCTGTATCTAGTCCCGAAGCTAAATAGATATTCTCCAGATTAGATACCCAACCCTCCATTTCAGCATTTTTCTTCCGATGTTGGCACTTCTGGTAGGCAATTTGTTTAATAAGTATCCCTCTTAAAAAGGCCTTAAATGCATCCCATATATATGGAATCGAGGATGAACCTTGATTAACCTCAAAAAACAACTTAATTGCGCTCTCCACTTCTCCATGATCTATCTGATTAAGCCAGAAAGGCTGAAGTTTCCATGTTCTTAAGCCCCCAGACTCCTCCAGACTACATATCGTCACCAAAGGGGAATGGTCAGAGATACCCCGAGCTGTGTACTCAATAGAGGCAGTCTTAGGGAGCATTGTATCAGAGGTAAAAACCATATCCAGTCTGGAAAATACCTGGTATGTGGCCGAATAACATGAGTATTGTCTAGTATTAGGGGTACATTTACAAAGATGGGAGTTCTTTATCTGATTGGTTGTTATGGGCAACATCCCCTCTTCAATAGAACTCCCATTTTAGTAAAATTACCCAAAATGTGGTCCATTACAAGATATAGGCCCATGCAGTCCTTGCAGTGTATAAGATTGCCTACCACTGATTTACACATTGTGCTGGGTGCTAGATAAAGTTTACATTGATTTTCTAATAGAGTAAAACCAGTGCTTGTGAACAAAACTCTACTGAACAGCCAGAGCCATGAGTAGACAGTATAGTAGTGAGCTAGACAGAAAATGACCCCCATACCCTTAACTTAACCCAATTCACCTAAAATATTAACTGTGAGATTACTAGGACTGAAGAGAGGTTCAGAAACCTGTGTAACTAGTCCACTTCCTACATTGTCACTAATCCATCATTTAACTTTTTTCAGATTAATTTCTGTACAGGACGATGCATGGCACTTCAACGTAAAGACATTGTAGAATCTAATATCCCATGCTTTTAACTAGTCCATTTTTCTTAAGGGCTCTTAACAGTCATATTTTCCCTTTTTTCATTAAATATGTACAAGATATTAATTATTCCTCAGACACACTAGTTTATGTGAATGTATTTTGGAAGATAAAAACCACAGTAAGAGGAGATGAAAAATAAATTGACAGTATACCATCCCTGACTGTTATTTAGCAATAAACTCACTGAATACTGTAGAGACAACAGTAACACCTATGTTTGCTACATCACTCATATAAATGGACACATTTTCTAGATATTAGCTATTGTAACCTAATGATATGTCATTTAATAAGATAATTAATCATAGTATACAAGACACTCCAACACTGGTTGTGCAATTAACCCTGCTTTCAGAAAGAAAATGTAATTAAATAGAGAAGATCATTATGTCCCTGCGCTCAGGAGACTATTATACCATAAATTACTTTTTATGTAGATACATTTTTATTCAACTTTTGCAATGTCTTAATATTTTTTTAATTAGTAGCAATAAGTAAAAGCACTATGGAAAGTTTGAAGAAATCTATAACATTTTCCTTAAAACAAACTTTTATTTAATGTGTTTACATGGCATTACGGATGGTGTAATGGTTAGCATTACTGCCTCACAGCACTGAGGTCATGGGGTTCAATTCCCACCATGGCTCTAACTGTGCGGAGTTTGTATATTTTGTACTTGCGTGGGTTTCGTCTGGGTACTCCGGTTTCCTCCCACAATCCAAAAACTATACTGGTAGGCTAATTGGCTCCCAACAAATTAACCCTAAAATGTCTTTGTATGCGTGTACATGTGGTAGGCAATATAGATTGTAATCTCCACTGGGGCAGGGACTGATATGAATGTTCAAATATCCTCTGTAAAGCGCTGCGGAATATGTATGCGCTATATAAGAAACTTAATAAATAGAATGAATAATAAATGGCATGTCTAGTTGAGTAAAGCCATGGCCCTTAAGGGTTCCAAAAGTTTACTTCTAGAACAATAAGCATTTAACCCATCTCTGGATATATATATATATATATATATATATATATATATATATTTTAAAGATGAGCGGGTTCGGATCCTAGAGATCTGAACCCCCATGAACTTACCTGATCCGAGGCCGGATCCAGGGAGTTCGATAGTCGCCGCCATTTCAAATCGAGGCCGGACGTCATCTTCCCGCTGTCGGATTCTCGTGAGACCTGGGGATATATAGTTCCCGGCGGTCGGCGCCATTTTCAAACAGGCTGGTGATTTCAGACAGCACGGATGTGTCCGTGCTGTCTGCTGAGCGGAGTGGGGGGGATGACATGCTGGGGGGGGATGACATGCTGGGGGGGGGGGGATGATTTATGCATAGGGGGCTGCTGCTAGTGCTACAGAGGGGGCTACATTATTGTAATTCAGCAAAAAAAAAAAATAATTTAAATGACTGCTGCCAGTGCACAGTATAAGTCCAGGGTGCCCGCATGTGTGCTGCATCAGTCCAGGGTGCCCACATGTGTGCTGCATCAGTCCAAGGTGCCCACATTTGTACTGTATCCATCCAGGGGTGCCCACATGTGTGCTGTATTTGTCCAGGGGTGCCCATATTTGTACTGTATCCATCCAGGGGTGCCCACATGTGTGCTGTATTTGTCCAGGGGTGCCCGCATGTGTACTGTATAAATCCAGGGGTGCCCACATTTGTGCTGTATCAGTCCAGGGGTGCCCGCATGTGTACTGTATACATCCAGGGGTGCCCACATGTGTGCTGTATTTGTTCAGGGGTGCCCACATGTGTGCTGTATCAGTCCAGGGGTGCCCGCATGTGTGCCGTATAATTCTATGGGTGCCCCCTTGTGTCCTGTATCAGTCCAGGGGTGCCCGCATATGTGCCATATAATTCCATGGGTGCCCCCATGTGTCCTGTATCAGTCCTGGGGTGCCCGCATGTGTGCCGTATAATTCCAGGGGTGCCCCATGTGTCCCAGGGGTGAGCCAAGAGTGCTGTATATTTCATGGGGTGTTGCTAAGTAAGGTGTGCTGCTCTTTTTTATAATTAAAAGAATACAAATTTTTATTTTAACTGCAGGAATTTGTCTGCCGTATAATTCCATGCCTGCCGTCATGTGTGCCGTATCAGTCCAGGGGTGCCGCCATCTGTGCCGTATAATTCCATGTGTGCTGTATCAGGTCAGGGGTGCCACCATCTGTGCCGTATAATTCCTGGGGTAAGCCAAGTCTGCCAATTTATGGGGTGCTTTCAAGTGTGCTGTATTAGTCCAGGGGTGATGCTAAGTGTGCCGTATCAGTCCAGGGGTAATGCTAAGTGTGCCATATCAGTCCAGGGGTGAGCCAAGTCTGCCAAATAATTCCTGGGGTGAGCCAAGTCTGCTGTATAATTCATGGGGTGCTGCCAAGTGTGCTGTATTAGTCCAGGGGTGATGCTAGTTGTGCCGTATCAGACTAGGGGGGATGCTAAGTGTGCCATATCAGTCCAGGGGTGATGCTAAATGTGCCGTATCAGTCCAGGGGTGATGCTTCCTGTGCCATATCAGTCCAGGGGTAATTCTAGGTGTGCAGTATCAGCCTAAAGGGGATGCTAAGTGTGCCATATCAGTCTAGTGTTTGTGCCACACACTTGTGTGGCTTATCATAGTTATCCAGCTACCTTGGTGCAACATTTTGCCATAAAAACAATATTGTAAGGTGTGAGCTGTTCAGAATAGACTGGAAATGAGTGGAAATTAATGTTATTGAGGTTAATATAGCGTATTATAGCGAAATAAAAACCGAAATTCTGCGATTTTAGCAGTTTTTATGCTTTTTTAACAAAAAATCAGAACCCAAAACCCAAAAAATCCAAACACAAAACACTTAGGAGGTGTTTTGCCAAAACCCATTAGAACCCAAAACCTCAAGGTAATCAGAACCCAAAACCCAAAACCCGAAAAGTGGCCGGTGCACATCCCTAATATATATATATATATATATATATATATATATATATATATATATATATATATATATAGATATATATAATGTAGAGATGAGCGGGTTCGGATCCTAGAGATCCGAACCCCCACGAACTTACCTGATCAGAGGCGTTCTCGAGCTGTTCGCGTCCATCCAGTCCGAAAATCCAGTCCGAAAACGAGGCTAGAACGTCATCAGCTTGTGTCGGATTCTCAAATCCCGGCTTCCGGCGCCTGAAACTGGACTTGTGACCAACCCAGTTCATGGGCCCCGCTGCTGAACACAGGCAGCAGCGCTTGCAGCATGGGCTGTCTACGGCGGCGGCCTTCCTACCTCTCTTGCCCGCTGGTCCTCTTGTCCTACCACAGCAACCTCTCTCCCTGTGGACAGAGCAGTGACAGCGCTGCCCACCTTTCCACCATCTGTTATGATGCTACCTCCCTCTCCTCATACCAGCAGCAACAGACCAGCAGCCACACCTGATGGAGGAGGAGCCAGCAGGTCTAGGAAGAGCCTGCAACAGCTCCAAAGTTAGTCAGCACAGTTTCAGGTATGTGATATGTACTGCTGGGGAGGGGTTTAATATATTAATTTGTGCTGAGGAGGGGGGGTCATGTAAATGTGTGCTGAGGAGCGGGGGGTCATGTAAATGTGTGCTGGGGGGTCATGTAAATGTGTGCTGGGGTTCATGTAAATGTGTGCTGGAGAGGGGGTGTCATGTAACCGTGTCTGGGGAGGGGGGTGACATGTAAATGTATGCTAGGCAGTAGGTTATGCAAGGGTAGAGCGTATGTGGGTGGACAGGAGGAGTAGTGTGTGTGTGTGTGTGATGGGTATAGGGGAATGGTGATAGCTGTTAGGGGATGTATGTGGACTGTTAAGTGGTAACAAGCGAGAGGAGAAGTGCAAGGGTAATGGGGCATAGAGGTACAGGGGGACGCAGTGGGGAACTGAAAGGCTAAGTCTTTTTTTATTTTTTTGTGGACTGCCAACCTCCTGCCGCTACTGCTTCTGAGTGCCTAGAGGCAAACGGGGCACAGCAGTCAGTGAGCAGCAATTGGAAGCAGCAGAGGTGGGACGTCAGTAATAGTGGCACGGGCAGGCAGTCTACAGTGGAGGGGGAGGTAAGCACTATAAATTTTCATGACCTCGGCAGCGATGGGGATTTCAGCACTAAGGGGCAGTGCTGTAACTAGGGTGCAGCAGCCGCAGGGGGGGGAGCCGGCGCCAAGGGGGCGCAAGATAGCGGTGCAGTGGTTTGCTGGGCCAGAGGCTGCGAGAGCTGGAGGCAGGATGAGTGCCAGGGCGGTGGCTGCTCTGCTCCCCTGCCATTCACATTGCACAGCCAGCAGACCCAGATGAAAAGGGGGCAAGTACATACGTGCACGCAGGGTGCGCTGATATATAGATGAGTTTCAGAAAGTGAGAGATTTTGGGAGAATTTTCCCATTTTTTTTAAAGCGGCAATCATTTACACAGCAAAACCAGGTTGATTTTGCAGTGTAAATGATTGCCGCTTTAGTTATTGAAGTTAATATAGCGTAGGAGCAAAAAAAAAAAATTCTGTGATTTTAGCTGTTTATATGCTTTTTTTAACAAAAAAATCAGAACCCAAAACCCAAAAAATCCAAACACAAAACACTTAGGAGGTGTTTTGCCAAAACCCATTAGAACCCAAAACCTCAAGGTAATCAGAACCCAAAACCCGAAAAGTGGCCAGTGCACATCCCTAATATAATGTGCAATTAGCCAGCACTCAGCTCCGATGTGGGGTTGCTAGCCCTGTGCCCTCAGTTACCAGCGCAGCTTCAGCTGCCCGGAAAAATATACTCCAACAGAACTGCGGCACTCGGGACTTAATGAAAGTAAATGACCACACGTAGCCTCACAGGGACGTTTCAGCCGAGGACGGCTTTTATCATGTAAGCTGTTTTTGATAAAAGCCGTCCACGGCTGAAACGTCCCTGTGAGGCTACGTGTGGTCATTTACTTTCATTAAGTCCCGAGTGCCGCAGTTCTGTTGGAGTAGATATATATATATATATATACTGTATATATATATATATATATATATATATATATATATATATATATATATATATGGACAAGAGTGGAAGGAAGCGCTTCATAGTGCAATATTATTCTTACTAAAATGAATTTATTCCTTAAACACATCCTATACTCGTACCCTGCTTTTCAGCAGTGTGGGCTAAAAATACCACATGGTGTTTAGATAATAACAACCCGGTCACCCGGTCACCGTCAGATCATATAGTCGACTCGCGTCAGGATCTGCTGTACCGTCTCTATATAATTATATATATATATATATATATATATATATATATATATATATATACTTTGTAGGTTCGGCCGGGCACAGCTACCCTTAACGTTTAGCTGGTCGGGTGCCTCGTCAGCAAGTATGTAGACTTTTGTGGGGGTAGACGTAGCGCTCCGGACACTTGGGTTATCCAAAATAGAAAATCTTTATTGAAGACAAGCAACGTTTCAATACTTGCGTATTGCCTGACGAAAATACGCAAGTATTGAAACGTTGCTTGTCTTCAATAAAGATTTTCTATTTTGGATAACCCAAGTGTCCGGAGTGCTACGTCTACCCCCACAAAAGTCTCTCTCATATATATATATATATATATATATATATATATATATATATATATATATATATATATATATATAGATATATATATATATATATATATATATATATATATCTATATATATATATAGATATATATATACATATATATAGCGATCCAGGGTGTCTGGCACAGCCTCCTACGTGGAATGCTGCATGGGTGCCAGCATAAAAGATTAGGTATACTTGGATAGAGGATGCGGCACACCATTCACGTATAAACGATTCCTTTAATGCGACAACGTTTCAATGCCTAGTATGGCATTTTCATCAGGCTTGATGAAAATCCAGCCCTGGTTTCTAATCAAGGATGGTCTGCCTAGCTAAGTCTGGAGACCATGGAGGTTATTCAAACCTGATCATGCGGCTGCAAATTCGAATTCAGACAATTATCCATCAATTAGTGCATGCATAATTACTCACAGTATGCATGTTCGAGGCCATCCTGTGATAAAATCCATCATTTTATTTAACTGCTGTCCATATTCAAGTTAATTGACAGGAAACCAACATTTGTGGGAGTCACCTGGCTATGTACTGGTGCCAGAGATAAACATAAGCATTCCCGGGTGATTTCAGAGAGGGTGTGTGACATCAGCTCTGGCCCCAATCAGCCTGTTTCTATTGCACAGGCGGAGTAAGTACTGGGCTACGCACAAACTGCACACACTGGAAAAATCATTAGATGGTGAGCAGTTGTGAATGGAATTGCAGCTCATCGCAGGGCTGCGATATTTTCACAAACTTTTTATGGAGACTTGCACAGGGGGGGATTTCACTGTGGCTGGGTTGTGATTACCCAGATGAAGGCCTCTACAACTATAACCTATAACTTAATGGTCAACGTGGTTTATCTGCAATATCTCAAGTTGCAGTTGCTATCACATTGGCCACATGGAAAGGAAAAGGGGAAAAAATACCAGTTCACAAGCTCCACATACCATATATAAAAAAAAAAATTTTTTTTTGCAAGCGATATTGTAGATCCACAATACAGTACATCAGTTTTGGTACTGTAGTGCCCGTCACTCAGTTGGAGGTGCTTCCCTCCCTGAGAGTGAAAATGGATACGGTACATGGAAAAGAAAAAGTACTCTCATTTTTGTGGGGAACACCTACAGTATAGTAGGTTAAATGTATTCTTCATCTTCTAGACTCCACCTGCAAATAGCTACAGTATTACATTGCATAATTTATTATCAATGTATGCGATATTGCATTGTGATCAGTGTTGCATTCTCACATATGTATGTAACGCTCAATAACTGATATCCTTAAAAATTATTGTTAACAAAAACATAATATTTATTGATACATGAATAGAACAAGATACTATGCACAAAAACATATAATGTACTAAAGCGTAATATTTGTTGCGTCCCTCCTCCTGTTATCTGGACCCTGCCCCATCCAAACTTATTTTAGGGTGTATGGAAATAATCAGCCCTGCATTTGCAAAAATAGTTCAATGCTCTTTGCAGACAGGCGTTTTTTCCGAACCGCTGAAGGTAGCAAAAGTCAGACCACTTCTTAAAAAATCTAATTTAGACCCTGACTGCATGACCAACTACAGACCAGTATCAAATCTTCCTTTTCTAGGAAAGGTTATTGAGAAAGTAGTTGCAACTCAACAAGAGACCCACCTGTCAACCCATGACATTTATGATCCATTCCAGTCAGGATTCAGGAGAAGACATAGCACAGAAACAGCTCAATGATCTTCTAAATGCAAGGGAGAGAGGAGACTGTTCAATCCTAATCCTTCTGGACCTCTCTGCAGCATTTGACACCATTGACCATGGGATTCTAATTGACCTCCTGAAGAATTTCTGTGGTCTGGGTGGCACAGTCCTTAGCTGGTTCAAATAATTTCTCGCTGGCAGGTCACAGAGAGTTTCATCGGGAGTATACTCTTTGCCACCAGGGCCGTTGTCTTGGGTGGTCCCACAGGGTTCTATACTCTCTCCCATGTTTTTTGCAGTATACATGCTCCCACTGGGTGACATAATCAGACGTCATGGCCTGGTCTACCACTGCTATGCAGATGATACTTAACTTAGGTAACCAGGTTACCTTTCACGCTGATGTGCAGTTGTGTGGATATCTGTCATGCCAAAGGACCGGTTGGTTCGAAACATCGACATGTGATAATGATGCTGATGTATTAAAAAGCTTTTATGAAATTGAATTGGCAGTGCCCTCAGTTTGGATTATACATTGATCTGGACCGCTGGAATTTATATGGCACACATGTTTGTGTGACCTTAGGGGTGCACCCCAATATTGTGGTCTGACCAGAATGTGAGTGCGGACTACACGTGGACTATATATATATATATATATATATATATATATATATATATATGAGGTGATGACCCGGCACTCCAGCAATGAGGTAGTACTGGCCCTGGTGCCTTCTCTGTAGCCCGGTCGGCTACTGGATAGCTGGGTGATCCGGTAAACGGAGGAGATGGAGCGGCACTCAAGTGGACTCAAAAATCACAGAATACAGCAACAACGTGCGATCAACGTTTCGGTTTAATTAACCTTTGTCAAGATCGTTCAAATAATGAAAAAACATACCTTATATACCAGACACCGTGTGTTGCCCTGCGCAGGAGACACAGGGCAACACACGGTGTCTGGTATATAAGGTATGTTTTTTCATTATTTGAACGATCTTGACAAAGGTTAATTAAACCGAAACGTTGATCGCACGTTGTTGCTGTATTCTGTGATTTTTGAGTCCACTTGAGTGCCGCTCCATCTCCTCCGTTTACCGGATCACCCAGCTATATATATATATATATATATATATATATATATATATATATATATATATATATATATATATATATAGTCCACGTGTAGTCCACACTCACATTCTGGTCAGATAATAAGAATATGTGTATATATATATGTGTGTGTATATATATATATATATATATATATACTCGAGTATAAGTCGACTCGAATATAAGCCGAGGCACCTAATTTTACAACAAAGAAACTGGGAAAACTTATTGACTCAAGCGGGACCCTCACTCGAGTATAAGCCGAGGGGGGCTTTTTCAGCATAAAAAAAATGTTCTGAAAAAGTAGGCTTATACTCGAGTATATATGGTGTATATACATACATATATGGGGGCAGTTTGCATTTAAATATACATTGGTGGCAGTGGGCATATAAATATAATAAGCAATCAGGGCCGGCACTTGGGAGCAGGTCAGTGGCATGGAGCTAGGTGACTTGGACCCCCCCCCACCATGTCCCCCCTAAAGCCAGTTGAGCCACACCGCACCACCGCTGACTTTCTCCAGCTCCCGCACCCCCTTACCCGTGGACCATGCACCGTGCCACGCTGTCGGAGCGGCATGGCTGCACACACATCCATCCCCCCCGTGGAGCGACTCGCCGGCGCCCCCCCCCCCCCCCGACATGAGGGGCTGAGTTGCCTTACACCGTTGCTGCCAGTAATGTAAATATGGAACCCCTGGAATTCAAACCCAGCCCATTATGTAAATAGCCTAAGATGTAATAAGATTTTCAGCAAAGTCTTTCGCCTCCTGAAAATCTTTTGCTCTTTGGGAAAAATAGCTCAGTGTGTACGCACTACTTTGGCGATAGATAAATCTATCACAGATTTTGGCAAAGTCTTTTGAAATAAAAATCTTCTAGTGTGTATGGGCCTTAAGTATGTCTTTTCTGAAATTCAAATAGTGCATTAATATGCCAATAAAATTGAATATCACATGATTACTTCATGCTCTATTTAACACATATTAAAAGCCTCACAATGTAACAGTAACTTAATTATACAACGCTTGGTGCACTATAATCAGTGAAAGATGTCTAAGATCTTGTTACATGTAAGCGGCTAAGACTCATCTGACCCAGCTGCCATCAGTTGCTGCCCTGTCTATCTATTTTAAAATGTTGATTCATGAAAGGAACACATTAGGGATTTCTCTGGTAAAACTCCCATACCTGGGTAAAGCAAAGATACTATGACAACAGTCACCGATGTCGTTTTAAATGTCAACCTTGCTGAATTTTAAATCGATTATGCAATAATAATGTGCATCACTGCTCTGCTTATTAGCTAGACAGCCAGTGACCTTCATTATTGAAATAACTTTTCTTCTACGTTCTCATGCCACAGTGGACATATAAAAATTACTTTGCTTGTACATATTTCTTTCAGGCATGCAATGATATTTGTAGCTCTACAAATAGATTTGCTGCAACTTTGTTTATCAATAGATAGTTTAATAAAATATCACCTGACCTGACTTTGCCAGCATTAAGTTAAGGCCCAAACACACAGCGATTTTGCGCTTTTTTCTAATAGACCAATCACACTAAATGATGTTGGTCGCAATATTGCTCAGAAAGGGCTTTAAGAGATCTTTGTTAATGACCCACTGTGTTGTCCAAACATATTAGGGCGAGGGAGACCTTGTTAAAGACAGATATGCTGCAGCCGCAGCATGATAGTCGTTCCCCCCTTACACCACCCCCCCCCCCCCCCCTCACGTGGGGCATCGGCAAGTGTGTAAGCACTTGCCGATGCCTGCCCCACTGACTGGCCCCCCCAATATCAGCATCGGCGGGGATCTTCTAGTGTGTATCGGCCTTAATCGATCTGTCTAGGTCACTGAGAAAATATGCACAGATCGCTTGGTGTGTACATCCTATAGCGATGGGGATATGTGGTCCCGCATGCCGTCATCACCTGCTCAGATATACAGTGCATGCACTATCTATCCTCCTAAGATCGTCTATAAGCATAGGCAAAACATTGCTCACGTGTGCAGCGATGAGTTCCGAGGCACACGTCACCCTATGTGCACAAGGCTTAAGCCAGATGCACAGACATTTATTAAGTAAATAGTCTTTCACTTCCTGGAATTCCTATTTACATGCCTCCCAGCATCAGAACTCTGCTACTAAAAAATGGGCATGGTCTCGGCAAAAATGGGGCGTGGTTTTGTCCATGAGTCAAGCTTCCCATTTGCCATCAGTGCACAACTCCCATAATTTAAAGAGAGGCTTCACGGGAAAGCCGAAATTGTGTGCCATGCCCTGTAGAGGCATGCTCAACCCTTTTTGAGATGTTGGCATGCTCTAGGCCCTCTGTCACCAGTGAATAGATGCTGTAGGCATTCATGACAATTGGTCTCCAAAATGTCCCCCATTTTATTTATTTATTTATTTGGTACTTGTTTCGTTTCACGGCAGCAGCATGAGGCCGCTGAAGCTATGAATATTGGCTGCTTGCCAAACCACCTTAAGCTACGCTATCAGCGTAGTGCGGCAGCGCGTGCCGCTATAGCTATGAATCTTGGAAGCTTTCTAGCTGCCTGTACGTTATCAGCGTCCTACGCTGACTCCTCCAAGGCAGCCCAGCACTGCTACTCCTAAGCTCCTGTGAAGCCTAGTGAGCGCCTCTCACACATCGCTTGTGCCCACATGATATCCTCTCTCCTGTGGAGAGGGGATCATGCGGGCGCCCGACGGAGAGGTGCTCCATCTTTGTGATACGTAGGAGCATCTCAGACGCTCCAGCAATGAGACTCCTGCGTCTGAGCAGCGCGTGCCTCTCCTGTCCAAAGAGCAGTTGTGGACACAATTGCGTATCATGCACAATGAAAGAGGCAGGAGCATGTTACATACTGGCAAATGCCTCCATTTCATACCCCCACTCTTCACGCCATCCCGAAGCGTGGCGAGAGGATGCGTTAGGCATCCTCCCAACCTTTTCATACCCCCACCATCCACGTCAGCGTGGAGTTGATTTTATATAGTGTGGTGAGCGCAGCGAGCCACCGAGCCCGAAGCATGGCGAGCGCAGTGAGCCCCGAAAGGGGATGCGGAATACATGTGAAGTTATCCGCGTGCGTTCACCATGCTTCGGGCTCGGTGGTGCGCTGTGCACGCCACACTATATAAAAAATCGACTCCACGCCGATGTGGATGGTGGGGGTATGAAAAGGTTGGGAAGATGCGTAAGGCGTGTGCTCGCCATGCTTCAGGATGGCGTGGATGGTGGGGGTGTTTCAGGAACACATTCAAACCTGCCACATCATACATCTGAGCAATAGCTACTCAGAGGTCAGAGGCAGGAGGATATCATTGCATTGCTGCTGGAGCGTCTGAGGCGCTCCTATGTATCACACAGATGGAGCGCCTCAGATGAAACGCTCCTACGTATCACAACGATGGAGCGCCTCTCCGCCAGCGCCCGCATGATCCCCTCTCCACAGGAGAGAGGATATCATGCGGGCACAAGCACTGTGTGAGAGGCGCTCACTAGGCTTCACAGGAGCTTAGGAGTAGCAGCGCTGGGCTGCCTTGGTGGAGTCAGCGTAGGACGCTGATAACGTACAGGCAGCTGGAGAGCTGCCAAGATTCATAACTAGAGCGGCATGCACTGCCGCGCTACGCTGGTAGCGTAGCTTAAGGCAATTTGGCAAGCTGCCAATATTCATAGCTTCAGCTGCCGCCGTGAAAACTAAATAAGTACCATTTATTTATTTATTTATTAACAGTTTCTTATATAGCGAAGCATATTCCATTGCACTTTACAATAGGAGACAGAGATACACCAAACTGGGTATTTACAGACAGTGAAAGGTAGGAGGGCCCTGCTCACTTACAATCTATAGGGAAATATGTATTGATACACAAGGATAGATAGATATTCTTTATTGCATTAATTCCACCAGAATGCAAAGATTCCTGGTGTGCTGTATTGTACGGTTACCCAGCAGTTTGGCAAGGGGTCAGGTGGATAGAAAAATGTGAAAAAGAGAGTGGATATGTGTGTGGCCTGTACAGTGGGGATGTGATTAGATAGGAGAGGTATATGTAGGTTAAGTGCCTGGTTCTGGAGTTTGATAAGCTTTCTTGAAGGGGTGAGTTTTCAGGGAACGCTTGTAGGTTTGAATACTGGAGAGTATTATTGTCAACTTGGAGGGAAGAGGGGAGGGGGAAGATTGTCCCCATCATGGAACACTGCTGCCCGTGGGTGAGACAGTTCCAAAAACTTGGACTCTGACAGAAAAATAGGGACATTTGGGAGGTATGGGCACTGTGGTGGCATGGCCAACACTCCAGGAGGATGCCTTCTGTCCCTCTCGTCGATGAATAGACACTGTGCGCATGCGCTCAGCATGTAAGTGACATCATGTGGGTTGGACAGTTCCAGAAAACTGGAACTGTTGGATGAAAATTGGGACAGTAGGGAGGAATGTGTTTATTTAAGGCCATTTTGTGGCTGCACTATATAATAAGTGATTTGTGTGTGTGTGTGGGGGGGGGGCAACATGACACAACCCAGGATTTGGAAGATGTTTCAACCATCAGAACCGGAATTATAATGTTCCCACTGTGGCACTAACCAGAGTCATTCCAGGGTCGGTGCTGCTCACAATGCACACTGGTTCAGTCTGCTATTTTATCAATCATTGGGACCCTGGGGCATGACCTTAGACCCGTTAGGCCATGCCCCCTCATTGCTACCACTCCAGGTCATGCTGGGTATGAGCCAGCACTTTGGCAGTTGCTGGGCTGCACCCGGCCTCCTCTGTGCATCAGACAGATAAATGCACACAGCCTCCTGATATTCTGTGACAAATACTCCTGCACTTTCAGAATGCTGGGTCATGATGAACTAATTTCACTATCTGCTGCTGCAACCACGCCCCCCCCCCCCCCAAAAAAAAAAAATGTTTTCTATTATTCATTATGCTTGTGTTGTGTAAACTTATTTGTTCTGGTATTCTGGATGATTCCGCTTTTTGTCTCCATAATGGTTGGGTATAGGATGTCATCAATGGTGGAGCTTTCCTTATCACTTCCATCAGTTGGGTCATCTGTGAAAAGGATGGGCAGTATTGAGCACTTGGCATGGTTATTTGGGTGCTGCTTTCTGGTTTTGAGACCTGTGTAGTCCCTCCAAGAGCTGACAAACTGATAAAGTTTGCCAATGCAGTGTTGCATTATAACAGACATCGTAGAAAGGTCACTCGGTTCTCACTTCCCTGCTTTTATGATGGTTGTGTTCTTGTGAATCCTTACCTTTCCTATAGCTTCTTCCTCTTTGGTGGGCGTACACACTAGTACAATCTGCATAAGATCCAGATGCGATTACAATTTAGACTATCTGCATACAATTTACACTATCTGCATTCAATTTAGACTATATAGTGCAGATCTGCACTATATAGACAGGGCAGACAAGACTTTCTGGTTAAGATATGGGAGCGCGCATCTTGAACGCATCTGGATCGCTTGGGATAAAACCCATACAATCTGCATGAGATCCAGATAAGATATTGACTATATAGTCAAAATCTTATCTGGATCTTATGCAGATTGTATCAGTGTGTACACAGCATAGACTTTATTTGTGCCTATGACCCAATGCCATGTCATCAGGGCATCCATAGTGATTTGAACAAAGTAGCATAAAAAGAAGGTTATGCTAACCAGTGAAATCTATTAAAGTTAGTTTTGTAACAAACTGTTGGGGTATCAATATAAATAATTTACTCCATATGCCCTCTCCATTGAAATGGAAAAATCTGAAGCCAAGGTAAATGTTGAACGTGGAGCATACACTCCAGTCTCCCTGTTTACTGTTTAGACTGTTTCAGTTACAGTATCTGCTGGTGTGTGTCCATATATGGGTCCAGCCTTATCGTTGCTGTGATTTTGGATATGCATGACAATGCAGGCACCATTAGTGTGCATATGAATGGGCACTTGCACTGCATTCACACTCGTGTCCAATAGGAATGCATGGTACAAACCTGCGACTGTATTCAGCGATATGTGCGGCGAACATGGTAAAAATATTTTTTTGCACATTGGCAAAACCATGCTGCAGTGCAGGTGGTGCAAATGTAACATGGCAAGTAATTAAAATTATAATCAGAATTATAAGACCTTTGCAGCACATACATAGTGCACCCTAAAAGCATGCATAGTGGCAAAAAAATGGCATTGCTGCATTCCACATCGACATTGCATCCATCTCTGAATCATACCCTTTGATGCAGCATTACCATACAGACAAAAGACAGAACTGTGGATGAAGGGCCTGATCTGGAGTTGATCGCTGCTGAGACAATTCTGAAATCAAGCATTATTAATTGCGATCTGTATGCACCATACGTGCAAGCCCAATAGTGACAGAAATTGCATAGGGATCATAAACGCCAGCATTTGTGTGTGAAAACCTGCCGTTTTGTGTGCCCAGGTGTCGATCAGCCTGTCTCAGTCAGTTGTGGAATCCTCAGACTTACTCACAATTGCACAAACTGGAAAATCAATTGATAGAGAATAGCATATGGATTTGCTAGTGGATAGTGAATGGCAATCCAGTTGCAATTTTACAAGAATCATCTGCGACTTTGCAGATCAGCGATCAACTCTGAATAAGGCCCAAAGACGTAATAAATGATGCAACTATGCCCAACTCTGAATCCGTCCCATAATAGGAAATATATAATGTATAAAAGAACTTTTGGACTGTCTTGCAACCCAAGTTAACCCATAATAAAGTGTGGTCTTATATTATACTTATACATACATATTGACACGTTACACAAAACGTTTGATGGGATTGAAAAAAGTATGTGTCCTAGATTTAATTAATGACTCTGTTAAGCTGAAAGATAATGCAAACTGGCAGATAATGAAAATAGGAAATGGAAAAAATATAACAGTAAAAATAATTTAATCGAAAATATACATATATATATATCATGCAGTTGATTTATCATTGCCTCCTATCACACTGCAGACAGAGCTCATAATAAATGTCTGCTATATATCATCGGCATCATAGTATGTCTTATGCTTTTGGTGGGGTTTTATCAATCAGTGTCAAGCAAAAGAATTAGAGTGAATATCAATTGTTTATGTTATATTAGGTTTGTATTACATATAGCTATCACTTAGCAGGGAGAGACAAATAGGAATAACATGTGTCATAAAACACTCTTGCATGAACATACCAGGTTACATATCTTGTGTGGTGACATTTAATATGTCATTTTAATGTAAATTTCATACAATGCAGATGAAAATAATTTATATGTTAACCCTTATGCTATCACACCAACTACTGAACGGAAACTTTACATTTCTGCAAGAGGAAAAGCACATTTTGCTATAAATGTCATACTGTATATTTTAATCACACTACATAGCAAATTCTGTAATGGTGAACATGTGCAATAAAGGGAATAAATCATGTGCTGCTCTTTTTTTCTGCAAACTGTAAAACTGCAGAGAAACTGTTTTCCTTTGTCTCTGACAGTCCTATATGTTTCCTAAGAAGTGACATGACTTTTCCTGTGTTTGAGTGGAAAACATAAGTGCACCCTGTAACAAATAAATGTAAAACGCAGCGCCAGTATCTGTATTACTTATACATATCGAGTTGGTAACAGGGCATAAATACTGCACTAAAGCCTCCATTTGTAATTTGTACTGAACATTTCCAGAGCTATGAAATATAAATTACATTTTGTAATGGCCCTTTGTGTTGGGGTCTACTGGGGAAATATTGTTCTCTGTGAGACAAAGTAAATTGCAATGGTTCCTGAAGGGACTTGACTTTTCTACAAGAAAATACATTTAATCTGACATACTTACTTTAATGATCTCCCATGTTATCTTTTATTGAACACAAATGAGGTTCACTCTTCAAGAGTCAGCATGCTTTTTAGTGCACTACCATTACAATGTGAAGGCTGTAGGGGGTTAGACCAAACAAGCCTGTTCAGTGGTTTGGAAGATGTTGAGATAAGGAAAATTACCTGGAATTGAAGGAAATGACCAATCTTTTTTTCGGTCCTTGACTCTGCGGAACCATGTGAAACAGTACACAGAAGACGCTAATGACCTAATCACCAATACAATTATATCCCAGATTAGTGTGCACTTAACATTGCTACTACTAAGAGGTGAACTACATTTCACATTGCTTAGGAGGTTCTGAATTTTGAATGTGACTGATCATAACATAATGTATACAGCAGGTGATGAGAAAAAAAACAAACAAAAATAGCTGTATATTATAATCTATGTATAATACTATGTTGTAATACTATGCAATACAATATTATTTTTTTGGTCATTATGCAACTATTTTTATGTCATACAACATCTGATCAGAGTTTCAGTGCATATAATAAACTATAACTACAGATCTAGTATTCAAATTAGGTCAGTTTAACAAGTAACAACTCAGCTGTAAAGGAACAGTTTTAAAGTAAATATGGGTGCTGATAGAATATTGGGTATATAATAAAATAAAAATAATTATAAAAAAAAGAATGAAAATATATATATATATATATATATATATATATATATATATATATATATATATATATATATATATATATATATATATATATATATATATATATATATATAAAAAATGTCAAGGGCACCTGTAAGAGAAAAAGGTTAATATGAAAATGTATACAGTGTCTTCAATCATGTCTCCAATCCCTACTCCTATTCAGCTCTTTCTCATTTCATACCTTTCTGAGGACAGACTTTCAGATTAATGGCAACTCCTCTTTGCATGGCAGAAGAGCAGGACACACAATGGTCTCAGTCCCGCCACTTGCACCATTGGAGGACTGGGGCACTGACTGGGGGAGGCATGGTGAACTAAGAGAGTGGCTGTGTAGTGCTGCATGCCTCCTCTGTTAATGTCAGAGGTGAGGCAGTGGGGAAGGTGGTCTGGAGGGGCCTCAGACACAGCAAGGAAGGTATGGTGAAGTTGGGATGGTCTCCAAATACAACTGACGGAATGCAGTTCTAATTTGGACCACTTTAACCGTATTCAGTATGAAATCCCGTGGTCGGGATCCCGGCGTTCAAAATCCCGACGCTGGAATCCCGACCAATTGGGCTTCAGTAATCTTTGTTTGCAGCTAATATATAATTGACAGTTGATAGTATCAACTGTCAATTATATACTAGCTGCAAACAAAGATTACTGAAGCCCAATTGCAAGACAAAGCAATTACTGTACTTTAATTCTATATATGCCAAGCCCACGTCCTGCACCAAAGCTAAGAAACACACCCTGCTTGCCCTACTCTTGTCATGTCACTAGCTGTTTCCCTTTATTCTGTTCCCTTTATTCTGACAGCTGTTTATTGTGCTTCCATGACTTGTGTTGATGAATGTCTCACCTTTAAAAGCCATTAGTTAGTTGGCAGGTGGGCTTTAAATCAAGCAAGCATATATTCAGTTTGACTGTGATCAGTAGTTGCCAGTATTTCTAAAATCTTGGTGATAGAGCAGGAGTTTCAGAGAATTGGGGTCCTTTGATTTTGGGTTGCAAGTTTAAATGTATTGATGAATCTAAACCATATTATTTAGATATTAAGGTGAGTGAGTTTACTGTGGTGAGTGCATATTTTTATATGCAATGTGGTCATGGCCATACTTCACACATTCCTAAGCCCACCCCTATTCAGGCCTGCCACTCCTTGGGAGAACCATCCATGATCAATTGCATGTTTATAAGTGCTAAGAGGGGGTCGTCGCACCACAAACCCCCAAACCCCCATGCGCTACATGGTTGGCTGAATATTACTATGCAATGTGTTCACCAGGGGTTAAAGTGAGGGTGGGATGGGGGGGGGGGGGATGGGGTGTAATTAGGTGGCATAAAGAAATGAGTTCCACCACCTCTGCATGACCACTTTATGTCCTGGTGTTCACCGTTACTTTACCAAATTTAATTTACAGAAATTAGATACAAGTTTTTTTTTTTTTACTATTTTTCTATACTTTCCTTTGCAACATTAAGCTAATGATTCACAATTCTAGAATTTGAAGCTTCTTAATCCTACTATATACAGTAAAATATTTTATAGGCTCCTTGGTTTGAATTTCTTTACATTGATAATAATCTTCACCTTTGATTGGCCAAAATTCCACTGACAAATTGCCCAGCAATGCCTGATATAATTGGCATTTACATGTTTGAGATCAGATCAACTTAACATGCAATGTTTCTTTGTCCATTAGTTTTTCCAAACAGGTCTTTAATGGCTAAGTAAAATTCTTGTTCTTCATGGTCGTTAATGCACATATGATAGATGCATTAATCCAAGGATATGCATTCAAACATACTGATCCACATATTTTACCATTCTCAGGGCTCGATTAATATCTGGGAATATTGCCAACTTTCAGATTCTTGGTATAGAGATTTGTTTCTAAATGTGCACAAATGCTCATAACCAAACTAATATCTAAATTGTAATGCAATTTCTGTTCCTTAATACTATTTGGTTTTAAAGTTTGTCTGCATTAGGATTGTTTTATCTAAAGTGGTAATGAAAAAAACTTTTCGACACAACAATGTATGTCAGTATTGAACAGTATATCAATCCATGGCTTGGATGAAATGACAGCCAGTTTTAGTGGCTGGGAAAAAGTCAGACATTATAATATTAGACTTTTTCCCAGAACTTGGCCAGAATGGCATTTCTCTTTAACTCAAAATGGAAAACGGGTGCGGCTTCTCATGTTATTACTAGAGCAGGAAGCGTCCAATTTTTTAAGACCAACCAAAATGTGTCCTATAGAACAGGGGTCCTCAACCTATTTTGCTCCATCAGGCAATAAAAATTATTACAGGGCCCCAGCAAGTTACTACAGATGGTCAATACATGACATGTGTAGGCAGCAGACAGCACATACATGGCAACATTGTGGAGGCACAAAGTGATGGGAGGAGTCTAAAGTAACAAACAATTCAACAGACTTTTCAGACTCTTTGAATCACTGACTGAGATTAGATCAGCCTGATGGTCAACAACGTGTAGTTGTGACCCTATGCTTTAGGGTCAGGACCCACAGTTTGAGACCAGCTGCTATAGAACAACATTTGCAGGCAGGGATGTAATGGGAGCGAGTTATATATAAATTGTATTCAGCAATGATGTAAATCAATTACAAGAACATGACTACAGCACAATTACTGTACATCAAAAATATTATAACCTTAATGAAAAATATACTGAAAATATAGTGAAAAATAGTTCATGTAGTGTACATTTAATTTTTTGCACTTTTTTCCTCAAATGCATCTTATTCACACTGCTATGTGAATCGGATGCTCAAGCAACTTCTGCTGATTGAAATTATTCTGTATGTAATTGTGACATTAACTGCACAAAATGTTATACTACAGTGTTTTCCATGCAAACGCTGTAACATAATTTTGTATGCAGGCACAGTCGCAATGACACACATTGGAGATGCCAATAGCTATCAGGGTTGAGCGGGTTCCCAAGCATGAAGGGCAGCGTAAATCTCCGCTTTCAGTGTGGGGGATCCTGATCACTCCGCTGTCGGTGTGGGGTGAGCTGCATCGAAGGAACTCCGTAGGAGCGAGAAAGTGGAATGTATATTGTTGTAAAATGTATTAAATAAAGTTGTACTATTCTTGGTGGGTGCGTGTTTATTTTAACTTTCTTTTTACAGGTGAACTACAAGTCTGAGGGGGCCCATTAATGCCCTGCATGCTGGGACTTGTGGTTCACCAAGCCTCCGCATGCAGGGGAGGCCTTCTGGGACTTGTAGTTCTACTGTAAAAAGCAATGTTTTTAATTACAATTTTACACTATTTTGTCAGCCCGACGTCCACCGCCCTGGGATGCTGGGGACAGCCCTGGGCTTCATCCCTGGATGGGTAAAGCCTGGTGGGACCTCTTCATTGGGGTAGTCCCCACTCCCACACATACCCTATCTGGAGCTGACTGTCATGTTTCGCCCATGGGTCTTTGTGTAAAATGTATGCCCTGGCTGTGGCATGACACTGCTGGCTGATAGGGCCTGTGCTGGTTCCAAAATGTGGGGGATCCTAGTTTTTTTGCCCCCTGTATATTTGTAACCAGGACCTGTCCAAGAGCCTGGTGCCTGTTTCTTAAATACGGGGAACCCCACATTTTCATCTGTCGTGAAAGCAATATTAAGATCTGGCTTGCTCGTCCCATTTGTGGTACCTGAATGTTCCACTGTCTGCTCTCCCCTAGTAAACACTGATGAGAAAAACAAATTTAATAGTTCTGCTAACTGTTAACCAATATCAATGGTAAAAGCTTTACAGAGGATAAGGGAAAAGCTTGTCCTCTGTAAAGCTTTTTTTTACCATTGATATTGGTTAATGGGCATATGTTCTCTTTAATTATTTGTTTACTATTGATGTATTTGAAAAACTTCTTGGGATTGGTTTTGCTCTCAGTAGCTATGTGCTCATCATTTTTCCTTTTAGCTACTTTGATTACCCCTTTACAAATTTTATTTAATTCTTTGTACTTGCTGAACGCCTCCTCATTCCCTTTATCCTTATAAAATATAAATTACTTGGGCTGAGCAATTTGGTCTGAAGGCCCAAGGTGTGGGAGTCAATTAGCATGCTTTATGGTACAGCAGTGACGGATTCCACTTTTTGTAGTTTTAAAGTGATTCCATGATAAATGTGGGGTAAGGTAAACCAATAGGTAGCATTGCAGCATGGGAATATATTTACTAAGCATTCCAATGCTGCTGCTTGTTCCTAGATGGAATCCACTGAATATGTGGCACTACGTATTTCATTCCATTGTCACGTCATTATGTGCACTGCACTGATATTTTTCTCCTGTCATATACATTATAAAGGGTAACCAGGGGGTAGTTAAGTTTCATCTGTTCTTATTTGTTCAATGTTATTAATAAATTATTCATGTGGTGACCCAGTCTGTGTACATCAGCCTGGGAGCCCTCTGAACCTTGGAGCCTGTTACAGGGCCTGACTGAGCACAGTAGCTGCCCTTTGGCAAAATGAGACTTAAAATGTGGAGAGAGATTTAACACACTGGGAGATATTTTGAATGACATCACTCATTTTGGGCCTTCTGAGGGTTATCTGTCATAATATTGGCCAGTGTGTATGCAACAAATGATGCAAGCTTCCATGGGTCATTAGTAGAGACAGGATTATATGCAACATAAAAAGATTGAAATATGCATGCAAATATGCATGAAAAATACTTAAAATATGCATGAAAAGTGTTAAAATATGCTACATTAAATAATAAAAGAGTAATTTTTAACTTATTTATTTAAAAATCAGCATACAATTAGTTGCAAATAAACCTCAAAAATAGGCCCACAGCATCTGCAGATGTCTAGTGCTATATACAGGATTTTTTTTTCATCCTGGCTGCTACAGCAGACTGCAGCGTCCGATGGATCAAATGTCAGCATAGCGTGTGAGGGCGGCGCAGTGGAAGGCTTCCTCCCTGCGCCGAATACTCACTGTGACACAGCATTTCCTCCGCGCCGCGTGATGTCACAACCGTTCTGCCCCCCTCCTCTGCTGCAGAAGTCTGTCTCTTGGTGTAAAGTCCCAGGCCAGGGGCAGGCAAAGGTTCAGGAGCTTCGTAATGGCATCCGCCCCAACTGACTTTTATCAACATGGATTGGCAGCCTAGAGCAGTGTCAGACATATCGTACATCCAAGGTTCCCCACACTGCACACATATTGCCTCAGCCTGCACACTCTTCCACTACCTGGCCAGCAGCAGCAGGGCAAATCAATATTGTTTGCCGGCAGTTCAATATAATATTCTTAATGATATTACTCATGAAGCGAATCGTCAAGTGTGTTATGGGCCTTTAAGATTTGAGAAGGATGTGCCCAAACTCAAATCTATATTGTAATGTAAAAATAAACCTGTCCAGCATTTGTGAGCTAAATGCAAATACTACCAGTATTTACCCTGCATGCAAACTCTGGTGCAAAGGTACTTGCTTGATTGTTTGTTTTGCTCCTATCCCAGAATAAGGGCCAGATGTATCAAGCTTCAAAAGTGATAAAATGGAGTGTGATAAACAACCAGCCAATCAGCTCCTGTCTGTAATATTTCCAACCCAGTCTGTAACATGACAGGTGGGAGCTGATTGGCTGGCTGTTTATCACTCTTCATTTTATCACTTTTTGAAGCTTGATACATCTGGCCCTAAGCCTTTATTTCTGTTTTGTTAACTTGACGTATTTTTATTTCTGGCTAGACCAAATCTATCTTACCATTCTTGATAAGAAGCAAAGTGGTGTCAAATTCTGTGCAGTCTCTCCAACACTTCAGGGCTCCAGCCTGACCATCCACTGACAATGCTGTTGGCTTATTTACACTGTAAACTGCCTATTTATTTTGAAAGAGAAGCACAGAACACAAGGGACATGGGTGCAAACAATAATGATACTTAAATGTCTACAGCCCATCCTGAAGCACAGTAGAGACTGCACAAAGGAGCTAAGCATGCTCACAAGTTCCTGCAAATTTGAAAATACTGTATTATATTATAAAAGTTCCTGATTAGTAAAAAAAAAAAATACACATCATTTTATGGCATAAATATCTAAGCAGTTCTACACATATGCAGATGTGCCATGTACTGTAACTGTACCACTGTACTTACCACTCCTACTTTTATTTTGATATCATACCTGTATTTTAATTAATTGTTCTTAAGAACTGTAATTGATTCTAAGTGTTAAACCAGTATTGGTGGTGTAATTTCAGTGAGATTGATTTGGCAATTACCTTCTGATAGTTCAGCTTTGTACTGTACATCAAAAGTCCTGACGATTCTTTCATGTGACAGCCTGGCTTTTTCTTCTGCTTAGATTTTTAAGACTTTGGAGAGGTGCAAATTGACCCATGACAACAGGTTCAAGTTATCCTGGAGCAGAGCATTTTTATCACTTTGATACAGCCAGATTAAAAGCTGAGTGTTGGTAGCAAGAGGTGCTGATAAAAAACAGGAGCAGTCAACTGGGTGATAATCTACTTATACATTGTGATAAGTATACACTGAGTCTGTCTATCCATCCTCATTTCCAAACACACAAGGGTAGGATAACATGACACTTAAATGCTTAATGCCAATGCTAGTATGGATATGATACAACCTTTCCTGTGTGAGTGTGTTAGAAGTTTAAACATGACACAACTGGCATGTTGAGTGAGCATGCGCACCCACTGCCCTGAGAGTGAGCTGAGCTCAAGCACTGTGTGACGGAGTCCGTGTTGTCGCAGGACTTGATATGGTCTCACGTCTATGCAGAAGACTTTATGACACCATCCCAAACCATTTGCGCATGCGCGCCCTTTTTTCCTAGATAGAATGGACAATTGTGAATACCACAAGGCACCCATTAAACTGTGGGATTAGGTTAAAACTCGCGCTGGGCACTAATGACGCGAAACAGAAGTACCATACATGGTCTTCCTGATTAATTGATTGCACTATAAATATGCACTTAGGGAACTATGTACTATCACTCTCTGATGAAGTCCTGCCTGGAATAAAGGGGCGTTAGTGACAAAATGCATAGAGAGACCTCTACCCCATCACTTTTTATTCAAGTAAGCTCTATTTTTATTCATTATATTTTATGCACTTTATGAAACTCCTCATTTAATTTTAATTGGAGTTTTTCCTTTTGTTATATACCACTGCACATGCACTGGAGTGATACCGTGAGGACTCATTTGGGGACCGAGTAGAAGGTCCACTCTGACACCATCCGGGGAGATCCTGTTAACCAACTAAGTCCTAAAAGGGTTACCTAGTATTTTGATGAGCACAATTTTCTTTATCACATGGAGGACTGCTTAGGGAGGTTCTCCATCCTTGGCTTTGCTGATCCAGATTTTTGTCTTGTTGAACTTTAGACCCATGCTCCTTGATAAAGGTCCGCCTACAATGGACCGAAACGTCGGGGCATTAATGGGCACAATACGCAATTGAAATGGATGAATAAATAGAAAATTGGATTTTACTTGAATTGCCTTATTTACAAAAGGAGAGTGCTTACTCCTCAACAGAGGAACCCTGGACTATAATTGGTGTTTATGCCTAAGGGCATGAATCACTTGTAGGCACCCCTACAGTCATCCCCCTATATACCCTGTGAGAGTGCGGTCTTCCACAGAATCTATCTATATATATATATATATATATATATATATATATATATATATATATATATATCTATATCTATATATATCTATATATATATAGAGATATATATATATATAAGTAACTAGCCAGGGGCTTGTGGTGGGGCCCCAGGTAATGAGGCGGCACTTCACGGGTTTGGTAACAGTTGAAAAGATTTAATGTGGTGAAAGTCAATACATTGTCGTCAACGTTTCAAGGTCATGTCGACCTTTTCATCAGGACGTGCCGTATTGTGCATAAAGTGCCAGTGCGAAAATCGCACTGGCACTTTATGCACAATACGGCACGTCCTGATGAAAAGGTCGACATGACCTTGAAACGTTGACGACAATGTATTGACTTTCACCACATTAAATCTTTTCAACTGTTACCAAACCCGTGAAGTGCCGCCTCATTACCTGGGGCCCCACCACAAGCCCCTGGCTAGTTACTTGTACCCCTTCGTGGAGGAAGGCACCGCGGTAATTAACTTTCTTCGTCCGGAGTGCCGAACGCCTCTTGCTGCTATATATATATATATATATATATATATATATATATATATATATATATATATATATATATATATATATATATAGAAAGGGGTATGCACATCCGTGTTTTTTTTTTTACCGGCTGCAAGTCTGAGTGCCGCACCTACATGCTGTTTATATATACTGGTCCCCCAAAATCCAATTCCAGGGTTTAAGAGGAGAGTAGATTCCACCCTATTGACAGCCACACGGGCAGGGTGGATCAATAAAGATACCCTCGAATTCCTCACGGTTGAGCACTCGGTTTGCCCCATTATATACACCCTCCCTAAAATACATAAGTACCGCACTCGGCCACCCGGTAGGCCGATCATATCTGCCCGTGGATCCCTCCTCCAGCCATTGGCCAAATATGTCGACTCATTTCTGCAACCCTTGGTCCGATTGGGTGAAAGTTACATTCGTGACACCGCAGACTTTATGGACAGATTACTTGAGATAGACATCGGAGGTGACCAGATTTTTCTAGCAACTATGGATGTGAATTCTCTGTACACATTAATCCCCCATGATGATGGCCTAAGGACACTAAGAGAAGCACTACAGGGGAGAACTACACGAGAACCACCAACTGCATTCTTAACTGAATTGGCAGAACTGATACTCAAGTGCAACCATTTCCTTTACCTCGATGCGTATTACGTCCAGCAAGCAGGTACAGCAATGGGGTCGAATCTGGCCCCATCCTATGCGGGACTGTATATGATCGACTACGAGACAACGCACATCTTTCCCGTATACCACCCGAAAATGAAACTGTACAAGCGCTTCATCGATGACATTTTCATATTATGGACAGGGACTCGAGCAGAGTTCATTGAAATGGTAGACACCCTGAACCAAAAACAGCACCCCATTAGGTTTACATACCAAGTTGAAGATTTATCAATTCATTTTCTGGATATCAGCATCACCCGTGACGGCAATAAATTCACCACCAGCCTGTTCCACAAGAGCACGGATCGTAACACCCTCCTACTCAGTTCCAGCCAGCATCCACCCACTCTGAAAGAAAATGTACCAGTCTCTCAGTTCATGAGAGTGATACGCAACAACACAAACTCCATAATAATGGAAAAACAACTGGACGAGATGGCAGAAAAATTTTGAGAGAGAGGCTATTCGAACAAGACCATTAAGAGATGCCGACAGAAAGCCTACCGAAACTCGAAGAAACCCACCTCTGCACCAAAAAAAGGTGAAGTAAAGGATAGAATGATTTTTGTAAGCACGTTTGACAACATCTCACACCGGACACAACAGAGCCTACAACAACATTGGCCCATCGTTGCCAGCGACAAGAATCTAAAATTACAGAAGACCGGGCCACCCATGATGGCATACAAAAAGGGACCTAACCTGAAACAATTACTGATGCGACCCATGGTACATCCCAGTGAACCAAAGCAGACGGCATGGCTAAACACAAAGAAGATGGGATGTTTTCGCTGCACTGGCTGCACTACATGCAGCAGCATGAACACCGGCCCAACATTTCCTCACCCCCAAACAGGACGTCCCATAAAGATAAAACACAGGTTTTACTGCCTGTTGGATCACGTAATTTATCTCCTGAATTGTCCTTGTAGATTAGCCTACGTTGGCATGACCACAGGGAAGTTCAGGGAGAGAATGGCGAACCACAGGTATGCGATACGTGTTGCCATCGAAACCAAAAAGGCCGAACAACCTGTACCCAGACATTTCCTGCAAGCAGGTCACCAAACTACCACACTACATTGTCGCCTGATTGACTGGATTCCACCACCACCCAGAGGTGGGGATCGAGCACTCCTTCTGAAGAAGGCAGAGAGCAGATGGATCCATGTATTGGACACACTTTCCCCTAAGGGGATGAATGAGAACAACCCTCTATCAAACTTCCTGAGGTGAGACTCAGTAGAGGATGCGAGATTGAGCTCCCCAGTGTTGATAGCTCCTTACACCAAGACAATCGGAACTATGATGTATGGATAGCACACTTGGGCGATGAATGACACCTGACTCTGGACTATTCGAGAGTCCAGAAGGCTTGAGCCAAGAGTGTGCTGCCTACAGAGTTCGTACATAGACCTTCATAGCCGTTGGTATGGTGGGCAGACGTGCAGCGGAATAATGGCTCCACCCCACGAAAACCACTATAGTAATATATGCAGACAGCACACTTGGGCGATGAATAAGACCATCACCTGGACTATACACACGTCCAGGGGGGTTCTGAGCCAAGAGTATGCCAATGTATGCACATCGACCATATCATCAACCTGGAGGTCATACCCTGTATGGATTAAAGACTTTTAGAAAATTTGGACACAATGGCGTATTATAGACTGATAACAAACAGATTGAGAGCATAGCAGAACCAATCTGGCTATTTACCTCTATCCCTTGGATGTTGTTTTGAGATTTTGGCACATATTCCACATGTATATAGTATGGCAACAGTTATTGTTAAAACATATACATAGACTATTTGTTAAACTCATACATAACCTTCTTGAGAGATTTTTTTGTATAGATTTTTTTGTGTATAGATTTTTGTATATAGATTCTATAACCGAATATACGGCCCCGCCGTAGACAACACACCTATTTCGTGGACAGACGGTGTGTGCAACCCCCTGTCCCGGGCTTGCACACTTAGAAGAATATAGAACTCACTTTGAACTATTATTGCAAAACACTCGCACCTGTCACATACCTGAGACACAGTAGCACGGTTTAACCCCCATAGAACTGTGCACACTCACACCTGAATACACCCATCTAGACACAGTAGATCTAGTCCAAACCTCACATAACAATTTATCCCAGATTGTATTCACACTATTCCCTACACATTTCCCCACACACTTTATCTCTCACAACTTTGCGCACATGGTCCCGCACCATATAAATAACTAGCGGCACAGCAGGTCATACAGTAGTTCCACATATCACTTCAATCCCAAACTATATTCACCATTATACCACACACCTCGTCACATACTTTATCTCTCACAACCTTGCGCACGGTCTCGCACCATATATTTAGTAAAAACACAGTAAAAAATCCCCATAATTTATTCCAGTCAACAGGATGCACAGACTGACACAGACTATGTGATGCAGGTAGCGAGATGGCACTTAAATACGAGGAACAAGATCCGCTGACACAGGACCGGCCGGTGCTCTAATAGACGGCATTTACCTTGTAACACTGAGCACAGTGGGAAGCGTCATGCGTTCCACCAGCCGCTTGGCTGGACGGAGCATGCGCTCCACGGCCAGGAAGTAACCCTGGCCTTGACGGCTAAGTGATAGCCGGCGCTGGGATCATGTGATTAAGCAGGAGGAGGTTCCTAGATCTAATTGACAATTTGTGTGTGCATATAAACCCGGGACAGGGCGGCTTCTCAGTAGGTCTCTGTGCGCTGTAACAGAAGGACCTCTGGATTGCTGGCTTTTTTCTCTCTTAGAGCTGATTTACCTTTGGTGACCCCCTTGATAAAGATCCCGCACTGGGATCGAAACGTTGGGATAGTTTGGGAGAAACTTACAGCTTCACTTTGGTATGTTAAAAAAACTTTTTTTCAATCCTTTATTTTTCAATAAATGTAAGAGTTTTTTTAGATAAAAACTTGGAGGCGAGTGCTCATTTCCTTCATTGGAGACTTGGAATATATATATATATATATATATATATATAGCGATCCAGGGTGTCTGGCACAGCCTCCTACGTGAAATGCTGCATGGGTGCCAGCATAAAGGATTAGGTATACTTGGATAGAGGATGCGGCACACCATTCACGTATCAACGATTTCTTTAATGCGACAACGTTTCAATGCCTAGTATGGCATTTTCATCAGGCCTGATGAAAATGCCATACTAGGCATTGAAACGTTGTCGCATTAAAGAAATCGTTGATACGTGAATGGTGTGCCGCATCCTCTATCCAAGTATATATATATACATAAGCTGGAGCCATGAACAGCTGTAATTCGAACAGTTTCGGAAGTTTATTCCTTCATCAGAGAACAATCAAATACATACATGCACTTACCTAAATAAACTCCCACCACATACCCCATGCTGCAGACTCCGGCGTCCCAGCTCCGGTGACAGGGGCTGACGTCATTCGTTCTGTGCCCTGCATCAGCTGAAGCGGGTTGCCATGGAGATCTACGTGAACAAAAACAATAAAAGTGACGATAAGGTGAGTAACGGAGCACAAGTGGATTAGGGTAGAGAGACGAAATGCATAGTAAGGCATGATAGGATCAATGAAACATATATGCAAAAGCAACATGATTGTTAGCGTAACACAGAGAAGAAATTTCGTAACCCATGGGCTAAGTATCATTATGGGGATCACAAAAGAGCAGTTCATATACGGGGAAAGTTCCGTGTGATGCGGAATAACGTCGACATGGCGAATCAGTCGACATGTCATAAAAAGCAGTTCAATGACAAATATTCGTTAAGGCCTGAAGGTGAAATAGTATTCAGTTTATATATCCAAGCCGCTTCCCTTTGCAGCAGGAGTTTCTGCCTATCACCACCCCTCTTCAGTGGGGCAACCTGTTCCAGCATCCAGTATTTCAAAGACGGTAGATTGTGTTTGTGGTCTTTAAAATGACGGGCCACTGGCTGGTCTGACACAGCCCCTTCGAGGGCAAGTTTAATGGAAGAACGGTGGGCTGCCATGCGTTCCTTAAAGGTACGTGTGGTCTTGCCCACGTACAGCAGTCCACAAGGGCATTGAATGGCATAGACCACGTACCTGCTACTACATGTGAGGATTTGTTTGAATTTGATGGTGCTGCCCGAAGATGGATGCTTGAAGGCGCTGCCAACCACCAGAAACCTGCATGTGATGCAGCCCGTGCATCGGTAATTCCCTGGTTTCTTAGTGAGGAAATGGGCGTCTGCTTTTTTGATGCCTGTCACATCACTTTTTACCAGGTAGTCTCGTAAGTTGCGACCTTTTTTGTAACATGGTAGTAGGGTTGATGAGCGTAGTTGCGGGAGATCCGGATCTTGGGATATTAATGGCCAAAATGTTCTGGCCGTGTCGATTATCTCCTTACTACGTGTGGAGAAGGTGTTGATGAATGGAATCCGTCCGGTAGGAATTGTTTTGGCTGCGCGCTGTGTCAAGGTTTCTTCTTTTGGCATGCGTAATGCTCGCTCTTTGGCCACCTGTCTTATTGTGGTCACATTCTCTCATGCACCCTGTTTTAACTAAGATTCCATAGCTTATGTTAACCATTTCCCTAGATGATTAGTGACAGGTGTGTTGGTAGCTGCTCACCTATAAAAGCAAAGTGTGCTGTGAGCTTCAGACCAGATAGCATGCCTGGAATCAAACATTGATGTGATAGCTACAGTATGTGTATTTTAGCCATTTTCAGCGATAGTGTTAGGACCTGCAGAAAAGTGGGGTCCCGTGAAGGAAGCTGCAGGCTTAAATGCATTGATCAATTCATAAACTAAATCTCCACTATTTATTATCAGTTAATTTAGTGTGTGCAGAGCCCCTACATTGTCTGTTTAAACAATGTGGTCACAAGCCATAGGGCACCCCATAACTAGGAAAGGTGAGTGCCGATGTTAAGTGTATATATTATATTGTATACATATGATCCACAATCTTTCAATCCATCTATCAAAACGTTTTCACGCTTATTGAATAATGATGTCCAGTCGGCAGCCAGGGAGTATAAATGTCAACATAACAACCTCAGTAAAAATAGAGAACAGCACTTAAAAATCTAGCAGCCAATAACTCATTGGTATTTCGCCCCACTGACAAGGGTGGGGCCCTCGTCATAATGGATCTTGAGAAATACCACCTGCACGTAATGCTCCATCTTCACGATAATACCACCTATCGATGCCTACAGAGTGACCCCACCGGCATCTTAAAAAAAGAGTTTATTTCTGGTAAACTTATGCAATCACTTATTCCATCTTACCCATTGGTCCCACTGATTAATTATACCCCTAAGGTACATAAAACACTAATTGACCCTCTGGGACGACCCATAGTGGCAGCCCGTGACTCTCTGATGCAGCTCCTATCGGTATACTTGGACAGCTTATTTCAGCCCAGCATCCACAGTCACCACTGCTTCTTAAAAGATACCACCGGACTGCTACAACAACTACAACAGTTACCCACTCTGGATAGTCAAGTGTGCATGTTTATCATAGATGTTTGATCGCTCTATACAGCTATCCGACATTCAGAGGGGCTAGCAGCATTGCAACATTTTTTGAGTGCTCTCACTCACTGTGCTGCTGTGCGCACTGCTACTGACACTCCTCCTCCAGCCGCCGGGAGAATGAGGAGGGACAGCACAGCAGTGTTTCATGTGCCTGGCCCCTCCTGCTCCAGCGGCGCGGCCAGCATCATGTGACGTGACCAGGACTGGTGGTGCAGTTTCCAACACCCAGCAGAATGACACACCTGAGGAGGACTAAGTTCTGCTGTCCGTATGCACTGCACCCCAGGGGCGTAACTATAGCACCGCAGCCCCCGCCACCGCAGGGGGGCGCTGTGCATGTGGGGGCGCCGGGGGCTGCGGTGCTATAGTTACCCCCCCCCCCCCAATCCCCCGCAGACTTACGTATCTTGCTGGTCCCGGCGGCTCCGTTCTTCTGATGAGGACCACAACAAAATGGCCGCCCCCATATAGCAAACAGTTCTCTGAAACTGTCTGCTGTACGGGGGTGGCCATTTTGTGGTGGTCCTCAGCAGAAGAACGGAGCCGCCGGGACCAGCGCGATAGGTAAGACTGCGGGGGAGGGGGTTAGCATAGGCGGCGGGGCGGCCGGGGGGGGTGCTTGACGGGGCGGCGGCGGGGGGTGGGTATGGGCGCCCCCCCCCCTAACGGCGGGGGGGCGCCCAAAACATAGCTACGCCACTGCTGCACCCGCCACGCTGTGTGTCCTGTGCGGCACTCAGCCAGGCTCAAGCATCTTGCCCAGGAGTGGACTGTGCCACTATGGTATGCAACTAGCTCTCTGACCAAGGCAGGGGCAACAGCCAGTGAATATTAAAAAAGGGGGCACCAGCAAACAGGAGACTGTCATTTATTATTTGGTGGTGACGTTCAATCAGTTCTACGTCACTTCCCGTAACTGTGAGAGTGATAGAGGCACATTTCATCTATTTTAACTCTTTTGCTTTTAACATATATTTCACCCAAATTATTGCTAACTATAATTGTATTTTACTACTGAGCTTTAGCAAGGGTAGTGGTCGCTGAGTGTTTAAAAAATTGTTTAGCATATAGAATGCCCTCTCTTTCCTCATTTCATAGAGGAATAATCATTTTTTAAATATTTTTTTTTTTACTAAAACCAATCCTTTTAAACATACTGTAGCAATGATAAATGTTAATTTTTATGGTTTGTGCACACTAAGCTGATCCAGGTTTTGTCGTGCGACGTTTGGTGGAGGACAGGACACCTCTATTAGTTTAAGCCCATCAGGCTGCTCTCTATTTGCGCACATTGCACATTGCGTTACATGTAATAAACCAGCATGTTATTTTTGGTGTCTAAACATTAAGTTTCGTGGTGGTATCATTTGCTAGGGGGCGCTAAAATAAATCTTGCCTAGGGCATCAAATTGGATAAGGCCAGCTAATCTAAGGGGTGATCCGAGGGGGCAACGGACCACCCATTAGACCCCTTATTGCAGTCTGACAGTCTGTATACCCCCAATTTACCCCCTCATGTCATGGAGGAGGGCCCCAGCCAGTGCAACATGGTACAACACATACCACCTAATGCAGTTGGTAGGTGTACCGCGGGCGTCACTGATGCCTTCCCTGCACAGCATTACTGGGAGGGTTGGGCAGGACGTGGTCACGCGGCGGCTGCACCAATGACAGGAGGCAGGATCTCTGCCTGCAGTTCCGTTCTGCCGCTGCAAGGCGCGAGCAGCAGTGAGTTGCGGCAGGCTGACATTGTGAGTGCTACAGTCACTGTCGGACAGTGTCCAGTATATGCACCAATTATTCGTCGTCCTTCCCCTGTCCTCAGTGTCCTGACTCCACAGCCACATTCCAGCGACAGACCACCACTCAGACATCTTTCAAAATTAAAACTACCGTATTTACTTGAGTATAAGTCGACCTGAATATAAGCCGAGGCACCTAATTTCACAACAAAAAAACTGAGAAAACTTATTGACTCAAGTGGGACCCTCACTAGAGTATAAGCCGAGGGAGGGCTTTTCCAGCATAAAAAATGTTCTGAAAAAGTAGGCTTATGCTCGAGTATATATGGTAAGCTGCTGAAACAAAATACACACACACACACATATATATATACAAAAAGTGCTGTTTTCACACTGTGAAAACAGCACTTTTTGTCTAAAAAGACTTTTAATAAAGAGAATAACACCAAGTTATGGACATTGTTTACTACATTATGGACTAAAGTTGAGAAGTGCGCCATTCCACACTTGTTCTCTTATCTTTTCTAATTCCCCTCAGCCAACAGGGGTATTGTGGAAACAGGCAGCAAACTAATAATCTCTCAGAATTTAGCGCGAAAAAGAAGGGGTTTGGTTGATATATATATATATATATATATATATATATATATATATATGTTGTTTATACAACAGAATCATCGGCTTCCAGTTCCCAGCGCCGATGGGACTTTTTGTACGTGCACATGGTGGGGATATAAGGTGAGATTGTAGTTTGTTTTATTGTACATCCTGATGAAATTCATATTTTGAATGAAACGTTGATTTGCGATAGTTGACTGAGGAGATTTCATTTGCACCAAGTGCTGCATTGTACCTGTTCTATTACGGTTTGTTATATAGTATGTAATGTGGGCATCATGATGTGTGGCACAATGTGTAATAGGCACTACGGTGTGTGGCTTTATGTGTAATTAGCATTACGACATGTGGATTTATTTGTAATGGGTATTACGGAGTTTGCTAAAATGGGCATTACGGTGTGTGGTCTAATGTGTAATACCACGCCCTTTTTTGTGATGACATGCCTCCTTTCCATGAGGCCACACCCCATTTTGCCGCGCAATGGCCCGCTCTTCTTCAATGTTTGGATCTGGGACCACCCATTACCACATTTCTAATTTCGCCTACAGTATGTCACCGGGTGTCTACTTAAAGGTATGTTTGTTTGTATGTATGTACTGTTTTAGCCTGATGAAAAAATAAAAAAAATTGCAAAATAAAACTTGATGTTCTGACTGATCTTAAAGAAGCATTTTGGAGTGCCCCACACAAGCTGGGGATATATATATATATATATATATATATAGATACAGAAGTACCAACACACTCGCCATTCCTAGGAATGGGGTGCAAACAGCACCCACATCCCAGGGTGGGGTGCGGTGGCCTGTGACCACACACTCTAGTAAATACAAACACTGGGGGCCCAGCACTCACTACAACAAACTAACTCACCTTAACATTCAAATAATCAATAAATAAATAATGGGGTTTTAGTTCATGAATTGATCAATGCATTTAAGCTTGCAGCCCATCGCCAAGGGACCCCATTTCACTGCAAGTCCTACACTAAAAACTGGTTTTCTTGGGAACCTGGCACCTGCTTACACATCATAGTTAAAATGAACATGTGTTTTTTTTTCTGGGTTAATGCTCAACTGCCAAGTAACTAATGGCTTTTATAAGGTGAGACAATCCCAAACACAGCACCTGAATTAGTATTAAAGGGGCAGCTGTCACAGGTTTCAGGTAAATGAGCTTATCTAGGGTGCATGAGAAAGCTATGATCACAGTAACAGAGGTTAATTAAAAATCAACCCAAATATATAGATACAGAAGTACCAACACACTCGCCATTCCTAGGAATGGGGTGCAAACAGCACCCACATCCCAGGGTGGGGTGCGGTGGCCTGTGACCACACACTCTAGTAAATACAAACACTGGGGGCCCAGCACTCACTACAACAAACTAACTCACCTTAACATTCAAATAATCAATAAATAAATAATGGGGTTTTAGTTCATGAATTGATCAATGCATTTAAGCTTGCAGCCCATCGCCAAGGGACCCCATTTCACTGCAAGTCCTACACTAAAAACTGGTTTTCTTGGGAACCTGGCACCTGCTTACACATCATAGTTAAAATGAACATGTGTTTTTTTTCTGGGTTAATGCTCAACTGCCAAGTAACTAATGGCTTTTATAAGGTGAGACAATCCCAAACACAGCACCTGAATTAGTATTAAAGGGGCAGCTGTCACAGGTTTCAGGTAAATGAGCTTATCTAGGGTGCATGAGAAAGCTATGATCACAGTAACAGAGGTTAATTAAAAATCAACCCAAATATATAGATACAGAAGTACCAACACACTCGCCATTCCTAGGAATGGGGTGCAAACAGCACCCACATCCCAGGGTGGGGTGCGGTGGCCTGTGACCACACACTCTAGTAAATACAAACACTGGGGGCCCAGCACTCACTACAACAAACTAACTCACCTTAACATTCAAATAATCAATAAATAAATAATGGGGTTTTAGTTCATGAATTGATCAATGCATTTAAGCTTGCAGCCCATCGCCAAGGGACCCCATTTCACTGCAAGTCCTACACTAAAAACTGGTTTTCTTGGGAACCTGGCACCTGCTTACACATCATAGTTAAAATGAACATGTGTGTTTTTTCTGGGTTAATGCTCAACTGCCAAGTAACTAATGGCTTTTATAAGGTGAGACAATCCCAAACACAGCACCTGAATTAGTATTAAAGGGGCAGCTGTCACAGGTTTCAGGTAAATGAGCTTATCTAGGGTGCATGAGAAAGCTATGATCACAGTAACAGAGGTTAATTAAAAATCAACCCAAATATATAGATACAGAAGTACCAACACACTCGCCATTCCTAGGAATGGGGTGCAAACAGCACCCACATCCCAGGGTGGGGTGCGGTGGCCTGTGACCACACACTCTAGTAAATACAAACACTGGGGGCCCAGCACTCACTACAACAAACTAACTCACCTTAACATTCAAATAATCAATAAATAAATAATGGGGTTTTAGTTCATGAATTGATCAATGCATTTAAGCTTGCAGCCCATCGCCAAGGGACCCCATTTCACTGCAAGTCCTACACTAAAAACTGGTTTTCTTGGGAACCTGGCACCTGCTTACACATCATAGTTAAAATGAACATGTGTTTTTTTTCCTGGGTTAATGCTCAACTGCCAAGTAACTAATGGCTTTTATAAGGTGAGACAATCCCAAACACAGCACCTGAATTAGTATTAAAGGGGCAGCTGTCACAGGTTTCAGGTAAATGAGCTTATCTAGGGTGCATGAGAAAGCTATGATCACAGTAACAGAGGTTAATTAAAAATCAACCCAAATATATAGATACAGAAGTACCAACACACTCGCCATTCCTAGGAATGGGGTGCAAACAGCACCCACATCCCAGGGTGGGGTGCGGTGGCCTGTGACCACACACTCTAGTAAATACAAACACTGGGGGCCCAGCACTCACTACAACAAACTAACTCACCTTAACATTCAAATAATCAATAAATAAATAATGGGGTTTTAGTTCATGAATTGATCAATGCATTTAAGCTTGCAGCCCATCGCCAAGGGACCCCATTTCACTGCAAGTCCTACACTAAAAACTGGTTTTCTTGGGAACCTGGCACCTGCTTACACATCATAGTTAAAATGAACATGTGTTTTTTTTCTGGGTTAATGCTCAACTGCCAAGTAACTAATGGCTTTTATAAGGTGAGACAATCCCAAACACAGCACCTGAATTAGTATTAAAGGGGCAGCTGTCACAGGTTTCAGGTAAATGAGCTTATCTAGGGTGCATGAGAAAGCTATGATCACAGTAACAGAGGTTAATTAAAAATCAACCCAAATATATAGATACAGAAGTACCAACACACTCGCCATTCCTAGGAATGGGGTGCAAACAGCACCCACATCCCAGGGTGGGGTGCGGTGGCCTGTGACCACACACTCTAGTAAATACAAACACTGGGGGCCCAGCACTCACTACAACAAACTAACTCACCTTAACATTCAAATAATCAATAAATAAATAATGGGGTTTTAGTTCATGAATTGATCAATGCATTTAAGCTTGCAGCCCATCGCCAAGGGACCCCATTTCACTGCAAGTCCTACACTAAAAACTGGTTTTCTTGGGAACCTGGCACCTGCTTACACATCATAGTTAAAATGAACATGTGTTTTTTTTCTGGGTTAATGCTCAACTGCCAAGTAACTAATGGCTTTTATAAGGTGAGACAATCCCAAACACAGCACCTGAATTAGTATTAAAGGGGCAGCTGTCACAGGTTTCAGGTAAATGAGCTTATCTAGGGTGCATGAGAAAGCTATGATCACAGTAACAGAGGTTAATTAAAAATCAACCCAAATATATAGATACAGAAGTACCAACACACTCGCCATTCCTAGGAATGGGGTGCAAACAGCACCCACATCCCAGGGTGGGGTGCGGTGGCCTGTGACCACACACTCTAGTAAATACAAACACTGGGGGCCCAGCACTCACTACAACAAACTAACTCACCTTAACATTCAAATAATCAATAAATAAATAATGGGGTTTTAGTTCATGAATTGATCAATGCATTTAAGCTTGCAGCCCATCGCCAAGGGACCCCATTTCACTGCAAGTCCTACACTAAAAACTGGTTTTCTTGGGAACCTGGCACCTGCTTACACATCATAGTTAAAATGAACATGTGTTTTTTTTCTGGGTTAATGCTCAACTGCCAAGTAACTAATGGCTTTTATAAGGTGAGACAATCCCAAACACAGCACCTGAATTAGTATTAAAGGGGCAGCTGTCACAGGTTTCAGGTAAATGAGCTTATCTAGGGTGCATGAGAAAGCTATGATCACAGAAAAAAAACACATGTTCATTTTAACTATGATGTGTAAGCAGGTGCCAGGTTCCCAAGAAAACCAGTTTTTAGTGTAGGACTTGCAGTGAAATGGGGTCCCTTGGCGATGGGCTGCAAGCTTAAATGCATTGATCAATTCATGAACTAAAACCCCATTATTTATTTATTGATTATTTGAATGTTAAGGTGAGTTAGTTTGTTGTAGTGAGTGCTGGGCCCCCAGTGTTTGTATATATATATATATATATATATATATATATATATATATATATTTTGGAATCCGCACACAATATACTGGGTCATCACGGTTGTGCTCACTCCAAGGCACAGGACCATCAAATACCAATTCGCAGATAACATTTTCTTTTTATTCAGTTCATTTAAAATATTGAACTCAGGTAGTCGTCATCAACGTTTCGGTCCGCATCTCAGACCTTCATCAGGACAGACATTAAAGCAGCAAGATATCTTACTCCAACAGAGACCCAATTGGAAATGGTCCCATGGTGAACCTATATACCCATCCATACAGGAAGTGTCACCCAACAGCCAATGGGATTTCAATCACTCCTAATTCACCTATGTGAGGATATATGATAACTCTAGATACTATCAAGGGCTATCCACCTCAAGGGGTACAGGGTATTGTTAGTCATATTAGATAATTTGCAAGAAAAACAACAGTGGTAACACCGCCGATATCGAATCCGGCATGCGTTCCATTTCAGTGGAATGCACCGCCATCTTGTTTCCGTCATAGACGTACAGCAGTAATACACGTGCAGCAGTAATAATACACAGTAATAACACATAATTCATGTACCTGTACCGCTGGCAGATAAACTGTCAGCGCCCCCACACCTCAATCACCACCGGCACACTGATATGTGTGGCTGCTGGACCGATCGTCCGTGCAGCCATATGTACAACTCTGTGTTGGTGCGTCCTCCCGGAAGTGACGCGTGTCATGCGTATCCGGTCACCTTGCGGTTCACAGCGCAATGTTTGCGCTTCAGCACCTAGCAGCCATAAGGGCTCTGATGATTAGATATGGGCATCTAGTGAATGCAGTGGAAACTATATGTGGATTGCATGGTTTGTAGGGGCGGGTATTAAGTTCATCATAAGAACACCCATAACATATGTTGGACTAGTTCAATAAAGACAGACATATCCTCTAGAGTAAGCAATTTTGAGTGCACCACGGTTGTTTGATATATTTTCTTCCCTTATACACCATCACTTGAGTCAGGGATGTCACAAGAACCGCTTCAAATATTGGATGATATAACCTTGGGGCGGGCCCAGGATTTATTGATATCCCTCACTGATGAGGATGCAGATAAGATATGTTTTGAACATGTTGAGTTTGGTCAAATACCTGTGGAATCCTCCCTAGACCTGTACCATAAGATCCTTAAACTGAAAAGAAGAGAGGTTGATCTGGTCCTCCACGGACAATTCCTGTCAGATTATCACAGGAACAAAAAAATTCCGTGGGGTTTCAGAGTGGCAAATGTCCCCGTTGGTGCGGAGTCTTGAATAAGTGCTCCTTCGATCTCCTCCTCCTCGTCATTGAGGAGGTGGGGATCAAGTTGAGCAAGGTCAGAGATTCCATCAAGGAATTTAACATCAAATACCTTGATTCATTGGTAAAAGAAAAATCTGATAATTGGGTGGGAAAGCTGTCCGATCAGATCTCTACTTATCAAAGGGATCTGATCACATTCAAACGCAAGAAGTTAGCCACAGTCGAAGCCGATTATACCAATCATCAGGTTTATAGATGGCTGAAGGGCGACAATAGAAACTTCAACAGCAGACGCCAACAGGCTTCGTACAGGTTTAAACAGAATAGGGGTCTTGATAGCTCCTCCCAATCCAACTCTGAGTCCGAAGTGGTTCCTGATACCAGACAGGACACAGGAGGGGCCTCTTCGGCATCTTTTTTAGCGGCAGGCACAGCCCACACCGCAGACCGGCCACCACGGCCAGTACGTGCCGTCGCACGAGGAGGGGCGGGAGGAGGAACAGGATCAAGGAGAAAGGGGAGATACTAGAACCTGAGATCGTATTTAACTTGTCCAGTTATCCACTGAATCCAGCTGAATTGGAGGTGTTGTGCTTAGGCCTATCATTTGTACCTACAGTAAACTTTGATTATTTCAGCTGGACAGTGGACAATTTTAAATTCGGCAGGAAATTGAGACTCCGAGAATTTTTTAGTGATTCTGAGACCAACAGGGAAACTATGTCTGTTTTATCCAGACCCAGCACATTTGACCCCCCCCTCGCAGAATCCTAGCATTAAAACTTTTCTGAGACAAATTGAGTGCGATATGCGAGGAGCTGAGGCAACGAGAACATTTGACAACCTTTCTAAAACCCAAAGGGTGGCCCTTGGTAATTTGAAAAAGAAAGATCAAATAGTTATCCGCCAAGCGGATAAGGGCGGTTCAGTCGTGGTGCAAGACTGGACCGCCTATCATACCGAGGTGATGTCCCAACTATCGGACCTTGAGACATACACCAAAGTGGGAACTAACCCCATGTACGATGTAAAAAAACTTGTCGATAGTAGACTCAATTGTGCTGTTAACAACAGATGGATAGATGAGAAAATCTTCAAATATCTCACGGTGGATGCCCCCATTTGTCCGATATTGTACACGCTCCCGAAGGTGCACAAGTCTATGAGTGCACCTCCGGGGCGTCCTATAATATCGGCAATCGGCTCGGTTTTACAGCCTTTGGCAGTATTTGTAGACACGTTCCTACAGCCTTGTGTGAGGAAAATGGAGAGTTACATACAAGACACACCATACTTTCTTGAGAAGATTAGGGTATTGGGCCCTATACCACAGGAGGCCCTCCTGGTCTCACTTGATGTATCGTCATTGTACACCGTGATACCTCATGAGGGAGGTCTGCTATCTATGAGAAAAGCATTAGGTGATGAACCCCATGGCCGCCCCCCTGTGGAATTCCTTCTGGAACTCGCCACGTTGGTTCTGACCAAGAACCATTTCAGCTATGGCGGGGGTTACTATTTCCAGAACAGGGGCACGTCCATGGGGTCCAACCTCGCGCCGGCTTACGCCAATCTATACATGCACTTTTACAAGCATGAATTCATTCTCTCTAGATATCGCACCCACATAATAAGTTATATGAGATACAGTGAAGATGTTTTTATTGTGTGGGTGGGTACTTTGGTGGAGCTCAATGAGATGATCCGGTATCTCAACCTACTGGACTCCCCAATCAGATTCACTTCGCATGTGGAGCAATGAATTGAATTTCCTTGACGTGACGGTCTTCAAACAGATGAGCGGTCTGGGCTATAGACTCTATCGGAAGGAGACCGATCGCAATGGGCTTCTGTACGCCACTAGTCATCATGCGGAGAAATTAAAGGAGGGGCTGCCAATTTCGCAGTACCTACGGGTCCTTCGCAACAATTCAGACCCAGCGACAGCTGAGGGACAGATAGCCGAGATGACCAGCAGATTTCTGGCTCGTGGTTACAAAGGTGAGGTGGTCGTGCGATGTCTGGAAAAAGCAAGAGCAAGATTTCAGGACAAGACCAAAAAAGCTCCCTTTGACGACAAAAGGAAGATCTGCTCAACCACATACAACACGGCGTCTCATAAGTTACAAAAATCAATTAAGAAATTATGGCCTATCATCTCGAGGGATCCTTCCTTGGGCGCAATTAGCAAGACACCACCCATGATCTCATACAAAAGAGGTCCTAACCTCAAGCAGATGCTAATGAGGCCGACAATGATGCCAGCCCATGAGGACAAAAATTGGATCCAGACGGGCAGAAAAGGCTGCTACCGCTGTGCAGACTGCACGACATGTAGATCAATGCTAGTGGGATCGACATTTGCCCATCCTCATACCAACCAGATGATCACAATACAACACAGAGTCTTTTGCCAATCTACTTATATTGTCTATTTCCTATTATGCCCATGCGGCTTTTACTATGTTGGCCTAACAACCAGAACGTTTCGAGAGAGAATGGCGAACCATAGACGTTTGATAAGAGAGGCTGTGGAGAAGAAAAGCTCAGATAAGCTGGTTGCCCGCCATTTCCTTCTAAAGGGACATTCGATCGCAAGCCTTAAAAGTATGATCATTGATCATATACCCGCTCCAACACACGGGGGTGACCGTGAAAAGCTCCTGAAACAAAGAGAATTAAAATGGATTCAGCAACTCGACACGTGTTCACCAAAGGGGCTGAACGAACATCTGCCATATGGTGTATTTCTATAACTGTGGACTTCCTCTTTAAGAAATGACGCTACTCATGTATATGGACATTATCTTTATTTGTCTGGATACATGGAGGACTCTACAGTTATATAGTTTAATTTTTACCAATATATCTAATCCTTTTTGGGTAGGTACAGTGGAGCAGGGAGGGTAAATACATTTTCCCCTCTGGAACATTAACACTACCTATGGGTGAATATACCTATGGGTTGATTCTTTGTTATGTGTATGTGTATGCTATGTCTGTCTTTATTGAACTAGTCCAACATATGTTATGGGTGTTCTTATGGTGAACTTAATACCTGCCCCTACAAACCATGCAATCCACATATAGTTTCCATTGCATTCACTAGATGCCCATATCTAATCATCAGAGCCCTTATGGTTGCTAGGTGCTGAAGCGCAAACATTGCGCTGTGCACCGCAAGGTGACCGGATACGCATGACACGCATCACTTTCGGGAGGACGCACCAACACAGAGTTGTAAATACGGCTGCACGGACGATCGGTCCAGCAGCCACACATATCAGTGTGCCGGTGGTGATCGAGGTGTGGGGGCGCTGACAGTTTATCTGCCAGCGGTACAGGTACATGAATTATGTCTATTACTGCTGCACGTGTATTACTGCTGTACGTCTATGACGGAAACAAGATGGCGGTGCATTCCACTGAAATGGAACGCACGCCGGATTCGATATCGGCGGTGTTACCACTGTTGTTTTTCTTGCAAATTATCTAATATGACTAACAATACCCTGTACCCCTTGAGGTGGATAGCCCTTGATAGTATCTAGAGTTATCATATATCCCCACATAGGTGAATTAGGAGTGATTGAAATCCCATTGGCTGTTGGGTGACACTTCCTATAGGGATGGGTATATAGGTTCACCATGGGACCATTTCCAATAAGGTCTCTGTTGGAGTAAGATCTCTTGCTGCTTTAATGTCTGTCCTGATGAAGGTCTGAGATGCGGACCGAAACGTTGATGACGACTACCTGAGTTCAATATTTTAAATGAACTGAATAAAAAGAAAATTTTATCTGAGAATTGGTGAGTGCACTCGTTTCAAAAAACTCTCTCTCTCTCTCTCTCTCTCTCTCTCTCTCTATATATATATATATATATATATGTATATGTATATATATATATGTATATGTATATATATAAATATATATATATATATATATATATATATATATATACAACTTGAGTGGGGGACCGGCACTCCCAGCTTGATTGCAATAGGCTTGCACAGGTGCCTTCACTGCTTTACCGAAGTTGAAGCAAGGTACACAGGAACGAAGGTGCGGCACTCTGGTCTTGTAATCAAAGAAACGACAGTACAGTGTCTGGTGGTCAACGTTTCAGTGCTCGTTTATTGGCACTATCGTCAGGATAATAGACAGGTAAGTGCAGTGACATTTTATAGCATTACAGGTGATCAAGAGGTGGGAGTATTAACCGGCGTTCACCAATCCCAAGGGATTTCACGTCAGCTAGCCACACCCACGACAATGTGCATACTTCACACTAATAAAGTTTTTGATACAAAAATACAAGGAAAAAAAATCAAAGAAAATACATTTAAAAAGTTGCGGGATACATACAGGCATAATTTTCACAGTACAAATAGCATGATACAGTAACATAATTATATTGCATATTAGATTCAAAAAGCAGCAAACGACAAATACTCATTCAGCCCTTTTGGTGCGATTACACCCAAGCGGTGAATCCACTCAGTCTCTCTCCTAAGTAATATTTTATTGCGGTCACCGCCACGAACAGGTCTGTCAACCTGATCGATCATGCGGTACCGCAAACTAGTAAGATGATGTTTCATTTCTAAGAAGTGACGGGCTACAGGTTGGTCACTGGTACCACTTTTTATTGCAGCTTTAATGGACGACCGGTAACCGGCCATTCTGTCCTTAAATTTGCATTGTGTCTTACCTATGTAGGTAAGACCGCAAGGACAAATTATCTGGTATATATATGCTGCCGTATGAGAATCTTTTTGCCTGACTGCGGATGATTAAAACTGTCACCTGATATCAAGTACTGACACGTAACACAGGTGCATCTGAAGCACCCTGGACGTTTAACCAAGAAATGGCTGTCAAGCTTTTTCTGAGAGATATCTGATTTGACTAGTAAGTCACGCAGATTCGAGCCCCTTTCATAACAGGGCATGATTGTGGTATTAGTGAATGGTAGTTGTTTGTCTGAATGCACGATAGGCCATTGGCTCCTTACAGTTTGCTGGATCTCTGTGGACATAACATTGAATTTATTCACCCATGGTAATCTTACATTTTCACTATTTATGCCTCTAGGTTTTTTCATTAATAAATTGTTACGATCCATACCCATGACTCTTTCTTTAGTTTTTAGGAGGAATGTGCGATCATATCCTCTGGCGATAAATCGCTCAATCAAGTCATCCAATTGTTTACTGGCGGCTTGATGGTCAGAGTTGATTCTGAAAATTCGAATCATTTGCGAATATGGAAGTCACTTTTTTGGATGGGTGGGGATGGCAGCTATTAATATGAAGACCGGTATTGCGGTCTGTGGGTTTATAAAAGACAGTTGTTGCAAAGTCACAGTTATCCTTAGAAATAACTACATCAAGAAAGTCAATTCTATTCAGATCCATAACAACATCATGGAATTCATCCTGAGTACCAGTCCATGTCAGGAAGACATCGTCGATGTATCGAACATACGACGATATCTTCCCGGCAATCATCAAATCAGTAAAGAAGACATATTGTTCAATGTAAAACATATAAATGTTTGCAAGCGCAGGGGCCACCGATGAGCCCATAGAGCAGCCCGTGCACTGCAAATAAAATGCTCCATCGAACATAAAGAAATTTTTGGTAAGTATAAACTCTAAAAGTAGTATAAAGAATTCAACATATGCATCAGAAAACATCTTACTCTCTTGCAAAAATCTTTTGACAGCCTCACACCCATCTTTGTGGGGAATAACAGTGTATAGGCTGACTACGTCAGCGCAAATCAATACAGTATCAGGCGTAAGATTGGAAAATACCTTGAGATGATTTAATAGAGCAGTAGTGTCCAGCAAAAAGTTCTCATGTTTCTGTACAAGCGGCTGTAAAACAGAATCGAGGTAAATCGAGGTGGGTTGTAGAAGGGACCCCCTGGACGATGTAATGGGACGGCCAGGTGGGGGATTAATGTCCTTGTGTACTTTTGGAAAAGTGTAGAACACAGGTATAATGGGGTGCTCGGGACATAACGCTTTAGCCAAATCAGTAGTGATGACACCCATGTCGACACCTCTGGTGAGAAGATTTTTTAAGACCTGTTTGAACACGTTTGTTGGGTCACTGTCCAATAACTGATAGGTAGATGGATCATTTAGCTGGCGTAACGCTTCAGTCACATACGCCTCACGATCCTGCAGCACAATAGCGCCGCCCTTATCTGCAGGTCGGATTATTAAATTGTCATTTTGTGACAGTGACTTCAAAGCAGCCCGTTCATTCACTGTGAGATTAGGATGACTGGTGATAGGTGTTTTGTTTAATTTGGCAACTTCTTGTTCAATCCTTCTTGAAAAAGTCTTTAAAGAGGCACTGTTAGACATAGGATCGAAACTCGATCTTGGTAGTAATTTGCGCACTTTATCTGGGACAGATGGTGGCGGAAGGTCAGTACGGGGCACAATGCTGTTAGCTTTATGAAAATATTCTTTCAATCTGAGGTTTCTTTGTAGGTGGTATTTTTCTATTTGCCACATTAGTTCATTAAACTGGCAATTTGGGACAAATAAAAGTCCTTTTGAAAGTAAGGCAATCTCAGATGTGCTTAACTCATATGAAGATAAATTGATGATCACTTCTTCTGCTTTGTGGCTTTTTTCGCCATTGTTTTGCCTTTTGCATTGGCCCCCACGACGCGTCCTCCTTCTGCAGGCGGGGGGTACTTGGACCTTGTTTTCACACCTAAAGGGACTGGTCTGCGGAATGGACCTTCGGTCTCGCTGCCAGTGCTGGTGTGATCTGCTGATGATTCAGTGTCCAGATTATTCCGATTATAAGCCCGTCGGAAGAAGGGGCGTCGTTGGTCATTACTCCGCCCTCCAGACAGCCACTGATACACTTTGTGTTGCTCATAGTCTGTAGTAACTTTATTTAATTTTTCTTTTTTGAATTTTAATAGTTCTCGCTTGTATGTAGCAAGTTGGCCACTCAGTTTATTAAGCCAGTCTCCTTCGGTGTCGTCAGTGAATGCAGGTAGATGTTTCTGCTCCAACAGGGTAATTTTATCTTTAGTGGCGTTACACTCCTTCTTTGCTTGTTCGATGACTAATAAAATAAGATCAAGGGAACATTTGTTTAATATTCCGATCCATTTCTTGCAAAATAGGGGATCGTAGCGCCCGATGGTGGGGCAGTTTTTCATTCTGAACCCTCGTGGAATCATTTTTGAGCGATAATAGTCACTCAAACAAATACCATGCAGTTTATGAATATTTTCATAAAGCTAACAGCATTGTGCCCCGTACTGACCTTCCGCCTCCATCTGTCCCAGATAAAGTGCGCAAATTACTACCAAGATCGAGTTTCGATTCTATGTCTAACAGTGCCTCTTTAAAGACTTTTTCAAGAAGGATTGAACAAGAAGTTGCCAAGTTAAACAAAACACCTATCACCAGTCATCCTAATCTTACAGTGAATGAACGGGCTGCTTTGAAGTCACTGTCACAAAATGACAATTTAATAATCCGACCTGCAGATAAGGGGGCGCTATTGTGCTGCAGGATCGTGAGGCGTATGTGACTGAAGCGTTACGCCAGCTAAATGATCCATCTACCTATCAGTTATTGGACAGTGACCCAACAAACTTGTTCAAACAGGACTTAAAAAATCTTCTCACCAGAGTTGTCGACATGGGTGTCATCACTACTGATTTGGCTAAAGCGTTATGTCCCGAGCACCCCATTATACCTGTGTTCTACACTTTGCCAAAAGTACACAAGGACATTAATCCCCCACCTGGCCGTCCCATTACATCGTCCAGGGGGTCCCTTCTACAACCCACCTCGATTTACCTCGATTCTGTTTTACAGCCGCTTGTACAGAAACATGAGAACTTTTTGCTGGACACTACTGCTCTATTAAATCGTCTCAAGGTATTTCCCAATCTTACGCCTGATACTGTATTGATTTGCGCTGACGTAGTCAGCCTATACACTGTTATTCCCCACAAAGATGGGTGTGAGGCTGTCAAAAGATTTTTGCAAGAGAGTAAGATGTTTTCTGATGCATATGTTGAATTCTTTATACTACTTTTAGAGTTTATACTTACCAAAAAGTTCTTAATGTTCGATGGAGCATTTTATTTGCAGTACACGGGCTGCTCTATGGGCTCATCGGTAGCCCCTGCGCTTGCAAACATTTATATGTTTTACATTGAACAATATGTCTTCTTTACTGATTTGATGATTGCCGGGAAGATATCGTCGTATGTTCGATACATCGACGATGTCTTCCTGACATGGACTGGTACTCAGGATGAATTCCATGATGTTGTTAATAAACATAACACTACTGAGTGTCCAGTTAAATTTACCATTCGCATGGATCTGAATAGAATTGACTTTCTTGATGTAGTTATTTCTAAGGATAACTGTGACTTTGCAACAACTGTCTTTTATAAACCCACAGACCGCAATACCGGTCTTCATATTAATAGCTGCCATCCCATCCCTCTAAAAATGGGACTTCCATATTCGCAAATGATTCGAATTTTCAGAATCAACTCTGACCATCAAGCCGCCAGTAAACAATTGGATGACTTGATTGAGCGATTTATCGCCAGAGGATATGATCGCACATTCCTCCTAAAAACTAAAGAAAGAGTCATGGGTATGGATCGTAACAATTTATTAATGAAAAAACCTAGAGGCATAAATAGTGAAAATGTAAGATTACCATGGGTTATGTCCACAGAGATCCAGCAAACTGTAAAGAGCCAATGGCCTATCGTGCAATCAGACAAACAACTACCATTCACTAATACCACAATCATGCCCTGTTATGAAAGGGGCTCGAATCTGCATGACTTACTAGCCAAATCAGATATCTCTCAGAAAAAGCTTGACAGCCATTTCTTGGTTAAACGTCCAGGGTGCTTCAGATGCACCTGTGTTAAGTGTCAGTACTTGATATCAGGTGACAGTTTTAATCATCCGCAGTCAGGCAAAAAGATTCTCATACGGCAGCATTTGACATGTAATAGCACTTATGTTATATACCAGATAATTTGTCCTTGCGGTCTTACCTACATAGGTAAGACACAATGCAAATTTAAGGACAGAATGGCCGGTCACCGGTCGTCCATTAAAGCTGCAATAAAAAGTGGTACCAGTGACCAACCTGTAGCCCGTCACTTCTTAGAAATGAAACATCCTCTTACTAGTTTGCGGTACCGCATGATCGATCAGGTTGACAGACCTGTTCGTGGCGGTGACAGCAATAAAATATTACTTAGGAGAGAGACTGAGGGGATTCACCGCTTGGGTGTAATCGCACCAAAAGGGCTGAATGAGTATTTGTCGTTTGCTGCTTTTTGAATCTAATATGCAATATAATTATGTGGTACTTGTTTCCTAGCACGGCCACAATCTTATGGATCGTGTACCTTTAAGTTAAGGTACACGATCCATACGATGGACCCGATTTCCTTTGAAATCAGGTCCATTTTGCCGGCTAGGACACAATATCGGGGGCATCGCGTCGGTCGGGACCATTAACATTGGTCCCGACGCGACCGACGCGATGCCCCCGATATTTCCATAGGCTTCAATGTTAAAAATATTTTAACATTGAAATCGTGTCGGGAAAGGTAAAATATCGGGGGCATCGCGTCGGTCGGGACCATTAACATTGGTCCCGACGCAATGCCCCCGATTTTTCAATAGGCTTCAATGTTAAAATATTTTTTAACATTGAAATCGTGAGAAAATGTGAAAAATGTGAAATGGGCCAATATGACCCATTTCACATTATAGATGTCCCCGTCGTCACCCCACGATAGACGCGGTGCGCGTCCTCCGACCTTTTCATTCCCCTACTATCCACGTCGGCGTGGAGTTGAGAACAGAATAGTGTGGCGAGCGCAGCGAGCCACCGAGCCCGAAGCGTGGCGAGCGCAGCGAGCCCCGCGAGGGGACGCGTATAACTTCACAGGTATACGCGTCCCTGCGCGGGGCTCGCTGCGCTCGCCACGCTTCGTGCTCGGTGGCTCGCTGCGCTCGCCACACTATTCTATTCTCAACTCCACGCCGACGTGGATAGTAGGGGAATGAAAAGGTCGGAGGACGCGCACCGCCGCCCCTCGCGGGTTCGCTGCGCTCGCCACGCTTCGGGTTGGCGTCTATCGTGGGGTGGGGTGTACGTCGTTAAATTTGGGGGGGTTGGGAATATTTTACATTGAATCCAATGTAAAATCGGGTCCCAGGGACCTGATTTACATTTCATTCAATAAAAAAATCGGGTCGAAAATCGGTCGGTCGCGTCGATCGCATTGCATGCAACCAAATCGCATGCGATGCGATCGACCCGATTTTTCCGACACGACCACCCTGATGTAAATCGGTGTGGCCGTGCTAGGAAACAAGTACCAATTATGTTACTGTATCATGCCATTTGTACTATGAAAATTATGCCTGTATGTATCCCGCAACTTTTTAAATGTATTTTCTTTAATTTTTTTTTCTTTTTATTTTTGTATCAAAAACTTTATTAGTGTGAAGTATGCACATTGTGGTGGGTGTGGCTAGCTGACGTGAAATCCCTTGGGATTGGTGAACGCCGGTTACTACTCCCACCTCTTGATCACCTGTAATGCTATAAAATGTCACTGCACTTACCTGTCTATTATCCTGATGATAGTGCCAATAAACGAGCACTGAAACGTTGACCACCAGACACTGTACTGTCGTTTCTTTGATTACAAGACCAGAGTGCCGCCCTTCGTTCCTGTATATATATATATATATATATATCTATATATATATATATATAGATATATATATATATATCTATATATATATATATATATATATATATTATTGGTAACAATTAAATTAATTCTTCCTCCTGCAGAGTTAAAAAACAAGGCTGATCGTTGTTGTTTGACTTTTAGCACTCGGACAAATCTGCCCGCCACATTTGTGCCTTCCATAGAGGAATAGATGAGAAAGATCTTCAATGATTAAAGAAAAAAAATGACACGTTATAGTCAAATTTTATTAATGACTCAACTATATGCATTCATGGGATAATTAACTATTCACAGGTGAAATTAGCTGATAGGAGTTCCTGTCAAGAACAAATCAAATTAGATTTGATTGTATCAATAAGTTTCAACCAGTGTCCCACGGTTATCAAGCTATCAAAGAAATTTGTCCACTCTATTCCTTTGGTGAAAAAAAAAACTTTAATTATCCAGTCATGGAGTTTGTGGCAGGTCATTAATAAAACCTACTTATCTAGCTGTAGGTTTTGGAGTTTTACAGTTATCTGCACACCATCTAAATAAACAAATTGAGTTCTCTCCTTAAAATTATTATAGATTCGTCTCGCAAAAGTATTCAATGGATATTTAAAAATTGAACTTTGCTGGATTTTACTATACAATGTAGGGCATAAACAAAAAAAGATATTTACTCATTGTGTTCACCTTTTGCTGAAATGAAATTATGCAGCTCTTTCTGCATTGATGAATCTAACCAGCCTGCACATGCAGATAACAGGGCAATGATTTGTTGGCATACTTCTTTGTTAATGTATATTTATGCGCCCCTTCTGTTATGCATGCATTATTTATTCTTTCTACATACATCAGTGACATGTACAACCATAAGAATACATTATTTTAAAACATTATAATTAATATAGGAAATACAGATATCTCTTTAAATATTATTATTATTACTATCAATTCATTCTAAATCTTCAGTTGTTATATACACTACATACGGTCTAGTACATAAAAAAACATGATTACACTGTTTAAGGCAATATATATATATATATATATATATATATATATATATATATACATACATACAATAGTCCAAGATCCCATAAGGGAATAAACAGCACTCAGGAGACGGTTCAGATGAATCAAACAGACACAGTGTATATATATATATATATATATATATATATATATATATATATATATATATATATATATATATATATATATATATATATATATATATATATATATATATATATATATATATAGTACAAATATTGTACATATAATTTTCAATACTGTAAGCCATATTTTATTAGGGTTTGCAGAAGACTTAATGGTACACCTGTACATAATAGTATCAATTGTTTAATGATGATTTTTTTGTATCAATTGTTGTATATAGAGTTGGCTTAATATACTTATATTTATTAAACTTTTGCAGTCCAGTTTTTTTTTTTTTTTTTGCAATTCAAACTGTCTGGTTTAAATTTTTAAATTCATTGTAATTGTTTTTATTTATTTAAAAATGATCTATGTTGAATAATGTTAATGTTCGTATTTTAAAGTGGCTCACCAATGGCTGCACAGCTCAGTAAATATATGTTCCCCAAGTCTGTGTCCCTCATCAGGATATATCTATTGTATATTTGTACGTGTGATATATATCTGTACTTATATATCTGTACTATCACTGTTTACATGTTCCTACCCTGGCAGTTGCACCGCAATCCAAATCTAATTCCTAGTATACGCAAATATAACTGGCCAATAAAGCTTATTCTGATTCTGATTGGATCTGCTACTAGCGCTAGGGCAGTTGAGCCTGACTAGACATTGGACTCACTGGTGTTCTCTTTGCTTTCTGTCTTATGCTGATTTTTTTTATCAATATATTTTATTAAATTTAACATTTAATATACAGCTTACAATGTTAAAGAGCATCAATAGAAACATACATATATACATAGAATGAAATATTCAGCTTTACAAATTTTGCAGAGAACATTGGCCCTTATTCTGGTTGGTGCGGATATGTCCACGTGCGTTCGTTCCGCCGATGTTTTGTGTTTGCGCATGTGCAGAGGCATATCTGCGCATGTGCGAAAGGGACATACGTCCAAATTCCGCATGAATTGTTTACACTGCAAACAGGGGGAGGAGAGGGGCGTGAAGGGCTGTTTGGCCTCATTAACATATGCATACGCCCCGCGTTTCATGGGCGTTCCCATGAAAACGCTGGGCGTACGTATGGTAATGCGGCCGTGACGCACGTGTAGGGGGCGGACATATGACATTGTCGGATGTCAGCTGCCCGCCCAGATCGCTGCTTTTGCACGGAGAAATGCCCGAGTGGTCTAAGCTCGCGGGAGCTGCCTGACCACTCGGTCCTGCATTCGATGGTATGCGACCATCGAATGATGGGGGAGGTTCCCAGAGATGGAGGAGGTGTATACATGAGAAATCCACTCGTGCTCCGTGCGGACAGCGGCTTACCGCATTCGGATGGAGTGAGCGATCCGTACGGAAGGCAGGGTTTAGGACGCACGGTCCTGGCCGCATAGTCGGCTCCGGCCGCACAGACCAGAATAAGGCCCATTGTGACACTTTTTTCAGAACACTGGAATTTCTATTTTTAACTCAAAATTAGTTACAAACGTTAAAATTATGAAACGACATTAAAACAAGACAAAAATTATATATATATATATATATATATATATATATATATACAGGTTGAGTATCCCCTATCCGAAATGCTCGGGACCACGAGCATTCCGGATAGGGGAATTTTCCGGTTTTTGGAATAAATTTGTGTAGCCATACTTACCTGTCCCCTGAAGGTGTCCGGTGGTCCCTCGGTGTCCGCGCAGTCCCCGGGCGTCCACAGCAGGCCTCCGGCATCTTCTCCTGGTCTCCAGCGGTCCCAGGAATGCATTGCGCGAGTCTGCGCGCGCACCGGTGACATCACCGGCGCGCGCGCACACTCGCGCAATGCATTCCTGGGACCGCTGGAGACCCTGGAGAAGATGCCGGAGGCCTGCTGTGGACGCCCTGGGACTTGGTAAGTATGAAAAGAGGGTTAGGGGGGGTTAAAAAAAAAAAAAAAATTCGAATGATTCCAAAAACCACGGTTTTTGGAATAATTCGGATAGGGGATGCACGGATAGGGGATACTCAACCTGTATATATATATATAAAGATAATTGCCCAGGTGAATTTATATATATATATATATATAAATATATATATATATATATATATATATATACAGATAATTGTAATCCAGCGGCACTCTGAAGACTTTTGTCAGTCAAATAAAGAATACAATAGACTCTGTAGAGCATGGGTCCTCAAACTGTGGCCCTCCAGATGTTGTGAAACTACAAATCCCAGCATGCCTTGCCACAGTTTTAACACTCCCTTATAGCAAAACTGTGGCAAGGCATGCTGGGATTTGTAGTTTCACAACATCTGGAGGGCCGCAGTTTGAGGACCCATGCTGTAGAGCTTTCAGCTATAGGCTGAAAGCTCTACAGAGTCTATTGTATTCTTTATTTGACTGACAAAAGTCTTCAGAGTGCCGCTGGATTACAATTATCTGCATATTTTTTCTTTTGATAAAGAAAACTGAAGGCACCTGGACAAGGTGTTATATAACAGTGCGAGTGCCGGCTACATGAAAAAAAAAAAATATATATATATATATATATATATATATATATATATATATATAGAGAGAGAGAGAGAGAGAGAGAGAGAGAGATCTTTTCCATTGAAGCCTCTTCCAAGACTCTTCATCCCGGGGATCTCCTAAATCTTCCTCCCATTGCCGTTCAAATTTGGAAGCGGGAGGTTCAGATGAATGCAATAACAAATTATATAATGACGAGATCATTCCCTTCATGAGGGGTTCATCTAAACATATAGGTTCTAATGGTGACTTTAGAATTTTGGTGGGGAATTGAAGAGTATCTACAAAGTTCTTTAATTGTAGGAACATGAAGGCATTCAAATCTGGGTAAGAATATTTTTCTTGCATATCTCCTAAACTCATACACTTTCCCTCTTGAAGGACATCTGCTACAAAAATTATTAATTTAGTAATCCACTTTGCTGCTATAGCTTTTGGTCTTCCCTGTTTAAAAGATTTATTATTCCATAGTGGGGTAAGTGGAGATGGATTAGACAGTAATTTATATTTTCTAATCCCCTGGTTCCAAGTTGAACAGGTGAAATTAATTACAGGATTGCTAGTGACCTCTAGAGTCTACATATTGAGGGAAGCATCAATACAAGAGGGAGCGATTCAATTCCACTAGAACTCATTTCAAGGTCGACCCATCCAGGACCTAAAGTAGACGCAAACCAGACCACTTCCTGACTAAGATGTGTTGCCAAATAATATAATTTAATATCAGGGAACCCGCGAACCCCACTGGAGGTTTCTTTTCATAAAGTTAAAAAACTAATTCTGGAATTTTTTCCTTTCCAGACAAATTTTATAAACCAATTATAGAGCTGCGAGAGAATCTAACTAGGAACATTAACTGGCAGTGTTTGAAATGTGTAGAGAAGGCGTGGTATATTTCATTTTGAGAGCAATTATTCTACCAAACCAGGATATATAATATGATTGCCATGTGTTTAAAACCTTTTTTATTGACCTGAGAATTTTTGGAAAATTAGAACTATATAATGAGTTATAATCCCTAGTAATATAAACGCCAAGATATTTTATTTTATCTGTCTTCCATGTGAAATTATATTTTGTTTTAAGAGGGTGTAAAAGTTCATGAGGCAAGTGAAAAGGTAGAGCCTCAGTTTTTGTATGGTTGATCTTATAGCCAGATAAATTACCATATGATTTAAGAATATTAAATAAATTCGGGAGTGAAATTTGGGGTGAAGATAAGGTGAGTAATACGTCATCCGCAAATAACAAAATTTTATAGTTCTTCAGGCTGATCAAAATTCCTTTTACCGACCTGGACTGACGAATGGTTCAATAGTTAAAGCAAAGATAAGGGGAGACAAAAGGCACCCCTGTCTTGTGCCATTTGGTATTGGAAAGAAGTTTGACACTATAACATTGACCATAATTTTTGCAGAAGGCACTCAATATAATGCTAATATACCCTGTAAAAATGGACCATCCAAACCGAAATGACGCAGAGTTTCAATCATAAAAGGCCAGCTAATCCTATATAATGCCTTCTCGGCATCTAGAGAAAGCATTATTGCAGGACTTTTCCTGGAATTAATAATGTGTATCAGGTTAATAACCTTTCTAGTATTATCACGGGCCTGACGACCTCGTATAAACCCTACTTGATCTTTATCTACTAAATACGGTAAGATAGTGTTTAGGCGAGATGCCAAAATTTTTGTGTATAGTTTTAAGTCATTATTCAGTAGAGAAATTGGCCTATAATGGGCACAATTTGTTGGGTCTTTCCCTTCCTTATGAATGACAATTATACATGCCTCTAAAGCTTGTGGAGAGAATGGCGCCCCATTCATGATACTATTAAATAAAGTGATTAAGTGGGGGGCTAAAACCGCTGCGAAGACTTTATAATAAGCCGCAGTAAACCCTTCTGGGCCTGGTGCCTTATTAGACTTGGAAAGTTTAATCATTTGCAGTATCTCTTCTTCAGTAATAGCTAAGCCTAAGGTTTTAGTAGCTTCTTGAGATAAGTGTGGGAGCTTGCATTTCTTTAAAAATTGTTGTATCGAAGATGTAAGCGATGAAGAATGATTTTGAGAAGTATTATATAAATTTGAGTAAAATGACAGAAATTCCTCTGTAATGTGTTTTGGGTTATAAATCTGTTTGCCCAATGATGTTTTAATAGAGAGAATGTTATTATGAGATAGATTTGATCTCAACTTAGAAGCTAAGATACGGTCTGCTTTATCGCCTTTCTCATAACAAGATTGATTAAGCCATTTTAGCGAATTTTCTGCTTGATGAGTGAGAAGGAGGTTTAGTTCTCCCCTCGCCGACTGTAAGCGGGATAAAACCTCTGCTGGACTCGAAGATTTATGTTTTTCATCTAGAATTTTTAGTTGTTCTGATAGTGTGCCAATTTCCTGTGATCTAGTTTTTTTTAGCATGTGCAGAAATGCTTATCAAATGTCCCCTAAGCACTGCTTTATGTGCTTCCAATAACAGCATTGGGCATGTCTCTGGTGTGTTATTGAGATCAAAATAATCTTGTCATTTATCAAATATGAGGTCTTGTTTTGTGGATTAAGGAGGATACGATCATTAAGTCGCCATTGCCCAGGGCCTTTATTCATCACTGTGTCTTGTATATCCACACTCACTGGACCGTGGTCTGACCAGGTCCGTGGCATTATAGACACATCAACAATGGACTGAGTCAATTCAGGACTGAAAAATATCATGTCCACTCTAGTGTAGACCCAGTGCAATGGCGAAAAGAACGTATAATCCCTTGCAGAGGGTTCTCTAATTCTCCATGTATCAAATAAAAGTTGGTGGGAAAGAAGATTAATCAACGATGATGAGGCCCCAGATGAGATTTTCTGAACCGATTTGGGTAATAGATTAGATCTGTCTAGCTGTTCATCTATAATAGTATTAAAGTCTCCCGCTAGGATCACATTTCCTCTACCATGTAAAGAAATATGTCCATCTAAAGTTTTGAATAAGGGAGATTGGTTCTGGTTGGGAGCATAAATGTTGATTAGTGTATATGGTGTATTACGAATATTACCTTGTATAATTATAAATCTCCCCTCAGGATCTCAAATAATATTGGATTGAGCAAATTTTATATGAGCTGCAATAAGAATAGCCACTCCTTTTTTTTACGCTGTGGATCACATGCATGATAAACATTAGGGAAACGCCTACTCCTTAGTTCTGGATGGTGAGTTCCCGAGAAATGAGTCTCCTGTAAAAATACAATGTCTCCTCTAATTTGTTTAAGACTTAAAAATAACATTGTCCTCTTTTGTGGGCTATTAAGTCCTCTTACATTTAGGGACACTATTTTGAGTACCCTTGAAATATATCGTTAAAATGCAGCTTTGTCACAAATAGAAATGTAAAGATTTTGTTTTGACTTTGGGGCATAGGGTAATTTTGCAGGTCATTTTTAAATACAAAAAAAGAAAAGGGAGGGGAGGACAGGAACAGAATTTGAGTCTGTTCCGAATATCGGACCCAGGAGTAAAAGTGGCTAAATAGCCAAATTCGTCCGATGCCGGACCTAATGTCCGGTTGGGAGTTAGCCTCATGTGCTCTCAAGTCATCAACGTACTTGAGAACCAATAAAATAGGGACCAAATAAACAAGATCACAGGCACGCAATCCAGTTTGCTGCATTTATAGTTCTTATTTAACTATATTCAAACCTTTTATCATGTTTTTTTTTTTTTCCGTACTGAACTAAAAAGGGGGGTGCTTAACCCCAAATATAAATTAGACACTCTAAACATTTAATGATCAGAAATTACATCTACTCATTTATGAATTATGCTGTATCTTATTTAGAATTACTCTACCACTAATGAGTTACTACCCTTATAATAGCTATCTGAAATAACGTTTTAAAATATCGTCTAACACTAACTAAATTAACCAAAAGACTCCATAAGATACACATCCTCAATTACACCCACGTTACGTGATAGCTTGAAGATGTGTTCTGACTTATTTTTACTTTTACTGTTACTAATATATTTACTTATAGTATGAATTTTTAAGAAGTTCAGGTTATAATTCTTGTGCTTGAGCCCACTGTCTGCCATTCCTCTCTCAGGGGAGATTTTTGAATTGGACCTTTGTGGGCATTTAAAGATGGATTTGGACAGGGAAGCTTCAATGAATGAAGTATCCGCAGAGCTTCATCTGGAGTTCTTGCAGATAGGATTTTATCTTCTGATCTTACTTGTAATGCAAATGGAAAGCCCCATCTATATCTAATCTGGTAGTCTCTAAGAATTTTAGTAATCTCGCTCATCTCTCTTCTTTTTCCCAGAGTAATTGGTGATAAGTCCAGGAATATTAATAAAGTTACACCCTCAAAGACGATTTGAGCAGTTTTGCGGGCTTGAATATAAATTTTGTCTTTTGGCTGAAAGTAGTGGGGTTTTGAGATCGAGGTCGGAGAGCTCGGTGAGCACGATCTAGAATTAGCATTTCTTCTGGAATTGAAGGGGCTAGAGATCGGAAGAGACAAAGAAGATAGTTTTCTAAGTGAGGTGCCTCCACTGGTTCTGGAATGTTCCTTATACGGAGGTTATTCCGTCTACCGCGATTGTCCAAATCCTCATGTTTATCAGATAAAAGGAGAATGTCATGACGCATTTCAATACTACTTTGTTCTGACATCTGTTGGTAGGTAGCTATTTCGTCATTTTTCATCTCTAGTGCATTTACCCTGGTTCCTTAATCATCTATAGTAGTTTTAAGCCCTGAGACAGCGTTATGTACCTCATCATGAATCATTTGGCGGAAGTTGCGCAGTTCAGATAGGATAGTGCTTATGTCTGCCTTTGTCGCTGGAGCTGAAGATACATCCATATCAGAACTTTCTAATGAAGCACCTCCCGGTGAAGGAGACAGGGCAGCTCTTTGCGAGCTAGGTACAGGGTTAACATATGATATTAGAGACTGAGAATCTGTCTTCTTTTTCTTATTTGGCATTTGATGTGCTATGGTTTTATAAGGTATAGAGAAATGATTAGAAAGGCTATAGTTCCGTTTTCCAGTGTTACGCTCCTGGGATTAACATATCCCATTTTTACATTTGGAGATTGGTGATTAGAATAAGCAATTAGAACTCCTAGATATGTTTTGAAACTATGTTTGGAAGTGAAGTGCTGTGCTCCTATGCCTGGCTCAGGGTACCACATTTAACATGCATATGCAAATACTGAATAATGCTGAAACTTGAGTGTGTTGCCAGATATCTGTAAGATTTTTTGCATTACTACACCTAGTATATTTTTATTGAAGAGCAGCTGCTGGATGAGACATAAGAGTTTTTTGCAGAAACCCTATCTGGTGACTGGTTTAAGGCTGCCTGCTGGCTTTAGCTGCTGCGTAGGTCCAAACATAGAGTCCCTTAACCTGTACTTGTGATGAGCAGTAGGCTGGGTACCTGAGATAAAGGCTGTAACTGTCAGAGTAGCTCTTCAAGATGGCTGCTATAACTGTCAAATTTTATTATTTTTATTTTGCACTGCTAACTTGTTATACTTATGGGGTCTGTGAGGATGTCTGCGGGCACTGTAATACTTTAGATTTTTGGTAATGGGTTTAAGACGCTGGACCACAGGGATCACACTAGTAAAGCAAAGCCCTCCCAGTTCCACAGCAGCGCCTCCCTTCCTCGGTCACCTGATTCCAAGATGGCGCTGTCCCGACAGCAGGGAGAAACGAGCGCACTGCCAGCTGCATGGAGCCGCCAGGAGACATGTCCAGCACCTCCGACCAAGGTGAGGAGGACCGGCCACATGCTATCAGCACCTCCGGGGGTGAGACTTGATCTTTTTAATGTTTTTCAGCTGGGCGGCAGCTGCGTAGCAGACCCGTCCCCAGCTGCTGTCACCAAAGATGTCACACTGCACCTTTACTCCTCTCCGTCTCCTCAAATGACTCCCTAAGTTGGAAGGGATCCAGGGGATAACTTGAAAATGATTTATCCCTTGATTAAAAATCCTGTATTTAGCTTAATTTCAGGAGCTCACTATTTCTACTTCTACCTTCCTCAGCCATTAGGCCACGCCCCCCTATGCTGATTTTTTTGGAGCACCGCAACCCACACTATTATATTTCCTCCCCATGTCCATCATGAAAAATTCATGTTGACCTTTTGACCAAGTCGACTTTTGACCATGTCGAACTAATGCATGTTGACCTTTTTCATGTATCAACCTTTTGACTGTCTACATAGACACTGCCAACCTAATGACTGCATCCCCATGGATCTCATGTGACCTCTGTTGAGCTGCATAATGAGTTTGTCAGTGTGCAGTTGCCTTTACATTTCACAAGAACTTTATTCAGATATTCTCCAGCCTCTCTCCCATTGACTGTATTGCGAGACATCTGGGCTAGTGTTAAGTAGCTGCACCCAGGTGCCTTACGTCTTTTAGGTTTCATGTCCATTTTATGTCTATTTTTTACCATTAAACAAATCTCCTTTTTACTAAGTGGAGATTTATCCTTTTATTTGTGATTCACACAATTATTGGGAGGACCCCACTTCTAAATATACCTTTTATAGGAGGATCAAAGTCTTTTGCTGTGTTAGTATGGTACGCATTATTTGAAGATAATCAAATATTGGTATTACATTTCTGTCTTCTTCATGAGGTGATCCCAAGGGAGTTGAAAATATACCTTTATATGCATGGTACCACCACTATCTTTGTGAATGGGGTACGTCTCTCCCATTCAGGAGTAAAACCATATGCTTACCATTCCACCTTCAGTGCTCTTATATCTATTTAATTTTTCTTTCACATCCCCTTCATCTTGGTCTGTGTATCAATATTGGTACAATTGGAGGAGACTGGTCATAGGGGGGACACATAAAGATATGAGAGGACCACGGCAGGTTGCTGTGTGAGTATGGTTATGGTACGCATACCGCGCATAACATTTGGATCCGGTAATCTGTTTGTTATATTACCACGGTGACCATTAAAGATACCTTTATGTACCCAATATTTCTTTGCATTGTGTGAGTTGGGTACACCCTCTTGCTCTTCTGGATCCATATATATATATATATATATATATATATATATATATATATATATATATATATAAGAAAAAGAATAGGGGTGCGCTGATTTACTATATGTAAAGCCACTTAGTGGTACACTTAGTACCACTAAGTGGCTTTACATATAGTAAATCAATCAAATAGATAAAAGCAAGTAAACATTTATTGGTGGTTTGTCCAGCAATGCATTTTTATTTTCACTGTTTTAGATTATTTCACTTGTGCCACATATAATTTAGATCCGCGGCCCGATGTGTTTCGTCCCTTAGGACTTCATCAGGGGCGATGAACCAATCCAAGGCAGTAGAAATTTCCTGTGTACTGTATTAGTGGAGTTTTAATCTTCTGATCGTTTATTAGGGCTACCAATTAGGGTGGACAGAGATCTCTCAGGTAAATTTCTTACACAATTTGGCAACGTTCTTCAATGGTGGATTAATCCAGCCAATTAGAATGAGCGTGGTCACTGAGACCAGAATTAGATGGATAATTTTCACACAGGTAAAGGTGATGTTCAATACGGTGTCCCTCTGTTCATGGTAGTGAATAAATATGCAGCTTCAAAATTAGGTTGCTAAAGCTGAAAGAGGGGCTAGTTCATAGACAAAGGTGTGTTCAGTAAAGGATCTGTTCACAATTCATGCGGCTTCTAAATATCTTCCCATATATATATATATATATATGACTAAGGTGCTGAGAAGCACCGAAACAGCCTGTCGGGTGTGATGACTGGTTGTTGGAGGAAGAACGCAGTGATTATGGCTTTCTACTAAACATGCTAAGTAGACGTTTCCTCCTGCATTTTTTAACCTCTTTTTGCTCCGATTTGCACTATTATGCCTTTCATTAATAAATGATTTTTTTGGATGTTGCTGGCTCTCTAATGCATTTTTGTATTATGACCAATTTGTGAGCTCCAGCACTCTTTGGATTGTCCTGTGTGTGCAGCCTTGACTCATGGTCTTGCTATATATATATATATATATATATATATATATATATATATATATATATATATATATATATATATATATATATATATATATATATACATATATATCATCAAATACAATTGGGCATCTTTCTTACAAATGTCTTTTTAATTAAATTTTTTATGTAACCCAACACATTGCAATTATCTGTGAGAGCTACATCACAAAGCTAGTGAGCTGAATTCAGCGCCCACCGCCACTGTCCATCATCTATATCGATTTTCTAAAGGATTTTCTGTGGTCCTTTACTGTGGTGATTCAACATAGGAACAGAGTAGAAGGTGCACCATACACCATTTAAATTTTTATATATAATATATGAGGTTTTCTTGAACCCCTATAATGTTAGGGACGTGCCCTACTAGGTCACCTTGACCATTGGTGGACAGGCTCATACTATTGACCAATACTATGCCAAGAACCATATATATTATATATAAAAATGTAAATGGTGTATGGTGCACCTTCTACTCTGTTCCTATGTTGTAATTCTAAGTGTCAGTTTGGTAGCACATCCCATTATTAGTAGCTAGGATGGGCAGTCCAGCCCCCCGCCACCCCCCCTCCTTTATGTGGTGAGGCAGCAGGGAAGGCATTCTGTTTGCTCCTTGGGCCTTTAATTCTTTCCTTTTTTACAGCTCTATTTATGGTCAGCACTCACTGTATTCCTCAGCGGGCCTTTTTTGCCCCAGTATGAGAAAGAAAAACCACATGGTGCAGATGCACACTCCACATTATTCATCTAAATTCGAGGTTCTTGGTATATTAATTGGCCAATAAATATTTGCCTACCAATCAGCTTCACAGTGACCTTGTTATCTCTGGTGGGTCCCTAATACTAAGTTTGGTTCAGGGAAATGGGACCCCCAAAAAGCCAGTGAAAGGCAGTCCCCCCAGGGCAGCACACCAATAAATATCGAAAGTGTTAGTGTGTTATGTGTTAATAAGAAGGAAGCATAACTTAGGTGTTAAAAAGTGTTATTAAACTGAAAGTGCTAGAAAGTATAATGTTAATGAAAAATAAATAAATAGTGCTAAATAAATGTTTAAGGTGTGCCACCCCAAGGCAGCCCAGCAACACAGCCCAAAGAGGAGACGCAACCCAAATCAATCCAAAGCACTAGTACATTGTGTACATTTTTATGTCTTACCTTAATTGTGCCTTGAGTTTGCAGTCTGTGGGTACAAGGGACCAAACTAGTAAAAAATGTTGGCATCACACTGCCCTGTACATGCACTGCTACCACAGTCATCGGCAGGTTAACTGACAAATCCTGCTCCATTGTAAGCTCTACAAGTGTAACAATAAGTATGGCTGCATTACTATTTGCATAATAAAACACACTGAATGGTGAAGCTCCATTCAAGCTGTTATTGCAGGCATGTGTAAACTATGGCCCTCCAGGTGTTGTGAAACTACACATCCCAGCATGCCTTGCCACAGTTTTAGCATTCCCTAAGAGAAAAACTGTGGCAATGCATGATGGGACTTGTAGTTTCACAACAGCTGAAGGGCCATAGTTTGGACATGCCTGTGTTATTGGATCATTTCACAATCTGCTGGTGTGTACTGTATGATTGACCAACCAGCATTGTACACATCTAAAACATTTTTCCACATCTTTGTGTCAATCCTGTTTCAGACTTTGTTGCTTTATGTTTTTGCTTGCCTGCTGCTATTAAAAGCTGCTTGTCTACATATCATTATTTTTTTTACTTTTAGCTATTTGTCTGCCTGCTTTGGAATTCTTATTCTGGCCTGTGTGACTTGTTTTTATATGATTTATATTGGTTATTATAGCTAGAGATGAGCAGGTTTGGTTTTCTGAGCAGGTCAGAGTCCTGACATTGGATGTCATATCTCTTTCAGGTACTTGTTTAGTTTCACGGCGGCAGCTGATGCTACGCTATGTTTGAATCTTGGCAGCACGCCAACGGCTGCCTTACTTCTCTAAGCTACGTTATCAGCGTAGCGCCGGAAGCAGCGCTACGGTAAGATCATCCCAACTGTTGCCTTACTTGTGTAGTTTACGGCGGCAGCCTAAGCTACGTTATCAGGCTAGGCGGCCGCCGTGAAACTACACAAGTAACTACCGTACTGTTGCCGGGAACTGCATCTCTGTCCCCGGCGTCCCTGTCAAGCCTAGTCAATGCCTCTCTCACACCACCGGCGCCAGCATGATCACCTCTCTTTGGCGGAGAGGTGATCATGCTGGCGCCGGGGGAGAGGCACTCCATCCTTTTGACACGCAGTAGCATCACAGACGCTTCTGCAATGATACGCTCCTGCGTCTGAGTAGCTATTGCTCAGATGTATGATATGGCAGGTGTGTTCCTGAAAAACCCAACTATCCATGGCAGCCCGAAGCGTGGCGAGGGGCAGTGATACCCTTCCTCCCGACCTTTTCATACCCCCACTATACACGTCGGCACGGAGTTGATTTTATATAGTGTGGCGAGCCAAGCGAGCCCCATGAGGGGATGCAGATTACATGTAAGGTAATCCGCGTCCCCTCGCGGGGCTCGCAGCGCTTCGGGCTCGGTGGTTCGCTGCACACACTGCCACACTATCGAAAATAAACTCCACGCCGACGTGGATAGTGGGGGTATGAAAAGGTTGGGAGGACGCTTAATGTGTCCCCTCATGGTGCTCGCTATGGGTGTTTCAGGAACACATTCACACCTGCCATATCATACATATGAGCAATAGCTACTCAGACGCAGGAGCGTATCATTTCAGGAGCGTCTGAGATGCTCCTGCTTGTCAAACAGATGGAGTGCCTCTCCCCCGTCGCCAGCATGATCACCTCTCCGCCAAAGAGAGGGGGTCATGCTGGCGCCAGTGGTGTGAGAGAGGCGCTGACTAGGCTTGACAGGGACGCCGGGACAGAGATGCAGTTCCCAGCAACAGTACGGTAGCTACTTGTGTAGTTTCACGGCAGCAGCCTATGCTGATCACAAAGCTTAGGCTGCTGCCGTGAAACTACACAAGTAAGGCAGCCAGATATGCTATGCTACTTCTGACTGACTACGCTAACTACGCTGGGCGTGGGAACACAAGGCAAATTCTGAAAGGGACGCTACGCTAAGTACATAACTGCCGCCGTGAAACTAAACACAAATAGACTTTTTTTAAAGATAATAAATGTATCTGGATATTTGCAGTGGCTTTTGGCTTCAACTGTGTCTCGGTTTGAACAGATCCATGTCTTTGCTTGCATCGGGGTCTCAAACTGCTGGGACTGATCTAAGTTGTCCGAGACTGACTGGGGCCATCTAGCAAAGCATTACCAGACTGGATTTTACACTCTGGGCAGTATTCAATGACCAAAATTGCGATGTGCAGTGAATCCTGTTTAGAATTCGCTGCACAGTCGCCGTGTTCCGGAGCGCTGGAGCCCTCGCTGCCAGCCCTCGCTGACACACTATTCAATGAGGCAGGGGCTCGCTGCCCCTGTTGGCGAATGTTAACCCCTGTGGCGGACGATGCAGGGAGCCGAAGGCCATCAGCAGGCAGGGAGATGAAAGTCTCCCTGCCTGACCCAGAACGTATGTGGGGGTCGTCACGTTTTGTGAAGTACCAGCTGGAGTGTAACGGAGGCTGGGTGCTTTGATGTAGGGCTGTTGCATGAACGACAGAAGGGAGTGAAGCAATTGGATAAAATTAAACCTTTTTTAATAAGGATATTGCGGTACAAGTTATGAATGATGGCACAAGGAATAACTGTAGACATTGATAAATTGGAAGAAGACAATAATATACAAAACTTATTGAAGAGCTTTGAAGATGATTGATAAGTTGAATGATTGGATGATTGCAGGGTTGGATGATTGGGTGATTGAAAGAAGGATTGGATGATTGGATGATTGGATGATTAGAGGATTGGATGAAGGATTGGATGATTGGTTGAAGGAATGGAATAAGAAGAAGATGAAGTCCAGATGAATCAGTGCTGAGTAGGATCATAGCTGCAGAACCAGGGATGCGACTACAGAAATAACCATCAGGAATGAAGAAGAAGATGACACCCTTTGGGGTGTTAACCTTGTCCTATCATTATAGGCGCCAGTGGGTTCTGTGTTGATATGGTAACGCAGTGGACGATCAGCAGAGAGAATGGAGTAGACTTCACCAGGATGCACGATAGAACTGTAGTGGGAACTACAGGTAGCCAGGAGTACTTAATGATGTGAACGGGTGGACATCATTGTACTGACTGCCGATCTGGCCCGGCAAGTCAGTATTTGAAGGCTGAGCTGAGTGGTGATTGGCTGAGCGTGTGAGCTCACAGATTGGAGCCACGCAGCATAGGCTGTAGTAACCCAAAAAATGGCCCCCACCAGATGCGGCGACAGAAACCAGCCGGCGGTGACTGTACGCGGAGGCGCTGCATCCAGCGTCTCTTGGCCAGAGGCCTAACCTGACACGGACCCATCATGGCGGCTCATGCCTCATGCCACCCAGAGCCTGCATAGCATGAGACTGCACACCACCGCTGTCACCTGGTGGTGACAGAGTGATGGAGCGCAGACAGCCAGCATGAGAATGAGCAGCGGAGGTGAGCGCCAGGGCAGAGGGTAACCTATCAGAGGTCTTTGGGCTCAGGACAGCACAGAGAGCCAGGGTAGCTGACATGGTGGTAGTGACAGCGGGGAGGTGGGATCCCCGGGAGCCAGGTAGCACAAGCTGCTCCCCGGGAGAGCCAGCAGGGGACCGGGTATTCACTGCTCCCGATCGTGCATATGTAATGATCGGGAGCAGTGAATATATGAATATCTAATGAGCGGCTCTCGGCTCCCTGCTGGCTGTTATGTGTAAAAAAATATATATATTTTTTTAATTAAATATATGGTACTTGTTTCCTATCTGGGCGCCCAGGTTTTCTACGTACGGCACCGTAATGAAATCGGATCGCATCGCATCGTACACATACAAGATATTGAACGATGCGATGCGATGCGATCCGATTCGATTTCCCATAGGAAACAATGTGAAATGGCTCAATTTAGCCAAATTATCATAGGAACAATAGTAAATGGGCCAAAAACACCCCTGAACATTGAAATGTCCCCCCAAAAGTAGTTGACGCCACCCCGCCATCAACATGAACCCGAAGCGTGGCGAGCGCAGCGAGCCCGCGAGGGGCGGCGGTACGCGTCCTCCGACCTTTTCATGCCCTACTATCCACTAGGGCGTGGAGTGAGAATAGAATAGTGTGGCGAGCGCAGCGAGCCACCGAGCCCGAAGCGTGGCGAGCGCAGCGAGCCCCGCGAGGGGACGCGGATACCTTCACAGTTATATGCGTCCCCTCGCGGGCTTCCCAGGTGTCCATGGCGACGCGGACACCTGGGAAGCCCGCGAAGAGACGCGTTTACCTGTGAAGGTATCCGCGTGCGCTCGCCTCGCTGCGCTCGCCACACTATTCTATTCTCACTCCACGCCCTAGTGGATAGTAGGGCATGAAAAGGTCGGAGGACGCGTACCGCCGCCCCTCGCGGGCTCGCTGCGCTCGCCACGCTTCGGTTTCACGTTGATGGCAGGGTGGCGTCAACTACTTTTGGGGGGACATTTCAATGTTCAGGGGTGTTTTTGGCCCATTTACTATTGTTCCTATGATAATTTGGCTAAATTGAGCCATTTCACATTGTTTCCTATGGGAAATCGAATCGGATCGCATTGCATCGCATCGTTCAATATCGTGTATGTGTACGATGCGATGCGATCAGATTTCTCTACGGAGAATAGCATGGTGCGCAATTAACTTAGCGGGCGCCCAGATAGGAAACAAGTACCAAATATATATTCATGTGCTATAAGCACATGAATAAAAATAGCATGCCTCTTCACAGCATAAAATTCCTGATTTTTTTACACCAAATTAAAAAAAAAAAAAAACATTATTTTAAAAGTTCACATTCCACTTCACCATGAAAAGATGGCGATTGCTACACAGTGACACACGGCGAAAATCACTTACAGTAAAAAGCAATTTGCCATCTTCTCATTGAATACACTCATGGCGAATCACATTGAAAAACCCATTGAAAAACCACAGCGAGTTGCAGAGGCCATCAGGCGGCAAATTGTCCTTCATTCACTGTTCGCCGTCGGCGAAAAGTGCACGTTGAATAGGGTGATTCACTTTCTGACACAAAAAATCACCTTCCAAAGTGAAAATAGCACAAATTCGCCATGAAACATGGCGGATTGGCCTCATTGAATACTGCTCACTGTATCTGCCATTTACTGATTTGTGAAGGACATACTGTACTATTACAGTATATTATTATTTTTTCATTATAAGCCTCAAAATTACTAATGAAGTTATTAGAATTGGTAATTTTGCAATTACTGTTTGCATCTGTTATACTTATTTCATTAATGTAGTTGTCTTTGGCCCTTATTCTGGTCTGTGCGGCCGGAGCCGCATACGTTGCTCCGGCCGCACAAACCAATCCCCGCCTACAATACGGATCGCCACGGCCGTCCGTACGCGGACGGCTGGCGATCCGCATGAAAATGGTGGGGCGTACGCCTCCACCATGGTGGGAGCTGCCCCCTGCATTCGATGGTCGGCGACCATCGAAGGCAGGGCCGCACGCTCCAGCAGCTCCCGCCAGCTTAGACCACACGGACAATCGTCCGTGTGAAAGCTTGTATGGGGGCGGAGAGCTGACATCCGGCGATGTCAGCTTTCCGCCCCCATCACTGGCGTCATAGCCTCATTACCATGCATACGCCCCGCGTTTGCATGGGAACGCCCATGAAACGCTGGGCGTATTCATAGGTAAATGAGGCTATTAAGCCCCTCAAGCCCCTATACGCCCCCTTTGCGGCGTATTAAATTTGTGTGCGGCGATTTCCCCTGCACATGCGCAGAGTGACCTCTGCGCATGTGCAGAGCGAAAACATCGGCGGTACGGCCGCACGCGGGCCGTACCGCACAAATCTGAATAAGGGCCTTTGTTAGCATTCCTCCCACATCTTTATTGCACTATGGACTGTGTTGACATTTTAGAAATATATAGCAATAATAAGGACATTTATTATTTTTTATTTGCATATTTGACATTACACAGCAAACTTAAGGTGATAATAATTAAAGGATTGTAGGTTTGTTTGGCTTCTAGTAAAAAATTGTCTTAATTTCCACAGATCAGTGATTCCACAACTCTATTTGTTCGGGGGAGAAAAAAAGAAAAGAAAACATTATTATAATAGTATGAGAAGAAATAGATTGTGGTACATCATGCATATTGTTGTGTAAGATGTTGATTTAAATTAAAATATAGCAAACATACTGTAACATACAATTAATAAAAAAGAAAAATAATAAAGCATTCAGTAATTACAAGTATAGGCTTTTTTTTTTTTTAAATAAATCATTATATTTTTAAATACTGCAATATTCTAGCAATTTACCTTTATCCTTTATCAATAACTCAGTTTGTCCTCAGGTTTTAAAGTTGGGTACACATTTTCAGTCGTGGATTTTACTCATGGGCTGCAGGACTGGGAAAAGTCCCCATAAAGAATCTGCTGAGACTGCACTGGTTTCACTGTGACTGGCAGTGAATTCCTATTGGAAGTCCTACCTGCCAGTCACCTGCAGTAAAGGCCCACATTAGGTGGTTCCTCCATCCTAGACTGCCAGTCTGGACTGCAATAGGCAGAGACCTAGTTTTATAGGCATGCACAGCATATTTTATGGGATAAGGGATACTCAAGCTGTATTATCATTAGAAATTTTTATTACTTTCCCTGTGGCATACCTCCCAACTGTCCCGCTAACCGCGGGAACGTCCCGATATTCGGGGACGTTCCTGCGTCCCGCCCGGGGCCGCCATTGTCCCGCGGTGGGGGGGGACACAGTTGGGAGCCCCCCAGCCTGCCAAGAATAGACGCTGTGTGCATGCGCACAGCGCGCACAGCGTCTATTCAGCGCCGACGAGCGGCTAAAATGGGGGCGTGGCCTCGCGGCAGTGCCGCGATTATAGACCAAGCCCCCTTCCCGATGGGCCACGCCCCCCGGAAAAATCCGGCGCGCACCCTGTCCCGACCAGGCACCTCCAAAAGTTGGGAGGTATGCTGTGGTAGGGAAAGTAATAAAAAGTTAGAACACAAATAATAGATGATATCAACACATTTACCACTTAAATGATTAGAATTTCAGAGTAGCTCCCATTGGTTTTCCTGGTCACCAATATACAACTAGCATAAAAACTGATTAGAGAGCGCTTCAGAATAAAGAAATTAATTGTAAAGGTTTGTATACAGCAGGCATGTCCAAAGTCAGGCCCGGGGGCCAATTGCGGCCCTTGCTGCGGCCCAGCTGGAAGCGGGCAGAGCATCAGATGTGGTAAGCACAGCACAGGACACTAAAGGTGGGGCCCCGGCGAGCGCGCCTTTATCTTGCTGTCTGCTGCAGTGAGGAGGTGCTAGCCACCACAGTCAGATGTGTTTGGCGTCCTACCCCTGCTACTGCAATTGTATATCACCCAACTCCACAATCATAGGTACAGCATCGTTTTGGGAGGGGTGCAGCTAGGGGGAAGCTTGCTTCCATAACATGCATAGTGGAGGAGGGCAGCAGACCAATAATCTCCTGTCCTTGCAGTGCCTGCTTTGCCTCTCCTTCCTCTGGCTCACACAAGGGCCTGGGAAACATACAGAGAAGGGAGGGGGCAGCAGGGGGACATACAGTGAAGGAGGGTCAGGCTGGGGCACATACAGTGAATGGAGGCAGTGATGGCCATTCATAGAAGGGGGAGCAGGGGCAGGCTGTGGACATACAGTACATAGTGAATGGGGGTCATACAGTGAATGGGAGTCATACAGTGAAGGAGGGACAGGCTTGGGGACATACAATGAATGGAGGCACTGATGGACATTAAGAAAAGGGGCAGGCTGGGGGACAGAGTGAATGGGTGCAGAGTGGGGAACATACAGGGAATGGGGGACATACAGTGAAGGAGGGGCAGGCAGGGGGACATACAGTGAATGGGGGCAGGCTGGGGGAAATACAGTGAAGGGGCAGGCTGGGTGACATAGAGTGAATGGGGGCAGAATGGGGGATCATTCTGATGTGATTATTGATTCAAAGAAGGTCAGGCTGACCAATCGGCACCCACACATTTACACTTCACCAAATCTGTCCCTCGTCGCAAAAAGTTTGGACACCCCTGATATAGAGCATAAATAAACAATAAAAGTTTACAACAAAAAAATATACACAACAATACTGAAAAATGGAAAGTAATAAAAAATTCTAATGATAATACAGGTTGAGTATCCCGTATCCAAAATGCTCAGGAGCAGAAGAATTTTGAATAATGGAGTATTCCGTATTTCATATTTTTTTTATTTCAATGATGTATCTTGCATTTATGTTGTGTAAACACATGAAACACATGAAACACACACACATATACTTTATTTGTGCATAAAACAAGGTTTCAGAACATGAAACAAAGTTTGTATACAATATCAGATACTGAATTTGAATGCAAAGCAATCATTTTCTTCCAGATATTTAGTGCCAGTTACATACCATGTCCTCAGTAGTGCTGTTACAGATGTTACAGTAGGTTTTTAGCAAAATGTATGGAATACCTGTATATCACTTTAAAACCACAAAGTGGTCATAAGAACAACTCTGATGTATTAGCATGTAAAGTCTGCACTTAGGCCCTTATTCTGGTTCACTCGCAAAGACAAATTCCTTCTCAAATGGACAAAACCATGTGCACTGCAGGGGGGCCGATGTAACAGAGAGATTTAGATTTGGGTGTTATTTTGTTTCTGTGTAGGGGAAATAGTGACTACTTTATTTTTACACTGCAATATAGATCTCACTTTGAAGTGAAACTTGCCTTTGCTAGTGAACCAGAATAAGGGCCTTAGTCCGCAAATAGATTTAATAGTATTGCCCGCAAGGTTGCTCGGATGAGCAGTCTCTAGCGCTCCAGATATTATCCCCTTTGGAATGACAATCAAAATATATCGGAGAAAAGATAAATAGTCATCAGGGTATGAAAAGTCCCACAGAATTTCTTTGTTGTTTATGAAAATATGAAACAAAATAACTCCTGATGACAATTGCCGTATATTGGTACCAATATCGAAATGCGTTAATATGTTTCAGTTACCTCTTATGCTTTCACTTTTAGCATGTTATCCAGCAATGAATAATGAAGCTATGATGTCTCAGACCATAGCATGTAGTGCTGTCAAAGACGGGTACTCTATTCTACATAACAGGTTATACCTATCCCCCCCCCCTTTATTGTGGATTTAATAATTTCGATTGCTTGTATTTTTACTTTCGCCAGACTACCTTTATCAAGACTATATATAGTTTTCGGTACTTGTGTATTTTGTGGCGCCCATCGCATCGCATACCATAACGCATACGATGGTATGCAATGCGACGCGATATCGTACGACAGTGCACGATGGCATACAATTTTTAAATTGTATGCCATTGTACATGGCATACAATGCCATATGATGCGATGCGATGCGATTAAACATTGTATAAGCACCCTAATGGGTGCTTATACAATGTTAAGCACCCTAATGGGTGCTTACAATGTTAAATGCACCCCCACGCCACCCCCCCACTATAAACGTGAACCCGAATCGTGGCGATCGCAGCGAGCCCGCGAGGGGCGGCGGTACGCGTCCTACGACCTTTTCATACCCCCACTATCCACGTCGGCGTGGAGTTGAGAATAGAATAGTGTGGCGAGCGCAGCGAGCCACCGAGCCCGAAGCGTGGCGAGCGCAGCGAGCCCCGCGAGGGGACGCGGATACCTGTGAAGCCCGCGAAGGGACGCGTTTACCTGTGAAGGTATCCGCGTGCGCTCGCCACGCTTCGGGCTCGGTGGCTCGCTGCGCTCGCCACACTATTCTATTCTCAACTCCACGCCGACGTGGATAGTGGGGGTATGAAAAGGTCGTAGGACGCGTACCGCCGCCCCTCGCGGGCTCGCTGCGCTCGCCACGCTTCGGGTTCACGTTTATAGTGGTGGGGTGGCGTGGGGGTGCATTTAACATTGTAAGCACCCATTAGGGTGCTCAAAAGCACCCTTTAGGGTGCTTATACGATTTTTGATCGTATAGGGGGTCAAAATCGCGTCGCATCGCATCGCATGCCATCGGGTGCATGGCATGCGATGCGATACGATATGTTCATCGTACGACGGACATCGGGGGCGCCGCCAAAATACACAAGTACCTAGTTTTCTATGCATCGATATCAGGGGTTTAAGTGAGCTGGAACGGGGCGGAACTGCGTTCCGGCAGTTGTAATTTGAGGCGGAAGCAGTTCCGCCTCCATTCACACACTCCTTGGCCAGCTAAATAAGCTGCAGCACAAACTGATCATAGCCTGACCTGCAGGCTTCTCTATGATGGCTGCCCTGCCTCCACCTGCCAGCCTTGTCTGGTCGTTACTTGTTTACCAGTTGCAGCTCAGCAGCCTCCTTCAACTTCTGGTAATTGTGGTGGGCGGGGCTGTTTTGATGAGTGACAGGCTGGCTTTGGGGCTTAATGATAGCTTCCCATGATGATGTTGCTCCTGTTGCGCACTTTTGCCTGCTGGCATTAGCATTTCAGCTTGCAACCCCTCCAGATGTGGTAAGTGGAGATGAGCAAAAAGTGCCCTGTTTGAGCATGTAACCACTGGCACTGAGCATATAACCCCTGGCACTGTGTATGTAAACCCTAGCACTGTGCTTGTAACCGCTGGTACAGTGCTGGTAACCTCTGGCACTGTGCATGAAACCCCTGGCATCAAGAAATCCTGGCACTGAGCAACACCTGGCGAGTAAGAAAACCTTAGCAATGAGCATATAGGTAAGCAGCACTTATGTGCCATAATATGTAATGGGCATTACCATGTGTGACATAATGTGCAATGGGCATTATGGTGTGTAGCATTATGTGTGATGGTCATTATGGTGTGCATAATCTCCTGACCTAAAAATTCATGCCCTAAACTTTTGCGGTGCGCCTCCAGTGCACACTGTTACGTAATTTTGGGTGTTGGGTTGTTTTGCACCATGGGGCATAATTTGAATTAGAGGTTGTATTATGTGGCCCACATTATTCTTTTCATGGGTGTAGGGGGTGGGGGTCAGAGGTGTGGGAAGTGAGTTCCACCACCTCACCAGGACCACTTTAAGCACTGCTTGATGCATATTCTTTTGAATAGCATATTTGAATATTTCTACATATATATGTATTTATTTTTCATACTTTTAATTTTAATTTATTCTATGTAATACATGCTTTATATGTATTATACTATTAATATACATTTGTATACATTTTAGTGTGTAAAAGTCTAATATACTGTAGATGCTTGTTTATAAGTTAACACCATACCACACTCCTCAATCTATTCTGATTGCACCTGAAGCTAAATTGAGCGTAATGATACATAAAACTGGATTGGCTCTTGGGCCTTTTTAATTCATACCAATGTGACCACATATAATTCCTCTGAAGAACCTGTCATGACCCACGGCAGAGAAACGCGTTGAGAGGGTGGTCCTGTATCACAACCTGATGTCAGCCACTGCCACCAAAAATATACGTGAGATCTTTAAGCTCACGCTCTCCTGGTACAGCCTCTACTGATGAGCTGCCTGCCTGTGTCAATAGTGGTGTGAATAACTACTGGAGGAGCCTGCCTGGTGCTGATGAATGCACCTGTCGATTTGTGACCGAGTGGCTTAACGGCCCTGCTCTCTCCATCAGCTGAGGTCCATTAGGTGCACACATTCTCCAGCCCAAGGCTGAGCGGCTGGACGGTGTCCTCGCTTTTTGCTACCACAGGATGTACCCGTCTGTGACACCACTAGGCGCTATGGTCTGAGACACAGCTTAATTATTCCTTGCTGGATAACCTGCTAAACATATTAACCCTTTTTCAATATTGGTACCAATATACGGAAATTGTCATCAGGGGTTACTTTGTTTCATATACAGCATGATGACTATCATAGGTGAATCTAGGGGGTGGTCCGGGGGTGCTGAGGGATGGAGCTTTCCAACGAGCCCAGTCCTGTGTCTCTAGACCTCTGGGAACCGCAAAGCTGGAACGTTTTCCATATAGGATAACATGGGACCCGCTAATTCCGACCCCCACCCAGTTCAACGGCTGCCAGTTCCCCATTCAGCATCACTGAAGCTCTAGGTTGATCTCACTCGAACCCAAATCGCTGGGCCTTCAATCTGATACCAGGCTGGATCCATATGGGTTAATTGGTTCAAGGGATATTGAGGTTAAACTGTTTTTTTATTTTTTTATTTCTTAAATGTAATTTCATGACTGCTTATGTTCTTTGAGGGCAGATTTCTCTGGATCCAAACAGCCCAGTTTCAGGGGACCAATATCATTCGAAGCCAACTCAAAAGTTCTTCAATATGATACTGGTCTCATATAAATGGGTCAGTTGGTTCCGAAGATATAGCTGGTTGGTTAAAGTGGGGTAGGGAGAGGAGAGTGGTTGTCTCTCCCCCTCACACCAGAAAATGCACTAGGCTGGTGTATAAGGGGTCAGCCTGGGAATGTCCCTGCATGATCCTGGGATCATATTCCCAGGTAAATCCCTGCATTTTCTGTTGTGAAAGGGGTATTATTTCAAACAGCCGTGACCTGCAGTGCTCTGAATACAGACGGGCAGCCCCCTGTTCTCTGCCCAGCTGTCAATGACTGTCACCCCTGCAGCTTCTGCTCCTATTCTTCTCCCCGCTTTCACCTCAACCCCCCCCCCCCCTTTAATCATGTGGTGCCAGTGCCTGGCGTGCTCCCCCGACGTCGCGCACAACAACAGCGCGCACAATATTTCAAATGTCCACTCGGCTAGAGGGGACACCAGGAGGTGAGTGGGAGCGTGCTCTGTGCTGCGCTCTGCTCCACTCCCCATAGAAGCAGCTGCACCGCTCTCCATCTCTCCCTGCAGCAGCAGCGAAGGCTCATATAAAAATTTACAGTAAGTGGCTCTTTTGGGGGCATTGCTTAAGGAACGCTAGAAGTGGCGGTATGTGGGGGCATTACGCATAATGTGTGGCTTAATGTGTAAGGGGCATTACGGTGTGCAGCATCATGTGTAATGGGCATTATGTGTGCAGCATTATGTGTAAGAGGCATTATGTGTGCAGCATCATGTGTAAGGGACATTATGTGTGCAGCATCATGTGTAATGGGTACTATGGTGCGCGGCATCATGTGTAATGGGTACTATGGTGTGCGGCATCATGTGTAATGGGTACTATGATGTGCAGCATCATGTGTAATGGGTACTATGGTGTGCGGCATCATGTGTAATGGGTACTATGGTGTGCGGCATCATGTGCAATGGGTACTATGGTGCCATCAAGCAATAACCCCCTAGCAATGAGCACTTAGGTAAGCAGCACTTATTTGGCAAATATGTATAGTATGTAATGGGCATCATGATGTGTGGCACAATGTGTAATGGGCATTATGGTGTGTGCCCTTATGTGTAATTGGCATTACGGCGTGTGGCTTTATGTGTAATGGGTATTACGGAGTTTGCTAAAATGTGTAATGGGCATTACTGTGTATAGTCTAAAGTGTAATACCACGCCCCCTTTTTGCGCGTGGCTAGGCCGCGCAAAGGTCCCCCTGCTATTATGTCTAGATCTGGGACCACCCATTACCATAATTCCAGATTCGCCTATGATGACTATATATCTTTTCTCCAATATATTTTGTTTGTCATTCCAAAGGGGAGAATATCTGGAGCGCTAGAGACTGCTCATCTGAGCAACCTTGCAAGCAGTACTATATTAAATATATTTGCAGACTAAGGGGCAGATTTACAGTATATATATACATACACACATATATATACTGGGGGAAAGGCCGGCACTCCTCTTTGTTGGATGGATACCTGCCCAGGTGCCTTCCAGGATGCGATGGCAATCCAGATAATAGAACAAGTAGATGCTTCAAAGTAAATAAAAATCAGACCACTATGGGGTTCAAGTCCAACGTTTCGGTCGGTTAGACCTTTATCAAGAACTTAATGCATACACATATATATATATATATATATATAATATATATATATATATATATATATATATATATATATATATGGGAGATGGTTGTCTGGCACTCTCGTCAATATGATCAAATGCCCCGGTGCCTTCCTCAAAATGATATGCAGGTATTGTGTCCCAGGAGTTGGTAACCCCTATAACAGACAGGCGGCACTCACAGGCGATGGTTGTATCCAAAATCTTTATCAAGTATTAGGCAGTGATACAAAGCATGGTCGACGTGTTAAAGCCGTGTCAGCTTTTTCCTCAGGACGTGTGCTTTAGGAAGGTGCATGTAGTGCTGTGCAATAGAATAGAGCAGTGTGCTCTCCTACCTTATCTAGCAGCTTGTGCGAATGGGAATCCCTCACGGACGCCAGTATCGCCCGGCCGAACTTCCGGGATTTCAGCTCCGCCCATCATGTGATCAGGGCCGTTGCTGGGTTACCATAGACGCTGGCTTCTGGGCTTAATCGGCTCTGTGTCAGGCTGTACGTTTAGGACCAGCAGAACAGTCTGTTGGATATAATCAAAGTGCAAAAAAAGTTACACATCTAATAAATAAAAACGGAGCTGCTAAAATTTATGACATTGCGTGTAAGTGAAAAAAAAAAAGGTTAAAACCGATGGTAACCATGTATTCTATCAAATTTCATGAAAGGGCTTTATGTGGATGGCTGACTATATAGTGGAGATTCTCACAGTATTATATGCGCCCTTGCTTACAGCCATGATTGGTACAGTCTGGTAATATGTAGTTAAGTTTTAGATATAATGCTAAATTCCATTTATATATGACTATCGGACTGAAATCAGATAAACGCATTCCACGCTATTTTTTCGTTGAGTCCATTAGGTGCCATGGTATTTAGCTTAAAGATCCATTGGGATTCTCTTTGTGTTAGTAGCTTCTGACGGTCTCCTCCTCGACTGAGGGGGGGAATATGGTCGATGATTATGCTCCTCAAATCGTTCAGTGTGTGGCCTCTTTCTTTGAAGTGTTTGGCCACGGGTTGTTCGATTTTTTCACCTCGTAGACAGGCATTAATTGCTGTTCTGTGTAGGGCCATTCTCTCACGAAAAGTTCTTATGGTTTGGCCTACATAATGTTTTCCGCAAGTGCAGGATAGAAGATAGATAATATACTGAGACTTACAGGATAGTACATGCCGAATTTTGAAAGTTTGTCCTGTTAGAGGGTGTTGGAACGAGTTGCCTGGGATCATGGAGCTGCAAGTGGTACACTTGGGGCACCTGTAACACCCAGGTTTCTTTTGTTATATATTGAAGATTGTCTTATCTTGGGTTTGAGGAGTAAGGTTTGTTCTTACAAGCATATCCCTTAAATTCTTTCCCCTTTTATAGCTGGGCATTATAGATTTTTGTTTGAAACACGGTAATTGTTTATCACTTGTCACAAGTGGCCAGACTGCATGTAACGCCCGTGGTAGTACTTGGCTTGCTGGGGTATAGGTGGTGACAAATGGTATCCTATTAGCCAGGGTCTTTTTCTTGCTTGACTGTAGCAGTTTTGCTCGAGGGGTATTCAAAACTTGTATCTTTTGTTTGTTCAAGGTGACCGGGTCATATCCTCTCTGGATGAATTTTAATATTAAATAACAAGAAGATGACTAGCGCTCAGGCTATAATTTGATAACGGAGATGATATCTAGTGTGGTACAGCTTGCGTGTAAAGCAGGGTTATAAATAACAACAGTGTGCCAGTATAATGAAAGCAAAGGTGTTTATTGTCATTTAGTAAAAAATGACATCTAATGGTGGGGGTGGTGAGGGATGGGAGCCCTCTATAGGAGGGGTGTGGGGGGCTGGTGGTGGCTGCAAGAGCCAGAGTCCAGAGTCTTACAGGAAGAAGTAAAAGTCACACAAGCACATGTAACACCCCATAACTGTGGACCCCATAACTGTGGAATAATAGGTGCCGAGCATTCCAGTTAACCAGGGGTTAATATACCCCAGCACTAGGCACAGCTCAGACCTAAAGAGTTAAACACAGACAGGCTGGAGTGTGACAGGAAGAGAGAGGTCAGAGGTGACTGAGGAAGTTAGCAGCTAGCACAGGGAGAGGAGACTTCTCCATGCAGCCTGCCAGACACTTGAGCAGCACAGAGCTCCAGTAATGAGTGGCAGCCCAGCCTGTGAGAGAAGGAGCCAGTCAGGCAGCGTGCAAACTGTTCAAGAGAACACAGCATTCACAGTGTCAAGCTGCCAGAGCCCAGCAGCCAGAGCCCAGCAGCCAGCACGTGGGTAGCACAGAGCATAGTAGCCAGAGCCCAGCAGCATGGTGTAAGCAGCAGCAGAAGCAGCCGACTGCCTGCCAGGCCCCAGTGTGACCTACCTAACCGTGAGTCTGCCCGTGGGGCAATTAATGATAAAGTCATCTGATGCAAAGAGGGGGGAACCCGTGTAAGGAGACTTCTCCCCGCAGTATTGACCATATAGTCTGTCAGACTTTCCAGCCTGTTCATTCGACTTAGAGAGAACTGCCTGGCTGTTAAATACCTGCACCGTGTTTGAGGAAGCATTCCCAGTTAGATTCACTTGTCCCTCTGCCCCGGTAAGGAAACAAGCCACTATAAGGGCCAACGGAGGCCTCCTTGCCATATTGCTAACTCACTTTCTCAGTGAAGGAGAGGGACTCTGCTTAGAACAATACTACCACCCGGTGGTTCATGCACCAAATTGCACCCTCCTATAGAATGTACAGGAGCAGAAATTTATTACTTAAAGTCCTATGCATAGGCCCCTCATCTGGACTGACCGGTCTTAGTGGTAGAATGTGTACCCGGGTACTCAGGTTAAATGGTGTATTTATTTGATGGTGATTTGCCGACGTAATTTGTGAGTATACAGAGTGTCGTAAGGTTCACTCGCATTTGGCCCTATCACTGCAGTCAAACGTAAGTTGTGTACCCACTCGCAGTTCAGTGGAGGTTAGTACTGGCTCTCCGAGCCACAGTGATAGGCCGGGTACGGAGTGACTTAGAGTTACCGGTAGCTCCATAGGCCTTGTATGGTGTCGAATGTGATACTGCTGTTTATGCCTTGTATAAGTTCTATTGCATTTATTGTATGGTTATATCGTGAAATGACTGTTATCTTATTCCGCAAAAGAGGTTGATGCTTTAACTGACCGTTTTAGAATAAAAGGTCAAACCATTCCTGTTGTCAAGTGTTCTGTGTCCATTCCTGCATCAAGAGAAGACTCCAGACTGAGATCCGTGAGTTCGGGGAAGCGCGACCCCCACCGCATCCATAAGGTAATCCCTCTTCAGGTGCTTACACACACTCCATTTCACCTCCTGCGGTGAACACAGTCTGTGTGCTGGGTGGAGATGGATGCTGTGGAGATATTAGTGCACAGAGAAATCGTTTGGCTGTAGATGGTAGGTCACAGTCTTATCATAGGGTCATGATAAGTGTCCAGGTGTCGCTCAGGTTAAAGAGCGTCCTCTCTGCTGGCCAAGCGGTGCACCTAACACTTACCTGATACCGCTGATGTCCTCAATCCTTCCGTCCCTCGCCGCTTCGCTGCTGAGTGGACTGTATCCTGCTGGTGTCTGCACAGCCGTGCAGATCACCAGTGAGTAACCGCGTCGCTTCAACAGAGACAGAAGCACTTCCGGGTCCCGCTGGCTTGCGTTCGCGGGGTGTTCCTGATCTCTGGAGTAACTCGGGCTGCACTCCCAGAGGGGAGGAGGCTTGTTGTAGATGGCTGTGTATGAGGTGCTCTCCAACGTGTTTCAACCCAGCTGGGGTCTTTTTCAAGGATAAGTAAGCTGCTTTGCTGAAGTGTTTTTATGAGGGTTTGTTCGTGGGATACGCCCCTTGGAGGTGGGCGTCCATTGGGTGTTGTTGCTGTCCATCTGATGACAAGTGCTGATGAGCAGAGTTCATTGGTGCATATGATGAGAAGTGCTGATGAGCGGAGTTCATTGGTGCATATGACTGCAGAGCATCAGGTGCGTGGATGCACCAGTAATCTGTATACAATCAGATTCATTAAGTGCTTTCAGGTGTGCTGGCTTATGGAAAAGGTCGACATATATTATGTAGACCTTGTGCCCATGTTAGTACGCTGAGAGTCAGATGCTGCATGATGTGTGGCAGTCTAGTGGCTCTACATGGAATCGCAAGTTCAGGAAGTGGTCGACATGGTGTGTGTCGACCTTATGTGTGTGTTGATGACGGAATGGACTGGAAATGGGGGTACTGCTTGAAAGTGAACATGGGGGCTGGTGGGGAAATTATGGGTGTTTTTGTTAACTTGAGTATAATCATGTTTACTGTTTTTACCCTTGCTTGTGTATGTACCGGGAGGAGCCAATCATCTCAAATGCTGGTCACCATATGTCATGTGGGGTATTTTTTTTTTTTTTTAAATCTGGAGTGGCATTTATTTGGATATTGCACCTAGGTTGAAGTCTATGTTTAAGCCATTGGGTTTGAGAGTATTGAGTTGGTAGATCCAGAACATCTCTCTTTTATCCATGGTAGCTGTGAAGTCCCCTCCCCTCCAATTTCTTTTGGGGGCCTCAATAGCTGTAAATTTCAGTCCTTTGGGGTCACAGTTGTGTCTGTCTTTGAAGTGTGAGGACACACTGTGTTGTTCATATCCCCTTTTTATGTTTCTAACATGTTCGTACATTCTGGTGCCCAGAGATCTAGTTGTTCTGCCTATGTACTCTATGTTGCAGGGGCATTTTATAAGATATATTACTCCAGTTGAGTTGCATGTCAGATGTTCCTTGTATTTAAATGTTTTATTCACAGTGGTTGAATGCCAGGTGGTGTTGGCCTTAGTGCTCATGCTATACAAACACCACCTGGCATTCAACCACTGTGAATAAAACATTTAAATACAAGGAACATCTGACATGCAACTCAACTGGAGTAATATATCTTATAAAATGCCCCTGCAACATAGAGTACATAGGCAGAACAACTAGATCTCTGGGCACCAGAATGTACGAACATGTTAGAAACATAAAAAGGGGATATGAACAACACAGTGTGTCCTCACACTTCAAAGACAGACACAACTGTGACCCCAAAGGACTGAAATTTACAGCTATTGAGGCCCCCAAAAGAAATTGGAGGGGAGGGGACTTCACGGCTACCCTGGATAAAAGAGAGATGTTCTGGATCTACCAACTCAATACTCTCAAACCCAATGGCTTAAACATAGACTTCAACCTAGGTGCAATATCCAAATAAATGCCACTCCAGATTAAAAAAAATAAATAAATACCCCACATGACATATGGTGACCAGCATTTGAGATGATTGGCTCCTCCCGGGACATACACAAGCAAGGGTAAAAACAGTAAACATGATTATACTCAAGTGAACAAAAACACCCATAATTTCCCCACCAGCCCCCATGTTCACTTTCAAGCAGTACCCCCATTTCCAGTCCATTCCGTCATCAACACACACATAAGGTCGACACACACCATGTCGACCACTTCCTGAACTTGCGATTCCATGTAGAGCCACTAGACTGCCACACATCATGCAGCATCTGACTCTCAGCGTATTAACATGGGCACAAGGTCTACATAATATATGTCGACCTTTTCCATAAGCCAGCACACCTGAAAGCACTTAATGAATCTGATTGTATACAGATTACTGGTGCATCCACGCACCTGATGCTCTGCAGTCATATGCACCAATGAACTCCGCTCAACAGCACTTCTCATCATATGCACCAATGAACTCTGCTCATCAGCACTTGTCATCAGATGGACAGCAACAACACCCAATGGACGCCCACCTCCAAGGGGCGTATCCCACGAACAAACCCTCATAAAAACACTTCAGCAAAGCAGCTTACTTATCCTTGAAAAAGACCCCAGCTGGGTTGAAACACGTTGGAGAGCACCTCATACACAGCCATCTACAACAAGCCTCCTCCCCTCTGGGAGTGCAGCCCGAGTTACTCCAGAGATCAGGAACACCCCGCGAACGCAAGCCAGCGGGACCCGGAAGTGCTTCTGTCTCTGTTGAAGCGACGCGGTTACTCACTGGTGATCTGCACGGCTGTGCAGACACCAGCAGGATACAGTCCACTCAGCAGCGAAGCGGCGAGGGACGGAAGGATTGAGGACATCAGCGGTATCAGGTAAGTGTTAGGTGCACCGCTTGGCCAGCAGAGAGGACGCTCTTTAACCTGAGCGACACCTGGACACTTATCATGACCCTATGATAAGACTGTGACCTACCATCTACAGCCAAACGATTTCTCTGTGCACTAATATCTCCACAGGATCCATCTCCACCCAACACACAGACTGTGTTCACCGCAGGAGGTGAAACGGAGTGTGCTTGTGTGACTTTTACTTCTTCCTGTAAGACTCTGGACTCTGGCTCTTGCAGCCACCACCAGCCCCCCACACCCCTCCTATAGAGGGCTCCCATCCCTCACCACCCCCACCCCCCACCATTGGATGTCATTTTTTACTAAATGACAATAAACACCTTTGCTTTCATTATACTGGCACACTGTTGTTATTTATAACCCTGCTTTACACGCAAGCTGTACCACACTAGATATCATCTCCGTTATCAAATTATAGCCTTAGCGCTAGTCACCTTCTTGTTATTTAACTTACCCTGGGTTTGGACAAACCATACTTAGCAGCCGGCAACCGAGGTAGAGCGCCCACTCTCACTCTCCTGTTCAGAATTTTAATATTAGTTTATCCAGATGTTGGTCTAAAGTCGATGTATCACTTGTGATTCTGGCCACCCGTATCATTTGAGATTTTGGTAGTCGCTGCTTTAGGGAGGGGGCATGGTTGCTACTGTATTTTAACAGGGTGTTCCTGTCTGTTTCTTTTTGGTATACTGTAGTTTGAATAGTATTATTGATCAGCATCAGGGTAACATCCAGATAATTGATGGTGGTTGTATCCATGGAGTGTGTTAATTTAATCGGGCCATCTGACTGATTGATGTTATTTATAAGGGTTAGCAGATTGTCCGATGTTCCCTTCCAGATGAGTCTATGTATCTGGTGTACATGACGATTTGGGATGAAATTGCTTGATCAATGAAGAAAGTTATTTTCTTGTTCAAACATAAATACATTGGCCAGAGATGGCGATACATTCGACCCCATTGAGCAGCCCGTCAGTTGCAAGAAATATGATCCGTTGTGTAAAAAATAGTTGTTTTTGAGAGTCATTTCCAGTAGGGTTAGAAACAGGGGGATATCCAAAGAGTCTAAGTGGTTACGATATAAAAAGGATCTCATGGCAGCAATGGCTTGGGGTGTGGAATAACGGTGTACAAGTTTTTGATGTCCAGAGTGCACAATGTGATGTTCTCCGGCAAGATGTTAAGTTGATCCAGTTGGCATAGGAGTTGAGTAGTGTCCTTCAAGAATGTTTTCTGTTTCATGATAAGTGGTTGTATGAGTGTGTCCAGAAATTGGGAAATCGGTTGAAACAAGGATTTGCGGGCCGAAATGATAGGGCGGCCGCGGTGATTTATGGGGTCCTTATGTATTTTGGGTATAGAATAAATTACAGGCGTTACTGGATGATCTGTGATGATCGTTTGGTGGACTTTTTTTACTTAGTAAATTGGTTTGGAGTGCCTCATTAAGTATTAGGTCCAGTTCTTTTTTAAAAATGTTAGTAGGGTCACCCCGTAATTTCTTGTAGGTGACCGTGTCCGCCAAAAGTTAATCTAGATCTGCCACGTATTTGGCTGTGTCCTGAAGGACAATGGCCCCGCCCTTATCTGCGGGGCGAATGGTGATACTCAAATTGGATGCAAGATCTTTTAATGCTTTTACCTGTAATTCGTTTTTTCTCAAGTTAGAGTGATGCTTAGGTGCATTGGAATCAAATCTCTGTGCAGCCTCATCCACAATCCTGTGAAGGTTTTGATGGAAGGATTGTATGAAGGAGGATCGAAAGTGGAGTGTGCGTCTTTTCTGAGGAAGTCGTCGTGGATCTCGGGTTGTTTGGGTGGAGAATTCTGAAAAAATTATTTTACTCTCAGTGATCTACTGAATTTACGTAGATCAACATTCCAGTCAAACGAGTTATGTCGATTAGTAGGAACCAATGTGAGGCCGTGGTTCAACACTTCTGTCTCATCAGGGGTGAGGGGGTGGGAGGACAAGTTGAAAATTGAGCTGCTAGATAAGGTAGGAGAGCACACTGCTCTATTCTATTGCACAGCACTACATGCACCTTCCTAAAGCACACATCCTGAGGAAAAAGCCGACATGGTTTTGAAGCGTCGACCATGCTTTGTATCACTGCCTAATACTTGATAAAGATTTTGGATACAACCATCGCCTGTGAGTGCCGCCTCCTGGGACACAATACCTTACCCCCTCTCCGACAACACCCCGCACGTGAACCTCCAGGCTGGTCTTCCGGTGTCAGTCGCACTGTGATGACGTCACCATGTCAGGCTACGTCCATCCTCAGGCACAGCAGCACAGCCTCCGGCCGGCCGGTCACGTGGGTGTGCTGTAAGAGGGCATACAAAGTGTTGGCAAATACGCAAATACAGCAAAATACAATGGGACTGTGTGTATATATCATAACACTTTTAAGGCATCCAGGTATCACATAACTCATAAGAGGATGCTGAAAAAACAAGTGAAGAAGCAAACAACCATGTGAGATATATAGAATACAAAAACCTTACTGCCATCTAGTGGGGCAGTGACGACATTGCATGAGAAGAATAACAAAACAAACAAAATAGGTTAAAAACATCAAAACAACATCACAAGATATTAGAAGGCTATCAAGTTAATGATGAATGTATGCCATGTGAGTGTGATAACCCGCTGTCAGTTGGACTCATGGACAAGCTGATAGGGAGAACGAGCACGGGCCTGATGAGAACCAATGAATGTAAACAGATGCTGCTTTTCCATCATAGCTCTGGGCCATGCCAGGGAGTATATGATGGAAAACTGTAAATGAAGGGCAAAAAGCAAACTAAACAGAGCCGTGCTATAGCCGGCTCTAGCAGTGCGGAAGCAACTGGACAGTGCACACATGTATGAGTGGCAACCTGTCAGGAAGCCAACTAAGATGTTCTGGAAGGGAGATAAGGGTGGAGATGGGGGCAATCAGCACCACCCCATGGATCTAATAACGAGCCTGGTGGGAGACACTGTGTGTGGGCTACTTCCATCACAGAAAGTTGTGTAGTCCTAAGCTGTCATTAAGGCCTCGTGGATATATAGTGTCTAATTTATATATCCACTCTGATTCGAGTTGCAGGAGTTTTTTAGAGAGGTCACCCCCTCGTATGGCTGCTGGCACATGATCAATGATTTTATACCGCAATGTTGCCATGTTGTGTTTAAGTTGGGAAAAATGTCTGGCAACCGGTTGTTCGCTCTTACCAGTATGAAGCGCTGCCCTGATGGCACAACAATGTTGTGCCATCCTAACCTTGAAAGCACAATCTGTCTTGCCAACATAAAATAATCCACATGGGCAATAGATGACATACACCACAAATTTAGTGGTGCAGGTGAGGGGCCATTTGATCCTAAATTTCTTGCCCGTGTCGAATTTCAGTACTGGCTGTCAGATAGTTGCATGTAGTGCAGCCTAAGCAGCGATAGCAGCCCACTCTGGATGGCCTGGTATTTCTGAGTGGGGTATCAAAGTGGGTAATCTCTGTCTTCACAAGCAGATCTTTCAGGTTGGGGAAGCGCCTATAACTGGGCATGAGCTTACTCTTTTTAAACATGGGGAGCTCAGGATCTGAAGTGACAATGTCCCACCAGTTCTTAGCTTTCCGAGTGGTATCCTGACTGGTGTTGCTGAACTCATGTACATGGGATACATGTTTTTTTGTCCCTCTGGGTGGGGTTGGAAATGAGCTCATCACGATCACCTGTAAGAGCCTTGGCTTTGGCCTTTAATAGGCCTTGCCTGGGGTAGCCCCTCTCTTCGAATTTTTTAATAATAAAATCAAGTTGCCGTTCAGTCTCTTGAGGGGTGTCGGAAATGCGGCATACCCTCAAGAACTGAGAATATGGCAGACTTTCAACAGTGTTGCGGGTGGAAGCTATTATGTCTGAGGAGGGTGTTGCGATCTATAGGTTTAACGAACAGAGTTGTATGAAGCAACCCCCCATAGATGGAAATTTGTAAATCGAGGAAAGAAATCTCTGTGGTGCTGCTGGTCATGGTGAATTTGATTGGATATGATGACTGGTTTTGTGTGGTCACCAGATCAGTGAGAGATTGTATGGGACCACTCCACATCATATACAGATCGTCAATGTAGCACACATCTGTAAACATGACGCAATCACAGGGTTATTCAGAAACAATTCTTTTTCCACCTGCCACATGTACGCATTTGCAAAGGACAGGGCTACCGGGGAACCCATGGTACACCCTGTCCTTTGCAAATAATACCCACCATCAAAGTAAAAGTTATTATGCATGAGAGTATATTCAAGCAATGATGCAAAAAATTCAAATCTAGGACCTTGGTACATCGAATTGTCCTGTATAAGGACAGTGACCACCCTGATCCACTCTGACTGGGGAATGCAAGAGTAAAGACTTGCCACATAAAGTGTGGCAAGGGTCATCTCGTCCTGTGATGGTGTCAGCTCCCTGAATTTCTGTAACAAAGCAGTAGAATCTCTGAGGTAGGTGGGCAGGTTTTGAATGCACGGTTGAAGATAGGTGTCAAGAAAAACCGCCACTGGTTTGCACAGTGACCCCCTGGCAGAGATGATGGGTCTGCCAGGAGGCCGCTGTCTATATATATATATATAGTAGGCAGAATAAATGCGGCACTCTGAGGTCTTTTCAGCAATATATTTTCAAAGTGAACAGAGAACTGACGTTTCGGAGCTTGCGCTCGTTTATCAAAGCATGTAGGTGAGACAATACATTTTAGTGCAATCGTACCTTTAATAAGGTGCCCTCCATCTTGCTGCATGTCGTGGTCCCCGCCTGCTGGAAATGCCTGGACTCGGAAGTCGGCCATAGCCGGAACTGACGTGAAGGGGAACGATCTCTCTGGATTGCTTGAACCACAAGCTCCCGGTCACCATGGTGATCTCCCCGACATTACTTGGTGTGCGTCTCAGCTGGCTGGGGACCTGGGGCATAAACAGGATGTGACAGGCACTGTTAAGGTGCATTACATATACATAGTTGCCATAGGCGAATCTAGGGGGTGGTCCGGGGGTGCACAGGACCACCCATTATCCCATTTTGTAGCTGAGGGATGGGCCTTTCCAACGAGCCCAGCCCTGTGTCTCTAGCCCCCTGGGAAACAGAGATACTGCCAGGATAACATGGGACCCGCTGATTCCGATCCACACCCAGTTCAATGGCTGCTAGTTCCCCCTTCGGCATCACTGAAGCTCGAGGCTGATCTCAGTCGAACCCAAATCGCTGGTCCTTCAATCTGATACCAGGCTGGAACCATATGGGTTAATTGGTTCCAGGGATATTGAGGTTAAACCGTTTTTTTTTTTTATTACTTAAATGTAATTTCATGACTGTTTATGTTCTTTGAGGGCAGATTTTTTTGGAACCAAACAGCCCAGTTTCACAGGACCAAAATCATTCGAAGCCAACTCAAAAGTTCTTCAATATGATACTGGTCTCATGTAAATGGGTCAGTTGGTTCCGAAGATATAGCTGGCTGGTTAAAGGGGGGTAGGTAGAGGGGAGTGGTTGTCTCTCCCCCTCAAACCAGAAAATGCAGGGACTAGGCTGGTGTATAAGGGGTCAGCCTGGGAATGTCCCTGCATGATCCTGGGACCATATTCCCGGGTAAATCCCTGCATTTTCTGTTGTGAAAGGGGTATTATTTCAAACAGCCGTGACCTGCAGTGCTCTGAATACAGCCGGGCAGCCCCCCTGCTCTCTGCCCAGCTGTCAATGCAGCTTCCGCTCCAATTCTTTTCCCCGCTTTCACCTCAGCCCCCCCCCCCCCTTTAATAATGTGGAGCCGGCGCCCGACGTGCTCCCCGACGTCACGCACAACAACAGCGCGCACAATATTTCAAATGTCCACTCGGCTAGAGGGGACACCAGGAGGGGAGTGGGAGCATGCTCTGCACTTCGCTCTGCTCCACTCCCCATAGAAGCAGCTGCACCACTCTCCATCTCTCCCTGCAGCAGCGAAGGCTCATATAAAAATTTAACAGTAAGTGGCACTTTTGGGGGCATTGCTTAAGGGACGCTACAAGTGGCGGTATGTGGGGGCATTACGCATAATGTGTGGCTTAATGTGTAAGGGGCATTATGTGTGCAGCATCATGTGTAAGGGGCATTATGTGTGCAGCATCATGTGTAAGGGGCATTATGTGTGCAGCATCATGTGTAAGGGGCATTATGTGTGCAGAATCATGTGTAAGGGACATTATGTGTACAGCAGCATGTGTAATGGGTACTATGGTGCGCGGCATCATGTGTAATGGGTACTATGGTGTGCGGCATCATGTGTAATGGGTACTATGGTGTACGGCATCATGTGAAATGGGTACTATGGTGTGCGACATCATGTGTAATGGGTACTATGGTGCCATCAAGCAAGAACCCCCTAGCAATGAGCATGTAGGTAAGCAGCACTTATGTGGCAAATATTTAATGAGCATTACGGTTTGTTATAGAGTATGTAATGGGCATCATGATGTGTGGCACAATGTGTAATGGGCATTATGGTGTGTGGCCTTATGTGGAATTGGCATTACGGCGTGTGGCTTTATGTGTAATGGGTATTACGGAGTTTGCTAAAATGTGTAATGGGCATACCACACCCCTTTTTGTGATGCCACGCCTCCTTCCCATGAGGCCACACCCCCTTTTTGACGTGCGGCTACGCCGCGCAAAGGTCTCCTTGCTGTTATGTCTAGATCTGGGACCACCCATTACCATAATTCTAGATTCGCCTATGATAGTTGCATAAATTTACAGGTTGATGACCATCTGGCAAAGCATTCTCCTAATATGTGTATCTGATTAAACTGTGCAAAGTGACACATATCAGGTGATAAAACTGTGATAAATGCAAAAAGGGAGAATGACTGCTGGTATATGTGGATCTTCAGTATGCATAAAAGCACTGTGAACTTAGGTGTTGTGAATATTTAAAATTAAAATGATTAAAAACTGGGTTGAGGTGTTGCTTACTATACTAAATATCTTATGTTGGTTATTGGGCGTGGGTAATCTTTGTACCTTTTGTGCATAGGTAACCTGATGTACCGAAAATTCGGTGCATTGTATAGGGGTTTTGTATTGAAATAACTACACCTAACATGAGTACGGCCAGATAAGAGCCATACTGTATGTACCAAGGAGTGGATATCGTGGGCCTGTGATAATGATGGTTGTGTCTAAACTGTACTAAATAACCACTCAAAGTCAAAATTGATCAACTATGTGGACAGTTGGTGAAAGTTCTTATCTGGACTGCATGGACATATTTTGTCCAACCGCTGTTAGTGTCCATCATATTAGGGTCCCCAATGGTAGTCGCTCATTGAGACCATTCGGTTTGGTGGCATTTAGGCGGAATATCCATTTTGTTTCTGACTTCAGCAAATGTCCTCCTCTGTCTCCTCCTCTAATCGATTCCGGGACATGGTCTATGGCCATACTGTATGTCTTAGATCACTTAGCTTGTGTTTGAAAATCGCAAAGTGTTTTGCAACCGGCTGTTAACTGTCCTTGCCGTCCAGGGCTGCCTTTATGGCCGACTGGTGCATGGCCATTCTTTCTCTCATGGTTCTCACCGTTTTCCCCACATATATTTTGTTGCAGGGACATTGGATCACATATGCTATGTGTGTTGAGCTGCAAGTGAGGACATGTCTGCTTGGGTGAGATCTCTTGGTCACTGGATGTATGTATGCCTCTCCTGTTACCATGTTCTCACAAGTTGTGCATTTGAGGCACTTGTAGCAACCATGGGACTTAGATAGAAAGGGCATTTCAGGTTTGGTATCAGAGAACCCAGTGATGTCACTGTGGACTATAACATCTCTGATGCTTTGCCCTTTTGTATAGCACAGCATTGGTCTCTTTTTATTGAGACCATGTAGGCCCCCCAAGGATGCGTCCTCTCCCCTCTGCTCTTCTCTCTCTACACGAATGACTGCACCTCAGCAGAGCAGTCAGTGAAAATCATCAAATTCGCAGATGACACCACTATCATCGGCCTAATCAAGGATGGTGACGAGACCGCATACAGGCATGCAGTGGAGAAGCTGACACAGTGGTGCAGCAGCAACAACCTCGTTCTTAACCCCACCAAAACAGTTGAGATGGTGGTCGACTACAGGAAAAAAACAAATGCACTAGCCCCGCTAACAATAGCCAAGGCAGTGGTGTCGCGGGTTGATTCTTCAAATTCCTAGGGACAACCATGTCCAGTGACCTAAGATGGTTATTTAACATAACCACAAACATCAAACAGGCCCAACAACGCCTGTTCTTCCTGAGGCAGCTCAGGAAATTCAACATCCCACAGGAGCTGCTGTGCGTATTCTACACCGCCATCGTGGAGTCTGTCTTATGTTCCTCGATCACAATCTGGTACGGTGGCGCAAGCGAGAACGACAAACAAAAACTGCAGAGGGTAGTGAAGACTGCGGAAAGGATCATAGGGACCGACCTCCCCCCGATAAGGGATCTGTTCTCATCCAGGGTAAGGAAACGTGCTGAGAAGATGGGTTCTCTGTGCCACCAACCCCGTGGGTTCTCTGTGCCGCCAACCCCGTGGGTGCTCTGTGCCGCCAACCCCGTGGGTGCTCTGTGCCGCCAACCCCGTGGGTGCTCTGTGCCGCCCCCCCGTGGGTGCTCTGTGCCACCGCCCCCGTGGGTGCTCTGTGCCGCCCCCCCCGTGGGTGCTCTGTGCCGCCCCCCCCCGTGGGTGCTCTTTGCCCCCCGCATGTGCTCTGTGCCCCCGCGTGTGCTCTGTGCCCCCATGCGTGTGCTCTGTGCCCCCATGTGTGTGCTCTGTGCCCCCCGCGTGTGCTGTGCCCCTCCGCGTGTGCTCTGTGCCCCTCCGCGTGTGTTCTGTGCCCCAACGCGTGTGTTCTGTGCCCTCCCATGTGTACTCTGTGCCCTCCCATGTGTGCTCTGTGCCCCTCCGCGTGTGTTCTGTGCCCCAACGCGTGTGTTCTGTGCCCTCCCATGTGTGCTCTGTGCCCTCCCATGTGTGCTCTGTGCCCCCCGCGTGTGCTCTGTGCCCCCCGCGCGTGCTCTGTGCCCCCCTGCGCGTGCTCTGTGCCCCCCCGCGCGTGCTCTGTGCCCCCCCGCGCGTGCCCTGTGCCCCCCCGCGCGTGCCCTGTGCCCCCCCGCGCGTGCCCTGTGCCCCCCCGCGCGTGCCCTGTGCCCCCCCGCGCGTGCTCTGTGCCCCCCCGCGCGTGCTCTGTGCCCCCCCGCGCGCGTGCTCTGTGCCCCCCGCGCGCGTGCTCTGTGCCCCCCGCGCGCGTGCTCTGTGCCCCCCGCGCGCGTGCTCTGTGCCCCCCGCATGTCCCAGTGAGTGTGTAGCATGTCGCGACTTAGAAAGTGACGGCAGAAGGACACTGAGGAGGAGCCGGAGGGTGGAGTAGGGCCCTGGGAGAATGAAGGAGCAGCTGCAGCAGGAGCAGGTAGGTGTCTAACACTGCTTCTGCTCATACTAGGGTCCATCACTGTCACACTGTCCCCCCTCACTGTCCCTATGTGTGCGCTGTCCCCATGTGTGCTCTGTCTCCCCCTGTGTCCCCAAGTGTGCGCTGACCCCCCTCAGTGTCCATATGTGCACGCTGACCCCCCTCATTGGGCCAATGTGTGCACTGACACCTTTCAGTGTCCCCATGTGTGCAGTGTCCCCATGTGTGCACTGTCCCCCCTCGATGTCCCCGTTTGCGCGCTGACCTCTTCATTGGGCCTATGTGTGCGCTGACACCTTTCAGTGTCCCCACGTGTACGCTGTCCCCTCCTCACTGTCCCCATGTGTACGCTGTCCCTCCCTCACTGTCCCCACGTGTGTGCTGTGCCCCCCGTGTGTGTACACTGTCCCCCTCAGTGCCCCCCGTGTGTGTACGCTGTCCCCCCTCAGTGCCCCCCGTGTGTACGCTGTCCCCCCTCAGTGCCCCCCGTGTGTGTATGCTGTCCCCCCTCAGTGCCCCCCCTGTGTGTACGCTATCCCCCCTCAGTGCCCCCTGTGTACGCTGTCCCCCCTCAGTGTCCCCTCCGCATGTATGCTGTCCCCCCTCAGTGCCCCCCCCTGTGTGTGCTCTGTGCCCCCCACGTGTGCTCTGTGCCCCCACCCCCCGCTAAACACCTGTTTTCTCTCTACAGAGCACACCGCAGAGAATCCCCCCTAGCTGGAGACCTGAACAAGTCCAGGTGAGTGTGTAGCATGTTGGGACTTAGACAGTAACGGCAGGAGGACACTGAGGAGGAGTCGGAGGGTGGAGTCGGGACCTGGGAAAATGACGGAGCAACAGGAGGAGGTAGGTGTCTAACACTGCTTCTGCTCATACTAGTGTTCATCAATGTCCCCCTCACTGCCCCTATGTGTGTGCTGTCACCCATGGTTTCCCCATGTGCGCGCTGACCTCCCTCAGTGTCCATATGTGCGCGCTGACCCCCCTCATTGGGCCTATGTGTGCACTGACACCTTTCAGTGTCCCCATGTGTGCACTGTCCCCCCTCACTGTCCCCACATGTGCGCTGTCCCCCTTCACTGTCTCCATGTGTGCACTGTCCCCCCCTCACTGTCCCCACGTGTGCGCTGTACCTCCCTCAATGTCCCCACGTGTGCGCTGTACCTCCCTCACTGTCCCCACGTGTGCGCTGTACCTCCCTCACTGTCCCCACGTGTGCGCTGTAACTCCCTCACTGTCCCCACGTGTGCGCTGTCCCTCACTCACTGTCCCCACGTGTGCGCTGTACCTTCCTCACTGTCCCCATATGTGCGCTGTCCCTCCCTCACTGTCCCCACATGTGCGCTGTGCTCCCCCGTGTGTATGCTGTCCCCCTCTGTGCCTCCCGTGTGTGTGTACGCTGTCCCCCCTCTGTGCCCCCCGTGTGTGTGTACGCTGTCCCCCCTCTATGCCCCCCCGTGTGTGTATGCTGTCCCTCCTCAGTGCCCCTCCATGTGTGTACGCTGTCCCCCCTCAGTGCTCCCCCCTCGTGTGTATGCTGTCCCCCCTCAGCCCCCCCATGTGTGCACTGTGCCGCCCCCGTGTGTGCTCTGTGCCGTGCATGCTCTGTGCTGCCACCGTGTGTACTCTGTGCCCCCCTCCCCCCGCTAAACACCTGTTTTCTCTCTACAGAGGACACAGCAGAGAATCCCCCCTAGCTGAAGACCTGAACAAGTCCCAGTGAGTGTGTAGCATGTCGCGACTTAGACAGTGACGGCAGGAGGACACTGAGGAGGAGCCGGAGGGTGGAGTAGGGCCCTGGGAGAATGACGGAGCATCCGCAGCAGGAGGAGGTAGGTGTCTTACACTGATTCTGCTCAACCTAGGGTCCATCACTGTCACTCTGTCCCCCCTCACTGTCCCTATGTGTGCGCTGTCCCCCCTCGCTGTCCCCATGTGTGCGCTGTCCCCAGTAGCGCACGCAGGGGGGTTTCTGAGTACCCAGAAACCTCCCCAGGAATCTGAGGGCCCTAATCTGAAAGCTGAGGGTCCCCTCTTTCAATGGGTACAAGAATTAAAAAAATCAATCCTGGGGAACCGGAGATATCTGACTTCAAATCAGTGGTCCCCATCCAAGCCTGTTAATTGCTCTCCCCAGTCAGATATTTCAGGTTCTGTCTGACATAGAGTTTTTATGAGGGTATATTCCAAAAGCTGGAACTCTCCCTCTTTGAGGTACACTAGAAGCTGGTCTCTACTGTGCCCAGAACCAGAGATATCAGCCTTCCAGTAGCTGGTTACTGCTCCAGCTCCACACACCTGGTATGTAGTTTTATATTCTCATTGGCGGTTTGATCTGCCTCCTGAAGTCTGATCCCCTAGTGCCCAATAGAGTTTGTTAGGTGGGATTCTCTAGTTTTTAATTCCGTTAAAAGCTAAGAAATCTAGTTCCAGGAACTGGAGATATCTGCAGTCAAGCAAGCTGTCCTCCCACCAGAAAATTATGAATAATAAGCCCACTCCACTATACACCCCTCCCCTGCATATTAAACATCCTCTACCACCCTGGAAGTTATGTATTGGGACCCCTTCATTCAGCCCAATGCCCCCTTTTCCCACCTCATCTTCCACCATCTGTGCAGTAAAGAGGTAATTAGTGGAAATTACTGATCCAGGCCCTACATGCTGAGTGGTTGATATAATACCCCCTACCACCCTCGGGACATCAAAGCTTCCGCTCATAGCACCCCCCCCCACCCCCACCCCTACCGCTGGAGGATAGGTAGGGGCCCCAATACATTGCTATGCCCAGGGGTCTACACTGCTGTTATGCATATGTATATATATATATATATATATATTTATATTATTATTATTATTTATATACATTTGGTCTATCTATAATACTTTAACTGACCCGGCATATACTGAGTCACCTAAGTGTCCATCTTCATGCTTTGCTCCGCCCCTATGGAAACCCTTTTCTGAAAATCCTGCGTTTGCCCCTGGCTGTCCCCCCTCGCTGTCCCCATGTGCGCACTGACCCCCCTCATTGGGGCTATGTGTGCACTGACACCTTTCAGTGTCCCCATGTGTGCTGTGTCCCCACGTGTGCACTGTCCCCCTTCGATGTCCCCATTTGCGCGCTGACCCCCTCATTGGGCCTATGTGTGCACTGTATGTATGCTTTCCCCCCTCAGTGCCCCCCGCGTGTACGCTGTCCCCCTCAGTGCCCCCGTGTGTGCGCTGTCCCCCCTCAGTGCCCGACGTGTGTGTACACTGTGCCCCCATGTGTGTACGCTGTCCCCCCTCAGTGCCCCCGTGTGTGTACGCTGTCCCCCCTCAGTGCCCCCATGTGTGTACGCTGTCCCCCCTCAGTGCCCCCTGTGTTTGTACGCTGCCCCCTGTGTGTGTACGCTGTCCCCCCTCAGTGCCTCCTGTGTGTGTACGCTGTCCCCCCCTCAGTGCCCCCTGTGTGTGTACGCTGTCCCCCTCAGTGCCCACCATGTGTGTACGCTGTCCCCCCTCAGTGCCCCCCTGTGTGTACGCTGTCCCCCCTCAGTGCCCCCCATGTGTGTATGCTGTCCCCCTCAGTGCCCCCCGTGTGTGCTCTGTGCCGCCCCCCGTTTGTGCTCTGTGCCGCCCCCATGTGTGCTCTGTGCCCCCTTCCCCGTGTGTGTCCTCTGTGCCCCCCTCCCCGTGTGTGTGTGCTCTGTGCCCCCATCCCTGTGTGTGTGTGCTCTGTGCCCCCATCCCTGTGTGTGTGCTCTGTGCCCCCTCCCCTTGTGTGTGTGCTCTGTGCCCCCCTCCCCGTGTGTGTGTGCTCTGTCCCCCCATGTGTACTCTGTGCCCCCAGTGCCCCTCGTGCATAAGCTGCTCTCCCCCCTATGTGTACCTCGTGTGTTCATTGTCCTCCTTCAATGCCCTACAGTAAAGCTTCTACACTCTGGGTGTCATGCTCATTGCCAGGGGTTTCATGGGATGGATGTCTTGCCTGTTGACAGGGGTTTCATGCACTGGGACGGGTGTCATTCTCAATGCCAGGGGTTTGTAATTCTTGTGGCCAGGGGTAATGATCATTGCCAGGGGTGGGTTATCATTAAACATTTAAAAAATAAAATTTTATTCTTACACTGAAATTTAAAATTTAAAATAAAAAATAAAAATCGAAAAAAGCTTTGAAATTCCATTGACAAAAAACCTTACGGTTTCACATGTCCCATTAAGGCTTCTTACACATGATCTGGCATTTTAGAAACCTGATGTAACTCTTCCACTCAAACTTCTAAAAGCAATGAAATTCCGATCATTAAGGCTGACGCCTTAATGGACGTGTTCCTTGCGCAATACAGATATGGTACGCCATCACAGCCTGTGGGTAAGTGCAGATTCAGCACTCTCACAGAGTGAGATTGCTGTCACTCACACAATGGTGGAGCTGCTAATTCACAGATTTGTGTGCTCATTGGAATACACACATGGAGTCTATGCAACTGAAGGTCTGAGCAAAAGACAGAGCTGCATGTGTGTATTCCAATGAGCACACAAATCTGTGAATTAGCAGCACCACCATTGTGTGAGTGACAGCAATGATGAATCTGCACTTACCCACAGGCTGTGATTGCGTACCATATCTGTATTGCGCAAGGAACACGTCCATTAGGGCGTCAGCCTTAATGATCGGAATTTCATTGCTTTTTGAAGTTTGAGTGGAAGAGTTACATCAGGTTTCTGAAATGCCAGATCATGTGTAAGAAGCCTTAATGGGACATGTGAAAGAAGGGGAATCTATATCCCCGAAACGTTTGTATCACAGTAAACGTGGATTGTATTTACCAAGACCGCTGGAGTGCCTCTATTTGTATCATATCACCCTCTATATATATATATATATATATATATATATAGCAGTCCAAGTCAGCCGGCACTCAATTGTAACTCAGTGATAATAAAGCCCCGGTGCCCGAATGTATAGTATACAGCAATCCAAGAATAATAGCACTCAATAGGCAATTTTTAAATGCAAAAGACAGGTCTGTTTTTAGCTTACAAGCTTTCGGGGTGTGATCCCCTTCGTCAGGTATACAGACAACAAATGATACACAAACAACTTACCCCTAAAGTACCCGCCATCAGAGCCAGCTCCCACCTCACGCTGCGTCAGAAGGTCCCGGGCAACCCGGAAGTGCACGTCAAGGAAGCTCCGGGTCAGGAGGGGCGCGTTGCCTAGCAACCTGTAGTGCTTGCGTCTCAGTCCCAGGATCTGACAGACGCTTAACGCCGGAGGACACCGCTGACAGGCGCCGCTGGGGGCTTGGATCTGTAGGCACTGAAAGTACAAGTAAAACATTACAATACTACATAAATACATACATGAACTACATAAAGAGTAATAAGACATGAAAAGATAATAAACAATACAAGGCAAGCATCACATAATGGCATTCCAGTTGATTTTATCATAAAGGCCACGTGGATGTGTAACATCCAATCTCATGATCCATTTGGAGACGCATAGCTCAGCCAATCAGGACTGAGCTATGCGTCTCCATGGAGACGCATACTGTAGCTCAGCCAATCACGCTCTCAGCCTCTGTAGCACTCGGACAGCGCTACAGAGGCTGTTAGAAGCAACGGAGACAGCCGGTTCTCCCCGCTGCCTGTCAGTGCGGGGGGAGCCGGCTGTGAAGCAGCCAGACCAGCGCTGGATCCAGGAATGGTAAGTATGCTGGTGTAAAATTGAGGTGTGTGTGTGTAATAAACTTGTACTTCTCTGTGTGTGTGTTTTTTATAAACATTCTTTTTACAGGTGGACTACAAGTCCCAGCGGGCCTATTAATGCCCCGCATGCTGGGACTTGTGGTTCTCCAAGTCCCAGCATGCGGGGGAGGTCTGCTGGCACTTGTAGTTCGCCGGTAAAAAGCAATGTAATGATATGTATGATGGATTTAACCCTATCAGGCCGGCGTCCACTGGCCACGGACGCCGGTGACAGCCCCGGGCTTCAGCCCTGGACGGTTGAAGCCTGGGGGGGGGGACCCCTTTATTGGGGGGGTCCCCACTCCTCCAGGTACCCCGTCCAAGGCTGACCAGCCACGGTGCTCATGTTTTGGCCGGGGGACCTTGTATAAAAAGTGTCCCCCGGCTGTGGCATGACACCGCGGGCTGTTGGAGCCCGGTGCTGGTTTCAAAATACGGGGGACCCCCAGATTTTTTGTCCCCCGTATTTTTGGAACCAGGACCGGTCCAAGAGTCCGGGGCTGGTTTCAGAAATACGGGGGACCCCTATGCTTTTTGTCCCCCCGTATTTTTGGAACCAGGTCCGGCTCAATGAGCCCGGGGCTGGTTATGCTTAGGAGGGGGGACCCCACGCCGTTTTTTTTTTAACTTTTTTTTTTTGGAACAAAATCGCATTTATGAAAATGCGCACATTTTCATGACTGAAAATGCGCACATTTTCATGACTAAAAATCGCGGCAAATCGCGGCAAATCGCATTTTTTGCCGCTAATTCGCATCTCATTACATATGCGAATTCGCGGCAAAAAACGCGATTTTTAAAGGTGCGATTTGGTGCGATTTTTTTTTAGTCTAAAAATCGCACCCTATTACATTTCGCCCCACATGTCGTATGGAAAATTGTTTGCTAGTGTGGGGGTGTTTAAAGCTCTTGCATGTAACCATGTGTTTACATGTTGCGCAGTTTAAGCAACTATAACAACCGGCGGCTTAAAAGGTGGTGTTAGGTGCCCGTGGAATCCCCATGCCAGAAATTTCGGTTTTTACCAACCTATCTCGCAAGTTGGAGCCACGTTTAAAAGCTGCCATAGGGTGTGATGAATGAAATCCTGGCAGATCTATATCGGATTTCAAAATTGGCCAGAGTGACTTGGTGGCATAACTGAGGACAGGACTGGCAGTGGAGAATGTGCTGGTCCATGGAATTACATCTGTGGTGGAACGCTTTTTGGGTTCCATCAATTGAGAACGGGACATTTTTAGCACTTTACTTTTCTGTTCCAGCAGACGGTTTAAAGCATACCCTCTGCAACAATAATTCTTAATTAGCACATCTAAACGATCAGACAGGACAGCCGGATTACTGACCAGTCTGGCCACTCTAATCATTTGAGAAGGCCACGTTTGAGGGCAGGTGGATGATGGCTGTTAGATGTTAAGAATGTATTGCGTGCCACATCTTTGTAGTAAACATCCGTAGTAATTTTGTTGTTATGGATGGACACAGCCACATCTAGAAAATGTGACAGGGTGGTACTACACTCACTGGTGTACCGTATGGGTGAATCTCTAGAATTGGCATATGACATTAGAGAATTGAATTCCTCCTGCACACCCGTCTACATGATGAAAATGTCATCTATGTAGCGGGTGTACAGGAGGAAATTTTTACTGATCTCTGGCCTATTGAGAAACACCTCCTCCTCTTGGCAAAACATAAATACATTGGCCTAGGAAGGCGCAACGGCAGAACCCATGGCGCATCCACGCTTTTGAAGGAAAAAATGGCAGTTGAAGAGAAAGTAATTTCTCTCCAGGGTGAGAGTAAGTAATTGCAAAAACAGATCATGCTGAAAGACACTAGGGTCCAAAAATTCAGATAAAAATAACTTCATAGCCTGCATACCCCCCACATGGGGTATGGAGGTGTACAGGCTATTAACATCAAGACAACACATAATTGTATTATCAGGAACATAATCAATGTCATTAAGTAATTTTAAAAAACTTGTGGTGTCTTTGAGAAAAGCTTTCTTGTGTAATAACAGGGGTTGCAATAGATAATCCAGAAGTTTGGCAACAGGTTGGTATAAGGAGCCTCTGGCCGCAATTATAAAGAGTTTCCTTCCTTACCAGTATTATATACTGTATTATATACTGTGGACCCAGTAAAGCCACCTGGTCGCCCCACAATTGCGGCCAGAGGCTCCTTATACCAACCTGTGGCCAAACTTCTGGATTATCTATTGCAACCACTGTTATCAAGCAAGATGGTAACCAGATGAAGCGTGATGACGCAGCTCTGTATGCCGTGGACGCTGTCTGTGTAAGCCTTCTTGTGATCCGGTCTGTGTTCCTATGGTGACAGGCAACGTGCTGGTGTGGTACCATGGTAACGGGGGCGTGTTTGGGCGCCATGTCACAGTGCTGCAGCTGAAGTAGTGACGCGCCTTTTGGCACGACACACGGAGGCGTGGCGGCCTGCTCAGTGGCGCGAAAACATGCCAGACACGATTGGTGCAGACCTCATCTGGGTATGTATAAATATGGTTATTTGTGCACTGTTGTTTATATATCCTGATGAAGAACCATAAATAAAGGTTCGACTTTTATGGTTGTCGACTTTTTATTCTACGACTGCTTTGAGAATTTATATGGGTGAGTGCCGCCGTCTGGAAGTATTGATTAGCCCTGGAGGGCTTGGATGGCACCCCGCTGATTATGTCCTGTTGAGGAAGTGCTGCTCTACACTGAACTCTATATATATATATATATATATATATATATATAGCTTTGCGTTTGGTGGCACTCCCGCAATCCACAAGATGCCTGAAAAGGCTTTTATCCCAATAAAATGGTGCCCTCCGTGGCGCAACAAACTGCTGCTGTAATACGTAGTACAGGGGGGGATGGCGGCACTCAGATAAAAAATAGACCACGCTGTGGGTTGCTGACCAACGTTTCCGAGCCCACTGGCTCCTTTATCAAGGTGCAGGAATAACATGTACAGTGAAACAAACCAAGTTTAAATACCTTAAGCCAGAGCGTTCGTGCCGCCCGTCGTCTCCCGCGGCGTCGCTGCAAGATGACGTCGCATGCCGGCAGACGCAACGGGAAGCACGAAGGAGCCCCGTGCGTGCATAGTAGCCATGGCGACCTGTAAACAAAGCCACAGGTACCATGGTTACAGACATATATATACAAAGAAAATGCATTTTAAAAACGCAGAACTGATTGCCCTGCTACAGGCGGCCAATCCATATATCAAAACAGTGAGAAATACCGACAAACATACGTAAAAACAACACTGACTGACTGCATCCTAATTTCAGATATAACTTTTTTGTACTATACAGCCATCAAATATCAATTATATAATATTGGCATACCTTCCTGGAATATACCTATTTAAATGGACACCACTTACTCACTACCTGGTGTGGCAAACAATCGATTAAGATAAATTCAGTATAACTATAGAGAGCGGCATAACTAGAACAGAATGTCTCGGACCTTTATAAAAAACATTTATAAAAAACATGACAGGCCTAAATTCTCGTTTAAGCCTCATGGATTCAGTGTGTCTAAATTAAAAATCCAGCGGCTCTCCAAACGGAGAAGCTTCAAAGATCTATCCCCACCCCTTTTCATAGGGGGGACATGATCAATGATCCGGTAACGGAGCGTTGCAAGATTGTGTCTGGCCTCGGCAAAATGCCAGGCCACAGGCTGCTCACTATGTCCGGTTTGAATGGCCGATTTAATTGCTGAACGATGTGCAGCAGCCCTCTCTTTAAAGGTTCTATCTGTCTTGCCGACGTAGTGTCGGCCGCAAGGGCAACTGATCAGATAGATCACAAATTTTGTGTTACACCCGACCCTGTGTTGTATCTTGAATTTTTTGCCTGAAAATGGGTGGCAGAACGATTCACATTGGATCATATAGCTACATGTCATGCACCCACTGCACTTGAAGCACCCCTTCTTCGGGTTACCCCAGAAGGGCGCATCTCTGCCCATCGGAAAGGTGACATCGTTCCTAACCAGATGATCTCTTAGGCTTTTGCCCTTGGTGTAGGAGTGCAGTAAGGTTTTGTTGCTAAATGTTGGCAAAGCATGGTCAGTGCTAACAATCGGCCAATACTTCTTGGATATACTTTTGATTTCTTCACTTACTGGATGAAATGAGTTAACCCAGATAACTCTGTTATCTATATTTTTGGAGGCCCCCTTGGAAACCAGAGCTTGTTCTCTGGACATATTAAGGACTCTCGCTTTAGTGTGCTCCAGTGCAGTCAGATCATATCCCCGCATGTGGAATTTTAAGACCATATCTGCGAGTGACTTCTCCAGGTCATCATTTTTGCTTGTAATTCTCCGTGCGCGGAGCATTTGGGAGAAGGGCAGACCTTTTTTCAGGGAGACAGGGTGATAGCTCGAATAAAGTAAAGTATTATTCCTGTCTGTTGGCTTTTTATAGAGGGATGTTACAATCTGCCCATCCTCAATTTTGATATTTACATCCAGATAATGTACTGAATGTTCATTTATCTCGTATGTAAATTTCACTGGAGATTCGGTAGCATTATGAGACTCAATGAGACTTTGTAGTACTGCTTTGTCACCACTCCACAAGGCCAGGAGGTCATCTATGTACCGTGTGTACAGTACCAGAGACCCCCTGGTCTCGGGATTGTGTGTGAACAAAGCACGTTCCACAGCAAACATGTACGTGTTGGCAAATAATGGGGCCACCGAGGACCCCATGGCACAACCACGTAACTGCAAAATTTTTTTACCGTTGAACAAAAAATAGTTGCGTTTGAGTGTCAACTTTAGTAACTGCAGAAACAGCCCCACATTAGGGCCCGTGTACAGTGGATTATCCGTGATTAGCTCTCTCACTGCATCCAAGCCTGCCATGTGCGGAATGCACGTATACAGGCTTGTTACGTCTATTGTACTTAATAGACAATTGGATGGTATCTCCTGTAAATTTGCCAATTTGGTGAGAAGAGCATTAGTATCTTTAAGAAAATACATATCTCCCTGTACACAGGGTTGCAGGTAATGATCTAAATACACTTCACTGGGTTTTTGTGAAGCTTAGGAATTGAATAGAGAACAGGGACAACCGGGTGTTCTACATGTAACACTTCTCTAGTGTCCTTGTCCAACACACCATCACGTACGGCTTGATCAAGAATCGCCATCAATTCACATTTATAAGAAACAGTAGGATCATTGGGTAAGGGGGAATAAGTGTCAACATCTTCTTATTGGCGGTTGATGTCAGCTACATAGTCACCTCTGTCCATGACCGCGATACCGCCGCCTTTATCGGCCGCCCTTATAGTAATAGACTGGTCTTCTTTAAGACTTTTAAGAGCGGACCATTCTTCTCTTGTAAAGTTGGAACACACCCCTGGTGATTCCTTTAGTGCTGCGGACGTCTCCTGCTCTAGTAACCTAGAGAACGTCTTAATGGCAGGGTTATGAGTCTGAGGATCAAATTTAGACGACTTCTTCAATCCAGCTGGTGGCATTTGGACTCTCTGGGTATCTTGTTTATCCTGGAAGAACTCACGAAGTTTGAGCTGTCTGTGCAACTTAAATTGCTCCACTCTGATGTTGAAGGGGTCAGGTTTTGTAGTGGGCACGAAATTGAGGCCCTTTGACAATACCCTTGTTTCAGATGTCGTGAGCACCCTTGAAGATAAGTTAAATATTATTTCCTCTGTTGACGGGGAGGTTGAAACCGGGTTTTTGTGCCTTTGCCTTTGGTTCTGCCCGCCCCTCCTCGTGAACCTCCTCCATCTCGGTTTGGGTTCACCCGGGCACGGGCTCCTAAAGGGGGCATATATACGTGCATTCCGCACATGGCAGGCTTGGATGCAGTGAGAGAGCTAATCACGGATAATCCACTGTACACAGGCCCTAATGTGGGGCTGTTTCTGCAGTTACTAAAGTTGACACTCAAACGCAACTATTTTTTGTTCAACGGTAAAAAAAATTTGCAGTTACGTGGTTGTGCCATGGGGTCCTCGGTGGCCCCATCATTTGCCAACACGTACATGTTTGCTGTGGAACGTGCTTTGTTCACACACAATCCCGAGACCAGGGGGTCTCTGGTACTGTACACACGGTACATAGATGACCTCCTGGTCTTGTGGAGTGGTGACAAAGCGGTACTACAAAGTCTCATTGAGTCTCATAATGCTACCGAATCTCCAGTGAAATTTACATACGAGATAGATGAACATTCAGTACATTATCTGGATGTAAATATCAAAATTGAGGATGGGCAGATTGTAACATCCCTCTATAAAAAGCCAACAGACAGGAATAATACTTTACTTTATTCGAGCTATCACCCTGTCTCCCTGAAAAAAGGTCTGCCCTTCTCCCAAATGCTCCGCGCACGGAGAATTACAAGCAAAAATGATGACCTGGAGAAGTCACTCGCAGATATGGTCTTAAAATTCCACATGCGGGGATATAATCTGACTGCACTGGAGCACACTAAAGCGAGAGTCCTTAATATGTCCAGAGAACAAGCTCTGGTTTCCAAGGGGGCCTCCAAAAATATAGATAACAGAGTTATCTGGGTTAACTCATTTCATCCAGTAAGTGAAGAATTCAAAAGTATATCCAAGAAGTATTGGCCGATTGTTAGCACTGACCCTGCTTTGCCAACATTCAGCAACAAAACCTTACTGCACTCCTACACCAAGGGCAAAAGCCTAAGAGATCATCTGGTTAGGAATGATGTCACCTTTCCGATGGGCAGAGATGCGCCCTTCTGGGGTAACCCGAAGAAGGGGTGCTTCAAGTGCAGCGGGTGCATGACATGTAGCTATATGATCCAATGTGAATCGTTCTGCCACCCATTTTCAGGCAAAAAATTCAAGATACAACACAGGGTCGGGTGTAACACAAAATTTGTGATCTATCTGATCAGTTGCCCTTGCGGCCGACACTACGTCGGCAAGACAGATAGAACCTTTAAAGAGAGGGCTGCTGCACATCGTTCAGCAATTAAATCGGCCATTAAAACCGGACATAGTGAGCAGCCTGTGGCCCGGCATTTTGCCGAGGCCAGACACAATCTTGCAACGCTCCGTTACCGGATCATTGATCATGTCCCCCCTATGAAAAGGGGTGGGGATAGATCTTTGAAGCTTCTCCGTTTGGAGAGCCGCTGGATTTTTAATTTAGACACACTGAATCCACGAAGCTTAAACGAGAATTTAGGCCTGTCATGTTTTTTATAAATGTTTTTTATAAAGGTCCGAGACATTCTGTTCTAGTTATGCTGCTCTCTATAGTTATACTGAATTTATCTTAATCGATTGTTTGCCACACCAGGTAGTGAGTAAGTGGTGTCCATTTAAATAGGTATATTCCAGGAAGGTATGCCAATATTATATAATTGATATTTGATGGCTGTATAGTACAAAAAAGTTATATCTGAAATTAGGATGCAGTCAGTCAGTGTTGTTTTTACGTATGTTTGTCGGTATTTCTCACTGTTTTGATATATGGATTGGCCGCCTGTAGCAGGGCGATCAGTTCTGCATTTTTAATATGCATTTTCTTTGTATATATATGTCTGTAACCATGGTACCTGTGGCTTTGTTTACAGGTCGCCATGGCTACTATGCACGCACGGGGCTCCTTCGTGCTTCCCGTTGCGTCTGCCGGCGTGTGACGTCATCTTGCAGCGACGCCGCGGGAGACGACGGGCGGCACGAACGCTCTGGCTTAAGGTATTTAAACTTGGTTTGTTTCACTGTACATGTTATTCCTGCACCTTGATAAAGGAGCCAGTGGGCTCGGAAACGTTGGTCAGCAACCCACAGCGTGGTCTATTTTTTTCCTGAGTGCCGCCATCCCCCCTGTACTATATATATATATATATATATATAGAGAGAGAGAGAGAGAGAGAGAGAGAGAGATAGGCGGAGAGAGAGAGACAAAGAGAGCAAGAGAGCGACAGAGAGAAAGGCGCAGAAAGAGAGAGAGAGGTATGCCTTGAAAGGTCAGATTATGCAGTGTATCACTTTATGGATATTGTTTGAATATAAGCACTCTCCTATACAGTATATGAGCAATGTAGAAGGTGGCACTCTGGAAATCCCAGGTGAACACCCAGCATTCTCATGGGGATGCCCATAAAACGCTCGCCCTTCCCCCGTTCTCCACCCTGTCCTCCCTTGCCCATTCCCTCTATAGCAAACAGCTTGACGAGTAAAACTCGCCAAAGTTGTTCGATCCTGAGGTCTGCACATGCTCAAACGCGTGCATGCGCAAACCCCCCACCATCGGAACAGGGCCGAATTCGGCCCAGTCCGATAAGTGCTGAATTTTTTATTTTTAAAAAAAGGAGAAACTCTCCCAAAATCGATCACTTTGATTCTCCCATCCTATTACATTTGGCAGACTTTTAATCACATAAGTTAATGATCACACTCCTCTTATTAAACTTGACAAGGTAGAAGTGGTTTCTCAGTGCTTGAGGGTGCCATTTCTGAGGATGGGTAGATGCTACCTAGGGCTTGCACCAGCCCCTTAATAGTCACTGAATATTTCAAATAAATTATAATAACATTTAATAAGAACTATTTTACATAGTACTAGAGGGGAAAATGTAAAAATTAGTGATGCAAACAGTTAATTTACTTATCTAAAGGCATTAAAATCTCTCTACGTTTTATGTATTGTAATTGCTGGTTACATAAAATGTTATTAACCTGAAAAGACCTTAAGACATTATCAAATTACAACATAATGTTTTAGCCCAATTATTATGAAATTAATTGGAAAAACATTATGATTAATGAATACCTACATTTTTCTTGCCATTGTGTTGCATGTTAGTATCATTATCTTGTTTGTTTTACAGTTATGCATAACCCTAGGATGTTGTCTTCCAATACATACATTTACATTTTTTTTTCTAAGCCTAGTAACACAACACTAAGCATGCAGCCAGAGATTAATGCTCTTCCATCATTGCACTTTTGAATTGGTGTAATTTACACAGTTGGTATTTTGTCGAATAACTTGTGACTGTTATTACTGTGGACAAACTTAGCACAGCATAGGTGACAAAGATTTCCCATTAGCACACAACCAGGTTCATTCATAGATCTTGAATTCTTTCAATATTAAATGTGGTGATGGATGGTGGCTTAATGGTGCAGATGGAAAAATAGTTTATGAGAACCTAATATAATAAAGAAGTGTAATAAAATTGAAGTTAACATACTTTCAACTGAAAATAGTCTTAAAAATGAAAGTTGCATATTCATCGTTTCAACTCATGGTTAAGGGGTAAATTTACTAATGCTAATAAAAATGGAAAGAGATGATGTTGACCAAACCAACCAATCAGGTTCTGTCTATCATTTTTCTAGGATGCAATAGAGAATTTTATAGAGAATCTAATATAGTCAACATCATCTCTTTTCATTTTTAGAAACTTTGGCAAATGTACCCCTTCATTCAGGCACTAGCAGCCTTTCCTTGTCTGTGCCAAAGTCAGGGTAGCAGCCATTTTGAATGCTCTTTTATCATAACATACTTTTTCTCATAACCTTTAGTAACCTGTTTTTTAAACTCGATCGACTTTGCTAATCATGGACATGCTGTAAAAAAAAAAAATAGTTTAAAAGTGATGTTTTGTTTCAATTTTATAATGGGGGGAGAGTAGTAGGAGCATGGCTCAGTGGTAGAGTCTAATTTGGGGCAGTATTTAATGCTCCAGATTCACTTTTTTGGGGGGCGAATCGGCTGTTTTCTCTCTGCGGTGAATATTTTTCTCTGAAAATCTGATTCACCCTATTCAATGTTCACTGTTCACCGAAAGCGAACAGTGAATGCCAGCCAGTTGTCCGTTTCAAGTTTGTTGCAATTCGCTGGTGTATTGCATTGGGGTTTTCACTGTGATTCACTGAGAGTGTATTCAATGCTAGGATGGAAAAACTGCTTTCACCATGATTTTCACCATGATTCACCATTTTGCATTCAACATCTTCTTAAGGTGTTCTTTCAAAATAAAGTTTTTTTTTCGTTTGGTGTAAAAAATCAGTAATTATATTTTGTGAAGGGGCACATGAATATATATTGAATTTTTTTTTACACATGACGTCACAGGGATGGGGAGCCACTCATTTGATATTCACTGCGTCTGGTCCCGCTCATTACATATGCATGTATGATGCCTGTTGGCCTTTGCATGACACTTGGTGGTCTTTGTGTGATGGTTGGTTGTGTTGCTTCCTCCACAGGTTCAAAGGACTTGACTGTCTCCAGAAGAATTTCTTGATCCTCATCCATCAGTTGTGGCAGTACTTGTGGCTGGAGCTGGAGTGGATTTTGGTGCAATGTTAGCAGTGGTCGAAGTGGAAAGTGGGGGTATGTAAAAAGCCCTAGAAAAGGGGGTGCAGCCACTTTAAAAGGGGCATGGCCACTTTAAAGGGGGCGTGTTCCTGTGTAATGTGCCACGCCATATACCTCTTATTTACATTATGCAACACAATAGTAGACCCCCTTATACTTGCCCCTTAAACATAATTATACCACCCGGATGGAGCAAAAATTCACATTAAGGTGCCCATACATGGAGCGATGTTTTGAATTAGATCACATCGCATCTAGTTAAAAACATATGTGATGTGCTAAAGCAGCGTCGTTTTGTGCAGCACATACTTTTTGTGCTTTGCGATGTGGACGACTGCCCATCGTCTCGCAAAACAGGATTGCTCGGTTACCTTTATGCCAAGTGAAATAAAAGTCAAAAATTCACGTCATGCCACCCAGACTGAGCCAAAATTCACATAATTCCACCCTGACTGAGCCAAAAATCACATCATACCAACTGGACTGAGCCAAAATTCACATCATGCCACCCGGACTGAGCCAAAATTCAAGTCATGTCACCCGAACTGAGCCAAAAATCATGTCATGCCAACCGGACTGAACAAAATTCACATTATGCCGCCCGGACTGAGCCAAAACTCACATCATACCACCCGAATTGGGCCCAAATTCATGCTATGCCACCCAGGTTGTGCCCAAATTCACATCATGCCACCCAGATTGAGCCCAATTTCACATCATGCCACCCAGATTGAGCCCAAATTCACGTCATGCCACTCAGATTGAGATAAAATTTATGTTATGCTACATGGAGTAAAAAAAGTACATTTTGCCACACGGATTGAGCCAAACTTTACATATAATTTGGGAATTTTGGGACACAGGGACCGTGGGGAGACAGGTACTGTGGGGAGGCAGGGACCAGGATAGGGGGGACGACGACACAGGGACCGGGTAGATGCAGGGACGAGGGGGATGCAGGGACTTGGACGGTGGCAAAGCAGGGACAGGGGGGGGGGTTAGGGGGGGGTGACGCAGGAACCGGGACCAGACACACACACACACACACACACACACACAGGGACTGGGATGCAGGGACAGGGACTGGACTGGGGGGGATGCAGGGACAGGGACCGGGGGAGGGGGACACAGGGACAGGGACCGAAGGGGAGGGGGACACAGGGAGGGGGGGAGGAGGACACAAGGACATAGGGGGGTCTGGGTAGGTGCATACAGGGACAGGGGGTGGGCACAGGTATGGGGGGATGGGGACACAGGGACCTGGGGGACAGGGACCAGGGGGGCAGGGACCAGGGGGCACAGGGACAGGGACCCGGGGGATGCAGGGTTCAGGACAGAGACTTACCAGGGGTCCAGCAGTGATGCCTGACAGGTCTCCAGCGGCAAGAAGGATGAGAGCCAGGTGCACCCTTCTTGCATGCCCACACAGTGGCTCCAGTGGCAGCATTACTGGGACCCGGGCACTCTACATGTTCGCACCCAGGTGGGGGGTCCTACAGCGGCAGTAATGTGAGCCGGGCAATCTCCATGTGTGCGCCCGTCGAGGGAGCTCCAGCGGCAGCAGTATTATAAGAACATGTGTTCACAGCAGCAGCCGTCAGTAATGCACCCATAAGTAACGCAAGCTGGGCGCTCTCCGTATTCTCGCCTGGCGGGGAAGCTGCAGCAGCCGTCAGTAATGCAAGCAGGGTGCTCTCCATGTGTGTGCCGGCGAGGGAGCCCCAGGAGAAGTTGCACTGTTTGCCGGGCACTCTAAATGTTTGCGCCCAGCGTGGGAAGTACACATGCTGCCCGGCAGGAGGACTTCGGTGGCATCCCAGAGCAGAGCAGCACTGTGCAGACTGGTCCTCTCCCTGCTTGCTGCTGCTGAACAGTGCTGCGCTAACTGCCAATATTTTAATAAAAAAAAAAAAAAACACTTCCGGGTTCCTAAAAGAAGTGCCGGTATGTCAAACTGCTACATACCGGCCCACTTTGACCACTGAATGTTAGTATATGCAGATTCATAAGGGTGGAGTGAAAAAACTGAAATTGAGAAATTCAAAATCGGCTAGTGTGGGAAAGTTGTGACATGACCTGAATAAGAAACATGCAAAAGCTGCCCCTCCCCCCCCCCCCCCCCTGCAGTGCAACTTTTTTTTGCCCATTTTGAGAAAAAGGTTTTACTGCGATCAGGTTTGAATAAGGGCCAGAAGGCAGTGATACCACAGTTCACAGAAAAGCCTCATTACCTTTTCACTAGTAACGATGCTGACCGTTCATACATTCGGCCTGCTATCATTTACATAACAGCAGCGATATGGACAGGGGCACTATGGCTCCATCATAAATGGGGGAGAAGCGCCATCAGTGCACATAATGTGCGCTGATACCCCTTCTCCCCCATAACGATCTTTTATACATCTGCCCCATTGTGTCTTATCAATAAGAGTGTCTGGTTGTCTGATCTTGCTAATAAGATAAGTCTAATAGACTAATAAGTCTGTTATTGAAAAACAGTAACTGTTACAATAAGTATTACAAGTAACAGTGTAAACTGTTTAATGTATCATTTTAAATATCACTAAAAATTAGATGTATTTGTTTATTACATCATAATACACTTCAACATATTTAACTGTTAATATATTGGCTTATCTTTGGCATAACTATATGCCATAATGCAGCCCTTTCATGTTCCCAGCATAGGGGATGAAAACTGTTTTTCAGACTGTTCTTCAAAGAAATAAACTGCCACAAGTAAAGACAATAAACAGAAGTGTTTTAAATTCTGCACCTAAAGAACAGAGTGTAATGCATTGTTACTGAACTTACTGGAGCATTTAGTAAAGAGTTTGCTGGACATTAGAAGACACATAGGGGCATTATTCTATTAAAGTATTAAAGGCAAACAAAAGGGATTTACCCTGTTTTGTTTTTTGATCACATCAATTACAGAGCATCCTCCCCCCCCCCCAAAAAAAAAATAATAATAATAAAAAAAATAAAAACACGTTCCGGAGAAAACACCATATTCACAATTGAAACCATGAAAATGGGTCATTTATCAGGGATTTTTTCTCCCACCAAAGTCAGTCACTTTGCACTAGGGCAAGCTCGTACTCTCTTTCACTAAGCTAAAGTATATTAATAAACCATTCTAAGACATCATGACATAATTTTAACTAGATCGGAGCATCTTCACAGTTTTCGTAATTTTCACCAAAAAAGTGAAACTTCAGGCCTCTTGCCAGAACAGAAGAAGCTTTTGCACGTTTCTTATTCAGGTCAAGTCACAACTTTCCCACACTAGTCGATTTTGAATTGCTCAATTTCAGTATTTTCACTCCGCCCTAATATGGCCCTCTTCTCTATCTCTACATGTCCTCTTTGGGTGAACTTATTTGCTCACTCGACTTCCAATGCCTTTCAAAATTAATCAACACTTCAAATGCCCCTGATGAAGTCACCTAGATGACGAAACGCGTTGGGCCTGCCATTATATTGGATTGATTTGTACTCTTTGTGAAATTATTCTGTACAGTGACTGTATTACTATGTATGTCTCATAGCCATTTGAGCTTTTTTTTTATTAAATATTTGTATTTTAAAATTGTGTACTTCACTATTGCGCACTCTGATTCTTTTTGTATTTCTACTCGTTTTGGTCCCAGCTAACAGGGGACCTCCAGAGGTGCTGCTATTTGCTATTAGTGCACGGTTTCTGGTATCCTTTGCTCTTTTCACCATGGAAACATGGCTTACCATGTGGAATTGGGTTATTTTTTTGAAAATATTTGGTATTGGATTTTAAAAATTTAGGGGCGCAGTGGCGGCTTGTACCTTTGGGGGGCTGCTGCTGGCCGCAGCCGGCGCAGGGTGCAGCGATGCAAGCACCCCCTGCTCCTCCTGGTCCCCATAGCGTTCACGGTGCCTGTTTATGATGACAGGTGCCGAGACTGGCGCATGTGCAGTACAAACCTCTGTACTGCGCAGGAGGCCAGCTTCTATGGGATGCTTTGGCAACAGCCCATAGAAAAGGAATCATGGTCCCAGCACCTGTACAATACAGATGACAGGCACCAGGACCGGCATGTGCGCAATACCAATGTAGGTATTCCCACATCTCACATTCCCAGATTTTAGGGGCTTTTGCTCCCCTGCCCATATAGAGGCATCCTGGTTGGCACTGCCTTGGTGACTGGCAGGTCGGACTTCTAATAGGAGGTCACCTCCAATCACAGTGAAGCCAGTGCAGTCTCACAGACCGTACATACGGCCACCAAATACATATGGAGCTCAAAGAGCTGGTCCTGGTTTTAGAAATTGATTGGTTCCTCCAGATTTCTGAAACCAGCACCATGCACCATGCTCAAAGGCCAATCATGATTCCCAAAATACAGGGGACAAAATGACTAGAGGTCCACCGTATTCTGTAAATCAGCACCAGGCCCAACCAGCCAGCAGGGTAATGCCACAGCTGGGGGACACTTATTATATAAGGTTCGGTACTTGTGTATTATAGCGGCGCCCCCGATGTACATCGTACGATGAACGTATCGCATCGCATGCCATGTACCCAATGGCATGCGATGCGACGCGATTTTGACCCCCTATACGATGAAAAATCATATAAGCACCCTAAAGGGTGCTTTTGAGCACCCTAATGGGTGCTTACAATGTTAAATGCACCCCCACGCCACCCCCCCACTATAAACGTGAACCCGAAGTGTGGCGAACGCAGCGAGCCCGCGAGGGGCGTCGGTACGCGTCCTACGACCTTTTCATACCCCCACTATCCACGTCGGCGTGGAGCTGAGAATAGAATAGTGTGGCGAACGCAGCGAGCCACCGAGCCCGAAGCGTGGCAAGCGCAGCGAGCCCCGCGAGGGGACGCGGATACCTTAACAGGTAAACGTGTCCCTTCGCGGGCTTCACAGGTATCCGCTGCGCTCGCCACGCTTCGGGCTCGCCACACTATTTTATTCTCAACTCCACACCGACGTGGATAGTGGGGGTATGAAAAGGTCGTAGGACGCGTACCGCCGCCCCTCGCGGGCTCGCTGCGCTCGCCATACTTCGGGTTCACGTTTATAGTGGGGGGGGTGGCGTGGGGGTGCATTTAACATTGTAAGCACCCATTAGGGTGCTTATACAATGTTTAATCGCATCGCATCGTATGGCATTGTATACCATGTACAATGGCATACAATATGAAAATTGTATGTCATCGTACACTATCGAACGATATCGCGTCGCATCGCATACCATCGTATGCGTTATGGTATGCGATGCGATGGGCGCCGCCAAAATACACAAGTACCTAAGGTTCCACAGCCAAACCATTACACCCCTGACCGGCCAGCCAGAGCAGGGACCCTGGGGAAGTGGGTACTCCCCAATAGTTACCCCTGCCCATGCTGAAGCCCGGGGCTGTTCACAGTGCCCCTGTGCCGTGGGCACTGGGCTGATAGCCATTGTGTAAAAATATAAATAAACTATTCTGTATTGTTGTGGAACTATGAGTCCCAGCGAGCCTGCACACATGCAGTAGTAGTTGCACAACAGTACAAATAGTTAAATGGACATACCAACAGTAAAACCTTATTACACACTACAATGATGCACTCATACATTACCTATGTGTCCACCGATGGCATGTCCTCTTCTCCATGAAGAATCCATTTGGGTTCCTGTAGAAAGAAATTATACTTATTCGCTTCTGGGCTTCTCCTGGACCACAGGAACACAGTTCACACAAGCTCAGCTTCTGTTTACATCTGTGGCTCTGCCCACAGACCAGGAGTTAGGCCCGCCCACCAGCCAATTATGATCAGGCATTAGGATTTCTCAGATCATGGTTGGCTGGTGGGTGGGCTTAAATCCCCTTTGGAGTCTAAACAGATTTTCGCCACAGATTGCTGAAAAAGTCCCTGATGTAATGTGACGTCAGCAGCCAAGCATTTACTCACCTGCATTCCAATGTTTTTAAGGTGATGCTCATAAAATGCTCCCCTATTGCCACCCTCTGTCCACCCCCTGTCAGTGTGAAAGCCTTGTGAGTCAGATACTCGCCAAAGGCATTTGCACATGCGCATATCCACGCATGTGCATGTGCAGACCCCACCATCGAAAACGGGTCCGAATTTGTCTGAATCAGGCTGAAAGTTATTTTTCAGTTTACCTGTTATACCACTTATCACTTTCTCATTGAGGTTTGAAAACACAATTTCCTGATTAAAATGGAGTATACTGCAATCACTCAAACCAAGCTAATCATTTCCTGGACATATCAACAGTCAAAATAGAAGTCACAGTTACTGTTGGAAGGAACAATCACAATAAAAAAATATTGTGAATGAAGAATTTCAGCTGTCTCTTATTTAGCAGCCTGTTGAAAGTACAGTTATCAACAAAGTGAAACTCTACCCTAGTCAGCTGTGTTCTATATCAAGGGCTTTTATTCCGTCTTCACTTTGCTTGACTTTGTTTTCACCAAAGGTTTTAGATACTAATCATATTGAAATATTTCTCAAGAGTGGGAGCACAAAATTTGAATCAGATACCTCACAAACAGAATACTGTACCTAAGCTATCCTCCAAAAGATGCAACAAGACAATGGAAATATATTTTTTAGAAACTTTTCAATGTTTTTTTTATTTTATTTTATTTCCATTACTGTATGAATGTTTGATATATAGTACAGTATATTTAGCATATTATATCACAAGTGAAATTAGAAAGATGACAAGGAATATAGAATAGATCTAGTGCTGTAAAGAGTGGCAATTTTATTGAGTCTTTTTTATTAAACGGATTACACAAATATAGACATTTAATTGTGACAATCGTGATTGCATTTTCAATTCATATCAAATGTTCCTATTTTACACACACACACACACATGCACGCACAAACAAAGCCTGATTCAGACCATTATGCAGGGTTGCGAATTTGCAGCCCTGAGATTATGGAAGGACGCTGTGTGCATGAGTGGGTTCCCTTTTTCGAGTGCTGGCTGCTAGCAAGGTGATTATCAGCAGCGGCCACCTCACCACGGCCTTTGCAGGGCTGTGTAAGTCAGTGCTGTGAGCAGGGGGAGAACATTAGTTGGTGAGTGATTTCAATATTTCTTTTACAGGGGGCTATAGGTACCCGCGGGCCTTTAATGCCCCACAGGCGTTTACCTGCTCGCAAGAGTACTCATAGCCCAGCAAGCTGGTGTGAATCAGGCCCTTATTCTCAGCTTCTTATTATATATTCCACCCAAATATAAATATCACACATTATAAATCTGCTCACCTGCAGTGTAATAAGGATATGCCAAGGTGCAAAATTATTCGGCAGCTTTACTCTGCTCCTAGCAGTGAATCAGGCCTGTTATGTATGTTATACAGTAACAGATACATATGAGAGAATGTGGTTGAATATTATCTTACAGAATTTTGTATCATGTGTAATGCATGTGTATATTTCAACTACTCATTTTTGTTCCACACTGTACTCTATTATTTCAGTCATCCCAAACTTTTGGCTCCTCCTCAGTGACAAGAGAGTTGGGCGCTGTAAGATTATATAACAGTGCAGCTCCCGTTTACTGAGTAGGAGCTGACATTTTGGAGGCTTGCATCCCAATTTAAAGCCAATGCCTCTAAGGCTTATTCAGTGTCTTTTCCTTATTTGTCTGGTGGAAAAGCTACTGAACACACAGTCACATAACTTTCACAATAATTGTTAAAAATAATCCTGATTGAAGACAAGCAAACCTTTAAAGACTTTGATGTAAAATTGTCCAAAGTTGAAACGCGTTGGCCAGCGGAGGGATTACCAAAATACGGGGGACAAAATGACTAGGGGTCCCCTGGATTTCAAGAACCAGCACCGGGCCTAAACAGCCAGCAGGGTAATGCCACAGCTGGGGGGAGACTTTTTATACAAGTCTCCTCGGCCAAAGCATTTATTCCCCTGACCGGTCAGCATGGGCAGCGGTCCTGGGGGAGTGGGGACCCCCCCAAAGAAGCCCCCCCCCCCTCCAGAACTTACCTGCCCATGCTGAAGCCCAGGGCTGTCCTCGATGCCCCTGGGCGGTGGGCATCGAGCTGATTTTGTTAAAAAAAATAGATGATAAACTATTCTCTTGGACTTGGAGAACTCACTGCAAATTTCATAGCAGGGATGAGCTGCATATATATATATATATATATATATATACAAGAAAGTCGGCTCCTGATTGGCCGCTAGGCGGCCAATAGAATCATTCAGATGAGAGGCGCGGAAGATGAAACATCTCTCCGCCTCTCAAAGTCCGATGGGTACCGGTGGCTGACTATGGTGGAGACGGAGAAGACGGAGAAGATGAGGGGATCTTCGCCAGGGGACCTGGGTGAGTAGGATTTCCTTCCACAGGTCCCCCATGAATTTCTTCGGATCCAGGACCCTGGACTCTTCAGCCTTGTAGCCCGGGACCAGCCCCGGAACCAAGGCACCAGAACCGGACCCTGGGACCTACCGACGGGCTCAATATTGGTAAGTATCAGTATGTATGGACTTTGGATGTATTAAAGTTTTATTTTTAATGGGTGTCAGTGTGTTTTATTTAACTATTTCTTTTACTGTGGAACTACAAGTGCCAGCGGGCCCTTTAATGCCCCACATGCTGGGACTTGTGGTTCTCCAAGTTCCAGCATGCATAACAGTCTCTCGATGGGGACGCTGTGTGTCCCTGCCCGTCTCCGCTTCAGGGAGATGGGTAGGGTTAGGGGGGCGCTCGGGGCGGCGAGGGGTACCTGTAACGACGGGCAGCAATGGCGGGGGAGGCGGCGGGGACCGGAGGCGTGATCCATTGCCTGGGGGGTGCGAGCGTCTCATGCGCGTGCGCCCCCTGGCGGGGCTGGCGTGATGGCGGGGCTGGCGTTAGAAACGCCAGCCCTGCAAAGATGAAACCAGCCCCATCTGTATATGCACCTCATCCCTGCTATGAAATTTGCAGTGAGTTCATGAAAGTGTTTTTATCAGAAACAGAATAAATCCTGTAAAGTAATAACAAGCAGCCCAGTATCCGCTACCAGCAGTATGGACCAGTGAATATAATCTCCACTGAAAACATCTTCTTGATTTACCTCCTCATTATTGATCAGAGATAAGAAATTTTGTTGTGGGAGGTTAAATTAATCTAAGCACTTTAGCCCAGTGGTTCCCAAACTGTGTGCTGTGGCAGTCTGGGTTGCCATGGGATCTTTGCAGGGGATCACAGGGGATCACAGCCGATAGACACCCAGATATTTCAATAAAATTTAAAATACTACAAAAGGTGCCGGCAACATTATTCCTGTATTAATACCATTTACAGCCCAAACAAAGTGTGGGATTAGGGAGCCGCCGTTTTTTAAACACGTACATGTTTTTTTGTTTGTGTGTTTTTATACTTCGCTATCTTAAAGATTGTTTAATAAAAGTTAATTTTTATTCGTATGAGTCCTAGTAGGTGCACCACATCAGGACATACTTTTCTCTCTTTTGTTAATCTTTGCAGGGGTACAAACAGAAGTGAATCCTGTCTCTCACCACATAACTGAGCCTAAGTAAGATATACAAAAACACTTTACTTAATATTTCTTGTTACATTTCTGAATAATAAACTTATGGCCTGGGGGCGTGGCCTGACCGGAAAAGAGAAAAGCTGCATCTTTTCAGAGCTCCTGATCCCTAGCCCTTAAATTCAGCTCTAAATACCCCATTCTGACCCACTTTTACTCAATCTGCCCTTACAGCAACCCCCTGACCACCGGGGGACCCAACTGAGAACGGCCACGGAATCGGGAGACCTTTTTAACCGGTCTCCGTGGGTTGTGGCCTAGTACCCCTGTAAGCCGGGACCTCAATTTGACAACCCACCCACCGCTGGAGCTCCGCATCGGAGATTGCGGGAGGACGGACTCAGGGACTGCACATGGATGTGGCCCACCCACCCAGCGGAACTCCTGGTGCTGCCGGACCCCTTCCAGGTCTCCCACCCCCCTCACCTGGTTAGTAAGCAGCGCCGCAAGAGCCAGCCCAGGTCCCACACAGAGATAGCGGCGGCAATCTTGGATTTTAGATTCGGCTGCAGACGTGCTTCCAGGCTGCCCCCAGCTACCCTTCCACACTCCGGACACAGGGTACCTCAATGCGGAGCCACACAGCCCTTGGAGGGGACTAGTACCTGCAGGACAGAACACCCCTCTCTGTGAGAAGCAGGAGATGGTGAGCGGCGGCCATATTGGTTGGGGCAGACAGATACTGTAGATATCACACTAATAGCACTAGGCAGGGAACTGTGGGTTTGGCGGCCATATTGGTTGTGGCAGGGGATCATTATACAAACCCTGAGCAGTAGCTAGCCATCCCAGCCCCGGTCCACCCTCCTAGCTGCAACTTGCAGACCCCCCACCTTACCACACCTCAGCCCAAAAGGTGCCGCTCCTTAAAAAAAACCCAGAGAAGAAACGGTGCTCCAGATGCCTGTTGATGGTCTCTCCCCTAGCTGACACCCAACCCCTCTGAGAGGCACCTACAACCACAGAGAGTTGGAGCACATATAAGCTTATCTGGTATTCCTCTAATCATTTTTATAACTGTGTCATTGCCTATACTGCAGAGGAGTGAGGATAACAGCAATTATAGCTGTGGTCGCTGGATGTGGCAGGATCAGTCTGTGGAACTATAAAGTGCCTTGTAATAAGGACAATGGTATGTGCCTCTCCCATGTACTGAAACTCCTACCTATGCTACTATAGCATGTATAAATTCTCCCACCTTCTCACAGAATTAAGGGGGTGACATAATATCCCCTCTGACAGCTGAGCCTTCTAACGTTAAGTTCTGCATAAGTGGAATCTACTCATAGTCTGCTAGGTCATTTAATATTCCATCCAAATGCAGCAAGACCCCAAAATCAAATCCACAAATTGCCTTCTTTAAACCACCCTCCCAAAACTCACGACCTAAATACGCGGTCCATCCCTCTAATCCTACGTCCTCTCAATTAACATCTCCCATGGCAACTCCTGTAGTGTCGTCTGTAGCTTGCCCCACTGCAGACTCCATAGGAGACAGTGACGCCTTGACTGTGGGCACAATGAAGCTGCTTCTGTCCCGATTTAAAGATGACGTTACTGCTGAATTTCGTGCCACCCTGCAAGCCTGCCAACATTCGACTGATGACCTAGGTGGCCGCACTAACCATCTGGAAACTAAGATGGAGGAAGTGGTGGGGTCGCATAACAGCTTGCTGGACTCTCATGGTGAACTTGAGGCGGAGGTACGATCACTACGGGATAAGGTAACAGACTTGGAAGATAGATCGCGCCATAATAACCTTAAGCTGCGCGGCATCCCTGAATCTGTGTCGAATAGTAGCCTGCATGACTATGCCATGGACATCTTCAAGGGGCTCCTACCACATGCCTCCACCTCAATCCTACTTATTATTTGGATTCACCAATTGCCTACAGCCAGGGCAGCTCCAGATAATGCTCCTCATGATGTCCTGTTGCGGATGCATTATTTCCACACAAAGGAATCCTTGCTCAAAGCTGCTAGACCATCATCTGATACGGCTATAGCTCTTGAAGAAATTCAACTCTTTGGAGACCTGTCGGCCGCGATGCTCCTGAAACGCAGATCATTTAAAACCATTACAATTGCCCTACAGAAAGCAAATATCCCTTACCGATGGAGATTCCCCACTAAGCTGTTAGTGTTTCGCGAAGGCTCCAATGTCTCCATTAATAACGCCGAAGAGGGTTTGAGGATACTTCAGTCATGGAACATTTCCGATCCCAGCTCTGCTGGCTCCCCCAGTCTCAGACTCCAGCAGGAATAGTCTGCGGTGGGTTAGGGGGTAAGCCCTACACTCCTTCTTGATCTAACTGTTATAATATTGCATTTTATTGTCTCAGTCTCTGAGTTCACAAATATGTGGAATAGAGTGCCTTGTCTAATGTTGAGACATTTAGCATTCTATGCATTTCAGTTAAAATTCAGAGGTCGGATTGTTACCTATGCTTTATGTATTATTCTCCAGTAAATGATTGCTGAGATCCTCATAGTTATAATAGTTGCGAGGCTCTGGTTTCCTTTCCCATTAGAGTTATGTTTGTTTACTTCTATATATTAGAAGGTGGGAGGTCTGCCACTCCCCCCCCCCCCCCCCCACGTAATGTACACAGCCGCCTTGATATGGCGACTGGTAAGGATCTCACGGGAGATCGATTTAGTTCTGTATCTACTTTTTGTTTTAGTTCCCCCATGTTTTCCCAAATTTCTCTGTTTGCTTTCTATTAAAACATCAGGTATAGTTACTTATACACCCAAACCCTTCAGCAATGTAAAAGCCACCTTCATTATAAAAAATGGTTAATATAGTATCCATAAATGCAAAGGGCTTAAACTCCCCTCACAAAAGGAAAGTGGCCCTGAATTATTTTCATAAACTTAAAGCGCAGGTGGTAGCGGTCCAAGAGACACACTTCCAAAGGCATAACCCCCCCTCCTCTTCACTAACTCCAGATATCCCCATTGTTATACGGCCAATGGTCCCATGAAAAAAGCCAGAGTAGCAATACTTATAGCCCAAAACTGCGCGTTTCAGCTGTCCTCTACATATAAAGACCCTGAAGGGAGGTACCTGATACATGTTGGCCAATTGGACAATGTTGAGACCACTTTGGTCTAGTGTTATGCACCAAGTGCTAAACAAATTGCATTCTGAAGAAATGTTTGTAGAACCCTCCAGCAGCATTTAAGAGGGGCCCTAATGATACTTGGAGATTTTAACATGGTCCTACACCCTAGTATTGATCGCTCACACCCTACACGCATCCTCCATCAGACTCCGTCTCAAGACCCCTCTAAGTTCCGCCAACTATTAGCCAGATATATGTACTGTTTGATGCATGGAGAGCAAAGCATCCTTCAGTAAGAGATTACACCTTTTACTCTCATGTTCACTGGACATATTCCAGAATAGATATGGCATTGGTTGATAGAGAGACGCAAGCATCAATCAATAAGAATAATATCTTACCAATCTCCTGGTCAGATCACTCTCCGCTTTTGATAGTATGGGAGGTTAGTAAAAGCACAATTGCCCCGGGTTCCTGGAGATTAGGTGCCCATCTTCTCACTTGACCGGACGCTCGCCAGGCCATTTCAGATTCACTAGATCTATATATTGACACCAACTCCCATTCAGATACGTCTGTTTTCACCCATTGGTGTTCACTGAAGGCGGTGATCCGTGGCTCTGCAATTCAAGTGGCAGCTAGATTGAAGCGTCAATATAAAGAGCGCCTTGTCTCGGCTGAAAGAAAAGCTGCCACGTTAAAAAAAAACCACAAAGCAGATCCCTATAATAAATCTCCTTTTAGACAACTTCTTTATGCCCAAGATGCAGTCAACACATTTACCCTAAATGAGGTTCACCGCAACATTCAAAGGCTCAACCAGCGATACTATACCCTTGGTAATAGAGCAGGCCGCTTATTAGCCCGCAAATTGAGGGGTCGTAGAGCCAAGGAACGCATACATGCGATATACACTTCTAAGGGACTTAAAGTTGTTGACCCTGTCACCATAGCTGATACTTTTGCAGAATATTATGCGCAACTGTACAACCTGAAAGACGACCCTAGCACGCCCCAACCGACTTTAACTAACATAAACAAGTTTCTAGAGAAACTAGATCTCCCCTCTATTGACTCGGAGACCTGCAGTTCACTTAGCTCTCTGTGTACGCTAGGTGAAGTTGACACGGCCATAGATTCTCTCCCCTTAGATAAAGCCCCAGGCCCAGACAGCTACCCCTCCAATTTTTTCAAAACGTTTAAGCCCACAATTGCCCCAGCTCTCCTATCAGTCTTTAATGAAGCCTCCCACTCCTCCTCTTTCCCAAAGGAGATGCTGGAGCGTTGAATTGTCACCATACCGAAACCAGGCAAACCGCCCACAGCAGTGCAAAACTACCACCCCATTGCACTGTTGAACACATATATTAAAATATTCGCTAAGATGATAGCCAACAGACTATCTATAACTGCTGCGGCGGAACTTGCCAGCCAGAGAGACTCACTCTCCGGTTGGAGGTATCTGCCGGCACTTTTGTCAAACGCTCAAATAACCCCTTGTTATTAAATCTAGATCTCCTAACATATAAAACACGATTGTGGCAATACAAGCCAGCGAAAGAGATCAGGTCTGTGACTTAAGAACGCAGGAGTCACTGACAGCCGTCACTGCAGCCATGTATAGCGGCAAACAAACGGCTGATATAATAAGCGATGTGACTGCATGTCAGGACACAGCTTGATAATATAATACTTATTGCATCATATTTATATGTTTGATATCGAGCACTTGCTATAAACCTTGCAGTTGTGTGGCCAAATGGATATATAGATCTGAGCAAACACGCTTTAACAAAGTGATATAAACACCTGGGGCGAAATGTAATAGGCTGCGATTTTTGGACGAGTTCCAAACTCGCCAGAAATCGCACCTTTAAAAATCGCATTTTTTGACGCTAATTCGCATATGTAATGAGATGCGAATTAGCGGCAAAAAATGCGATTTGCAGCGATTTAGGTCGATTTAGGTGCGCATTTTCATATATGCGATTTTGGTTGTAAAAAAAAATAAAAAAAAAACGGCGTGCGGTCCCCCCCCTAAGCATAACCAGCCCCGGGCTCAAAAAGCCGGTGCTGGTATCATAAAATCAAAGGAACAATCAAGTTGGGGTTCCCTGGATTTTATAAAACCAGCACCAGGCTCAAGGTCCGGCGCTGGTTCCCAAAATACGGGGGACAAAATGACTAGGGGTCCCCCATATTTTAAGAACCAGCACCGGACACAACCAGCCAGCAGGGTAATGCCACAGCCGGGGGAAACTTATTATATAAGCTCCCGCGGCCAAAGCATTAACCCCCTGGCTGGTCAGCATGGGCAGGGGTCCTGGGGAAGTGGGGACCCCCCCAATGAAGGGGTCCCCCCCCTCCAGGACTTACCAGCCCATGCTGATAGTCCGGGGCTGTCCCCGATGCCCCTGGCCGGTGGGCATCGGGCTGATGACTTGTGTAAAAAAAAGAATGAAAACTATTGTTTTACACTGGCGAACTATGAGTCCCAGCAAGCCTACCCCGCATGCTGGGACTTGGGGAACCACAAGTCCCAGCATGTGGGGCATTAAAGGGCCCGCTGGCACTTGTAGTTCTGCAGTGAAAAAAATAGTGCACAAAATCACACTGACACCCTGTAAAATAAAACTTTAATACACACAAAACACACACACACTGATACTTACCTACCTTGAGCCCGTAGGTCGGTCCCTGGATCCTGGGTCCGTCCTCCGGGGCTCCAGGGCAGAAGAGTCCGGTTCCGGGGCCTTGGTCCTGGTTCCGGGGCTGGTCCTGGGGTTCCGGGGCTCCTGGCGTGAAGAATCCGGGGTCCGGGATCCGTGGTAGTCCCCAGGGGTACCTAAGGAGGCAAATCCTACTCACCTGCTCCCCGGCGGCGACCTCCGGTGACAGCGCAGCTCCAGACTGGTACCCGGCTTGAAGGACTTTGCCTGGCGCTGAGATGTTTCCTCTTCGCTGTCTCTGCACAGAATGATTTCTCGGCCAATCAGGAGCCGAGAAAGTCGGCTCCTGATTGGCCAGAAATCATTCTGAATACAGACGCCGACGAAGTAACATCTCAGCGCATCTAGAGCAGAGATGTTACTTCGTCGGCGTCTCTAGTTAGAATGATTTCTGGCCAATCAGGAGCCGACTTTCTCGGCTCCTGATTGGCCGAGAAATCATTCTGTGCAGAGACGGCGAAGAGGAAACATCTCAGCGCCGGGCAAAAACCTTCAAGCCGGGTACCAGTCTGGAGCAGCGCTGTCACCGGAGGTCGCCGCCGGGGAGCAGGTGAGTAGGATTTGCCTCCTTAGGTACCCCTGGGGACTACCACGGATCCCGGACCCCGGATTCTTCACGCCAGGAGCCCCGGAACCCCAGGACCAGCCCCGGAACCAGGACCAAGGCCCCGGAACCGGACTCTTCTGCCCTGGAGCCCCGGAGGACGGACCCAGGATCCAGGGACCGACCTACGGGCTCAAGGTAGGTAAGTATCAGTGTGTGTGTGTTTTGTGTGTATTAAAGTTTTATTTTACAGGGTGTCAGTGTGATTTTGTGCACTATTTTTTTCACTGCAGAACTACAAGTGCCAGCGGGCCCTTTAATGCCCCGCATGCTGGGACTTGTGGTTCCCCAAGTCCCAGCATGCGGGGTAGGCTTGCTGGGACTCATAGTTCGCCAGTGTAAAACAATAGTTTTCATTCTTTTTTTTTACACAAGTCATCAGCCCGATGCCCACCGGCCAGGGGCATCGGGGACAGCCCCGGACTATCAGCATGGGCTGGTAAGTCCTGGAGGGGGGGGATCCCTTCATTGGGGGGGGTCCCCACTTCCCCAGGACCCCTGCCCATGCTGACCAGCCAGGGGGTTAATGCTTTGGCCGCGGGAGCTTATATAATAAGTTTCCCCCGGCTGTGGCATTACCCTGCTGGCTGGTTGTGTCCGGTGCTGGTTCTTAAAATATGGGGGACCCCTAGTCATTTTGTCCCCCGTATTTTGGGAACCAGCGCCGGACCTTGAGCCTGGTGCTGGTTTTATAAAATCCAGGGAACCCCAACTTGATTGTTCCTTTGATTTTATGATACCAGCACCGGCTTTTTGAGCCCGGGGCTGGTTATGCTTAGGGGGGGGACCGCACGCCGTTTTTTTTCTTTTTTTTTGTTTTAACTATTTTTTTACATCAGAACCATGCACAGATCTCAATGATCTGTGCATGTTTCTGATAAAAGCGCCAGGCAGAACCTGGTCTATTTTTTTTGCGATTTTTAGTAAGCTTTACTAAAAATCGCAACCCATTAAATATGCGACTTCTATCCTTTTTAATGGGAAAACATCTGGATGCGATTTTTAGTCTAACTAAAAATCGCACCTTTAAAAAATGCGATTTTTCCCGCAAATCGCACCCTATAAAATATGCGATTTTCGGGAAATGGGCGAAAACTGCATATTTTGCGGGAAAAATCGCAAAAAAAAAAAAATCGCACCCTATTACATTTCGCCCCTGCAGTTTTCAGCACTGAGTTTAGAGAAAATAACAGCAAAATTCTCTTTTGAAACTTAATAAAATGTATAAAGTTATACTTGCTCTCATCCAGCTATCATCTGCTGTATGAGTAGTGTGATAAAAACACGGGTTGAAGAGATCCAATCTCTGAGATAAATCGGCAGATTGCCACATGTGTACGCAAGTAATGTAATAAAAATAAAAATCAGACTCATATATATGCTTAACAGAGTAGAAGGGATCTGACTAACTCTGTGCATATACTGATCAGTAGCAAATCACTGACTGGATATGAATATCATGCGGAATTGCGCAAAATAAATTATAAGTCCAATCTGGTGATTGCCTTGTGTGTATGCAGTAATATAATATTTTGTTTAAGAAAACAAAATATAAAACTCAACGTACAAACGCGAATGAGAATACAACTCAGTTGTCAACTATATTGCCTGCATATACGAGTATTAATCCTACCAGCATATATATGTTTGATCACTGAAATATTGTAAGAAATTGTACCAATGAATGTGTACTCTGAAAGGGGAATTTACAGCAATACCACGAATTAAATCGTGTTGCCACCTAACCTGCACACTAAAATTTCACACTATATATGTTCAAGAATAAATACTGGAAGTGATTTTACAGTGCATACTTGGGTACAGTGGCAAATGTGAGAGAACGCCCCTTATGGAACACATCAACATCACGTAACTGATGTCCTTATGTTGTACACATGAGCAACAAGTGATCCTAATGCATATATGCGTACATGTGTAAAAATCCCTGTTTATTGATTCTCAGATACAATTCTAAACAAGGGAACACTGGGCTGAACGGCAGGCATTCCCCCCTTATCTATATCATGTTCTGAGATCAATCACACCTCGGGAAAGCAGGCACATCTGAGCATCCAGAATAAGTGATCCCCGACATTTTGGAGAGAGTACGTGACATACATTATAAGACAGAACAATCCCACCAATAACTGTGTCAAAATCATATTGATACAAAATATACTAGGTGGATACACAATAATAACAATTGTAATAATAAATACAAAACACAGAAGACCAAGAAATAATCATCTTTATTACAATTGCAATGAACACAGATTCTATATAACAGCAATAAGCAAATTCCACATAAGCTGCAAATAGGTCACATAGACACGTTTTAAACTTCTATTTCTTTGTTTTTCTATATCTTTATTCGTTTTTAATACTTTCGCTACGTTTCATCCCTTGTAAAGGGAATAAATTATATAAAGGTTTCATACAACTAATACAGTTGAAAACCCGCAATATGAGTGATGGCCAGATAGGCTAACGTGTTAAATACACATCAATAAAATATACACCTAACATTAGGTATGTTTTTATATAAAAAAAGTCTATTAAGAGACATTTTGGGTAAGGAGCGCGCCCCATTTGAAACTGATTTCTTTTCTTTCCTCTTGTTTATATTGCTTAACTGATAAATCAGGGGGCTGCGCCCTAGCAGACCAGGAACTGTATTGTGAAAAAATTCCTGGTAGGCGAGCATTTCTCTACCCAGAAAGAAAACTAAATATAAAAATACGAATATTTAATTTATGGTGCGGATCACCCAAACCCCTTCTATCCAGTATCGCCATTATTACCCAACCTCATTAACCAAGACCAACTTGGTTTTGTGCTAGGTAGACAAGCGTCTAACAACACTCAAAGGGTTATCAACTTAATGGAATACTGTCAACTGCAAGGATTACCACTGCTAATCCTCTCCCTAGATGCTGAAAAAGCCTTTGACAGGCTTAATTGGGAATATATGAAGGCTACCCTACGACGGTTTGGATTTACTGATAAAATATTACAATCTATTTTAGCGTTATACTCCTCGACATCGGCCTCGGTGTTCACCAATGGCTGCTCGTCCTCCTCGTTTAATATTACAAATGGAACACACCAAGGCTGCCCCCTATCGCCCTTGATGTTTGCCTTGGCCATCAAACCCCTAGCGGAGTGCATTAGATCCACATGCTCTATAGTAGGGCCCAAGATAGGTACAGTCTCCCACAAGATCAGCCTCTTCTCTGTACCTGCTAGAGCAAGAAACTTCCCTTTCACATTTACACCATATTCTAGACCCCTACTCAGATATCTCTTATTACAAGCTAAATACGACAAAAACTGAGGCCCTCCCAATTAACGTCTCGGAGGATGTCATTAGACACCTGAAAGAAAAATACAAATATTCATGGCAATCGAAATCGATTAAATATCTGGGGGTAAACCTATCTAGAGAGAGTGACTTAATGGGCTGCAACTTTGACCCATTATTTAGGGCATTCGAAAAGATTATTAAGGATTGGATGATGCAGGAGATCTCTTGGGTCGGCCGTGTGGCGGTGGCGAAAATGATTTTACTTCCCAAATTAATGTACCCTTTTTGTCCCATCCCTAGACCTTTCCCTAAAATTCTGTATAACAAATTCAACCGCCTAATATCTAAGTATATTTGGGGCGGGACTAGACCGAGAATAGCTAGGTTGACCCTGACTGTAGCCAAAGATATGGGGGGGGGGGGGAGTAGCATACCCTGATTTGGAAAAATATCATTCAGCCAGGGCCGGTGTAAGGCTTCTCAGCACCCTAGGCAAAACTTCAACCTACTCCCCCCCCCCCCCCAATAAAAACAAACAAACAAACAAAAAACTTGTGGTTTTCCCCTGCATTCCATGAAGGCCCTCTGCACCCTCCCCTTTGCCACCCTCAACAGAATACAAGGAGAAGGGGACAGCAATGTAGGGAAGTATGTGTCAATGGAAAGTATGAAGGTGAAGTCTTAGAAGTTCCACAGTCGCCACCTGCATTAAGTACAAGAAGGATCCTCATCCTTGATTTTTTTGATTAGCAGACTTGGTGGCGCCCCCCTTCCAACCCCCCCCCAGATGCCTAAAGCTTCCTTATGGTAGAGCCGGCCCTGCATTCAGCATGTATGCTTAGTCAAGTTAGGGGGGACTGGTTTTCCCAGGATGCTCCCAAACCATGGGTAACTATAGAGCAAAATGCTGTGCTTCCTTTCTTCCTATCAGATCTACCCTCAATGCCCAATACTCTAGCTGTCGGGGGAGTCAAGAGATGTAGGGCAATCCAGAAGACTGTGGCCGCTTGGAATAGTCTAATTTCCTGTATGCAGGATATGGGGTTGTCCCTCAACACAATAGCCATCACGATTCAGGACCTACAGTTAAATAAATGGCAGAAATTAGGTCTCCAGTCCATACAAGATGTTCTCTTGGATGGGAATATAGCCCCCTTCTCCTACCTCCAATCAAAATACCAAATCCCGAGGCATGACTTTTATAAGTACCTTCAGCTACGGAACTGGCTACAGAAGTACTTGCCAAAAACTCCAACTCAGATTGGCCTCCCTAAAATACTAACATTCCTTCTCAACATCTCTAGGTGGTACCAGCACCTACTTAGCATAATGCAGACTGCAAAATTCCCCGCACAGGCTAAATGGGAAAAATACCTCCCAAATACTTTTACCGAAGAGGTGTATAAACCATTCAGAAATGTATTATAATTTAATTCATAGATTATATTATACCCCGGAGCGTTTACATAAAATATGGCCTGATGTTTCATCTGGTTGCTGGAGAAACTACGGAATGGTGGGAAATATCCTAGATGTCTTTTGGCTCTGCCCAGCAATTCAATCTCTATGGAGGGAGGTATTTCTACTCATTTCAAAGGTATTGGGAGTAGATATCCCAAGGGACCCCATTCTGGCTCTATTTCATTACCTCCCCAACGAAATGGCCGGAGGAGACAAGTACCTTCTGGGACATATACTGATAGCCACAAAAGCTACCATTGCCGAATTGTGGAAATCAACCGAAATCCCCAATATATTAGTGATTGAAAATAAAGTACATAAACACTTTGTCTTTGAAACAACTGAATACATTGGTTCCACAATGGCCCCCTCTATGCATCTGGAGTGGCTTAAGTGGTCCATATATATGGAGAACTCTGGCCGCCCCGGCACACGAAACAGACCTGTCAATCTACTGTATCTTCCTTTAGATCTCCTAGTTCGAGCTCAAGTGCCTCTGCTTTGTAATTGATCCTCAAATTGCTATGTAGTGCATTGTTAATTTGAAGATGTTGCATTGTATACCTGATGTATTTCCCCCTATACCCTTCCCGCCCAGTCTTTTTTTTTTCTTCTGTACCCTCCCCCCAACCCCTTACTTCCAAACATGTTTAAATATATCATATGCTGTTACTTGAAAAAAAAAAATTCTCAATAAAAATTGAATGTGTAAAAAAAAAGGAACTTATGGCCTATGGCGGTGCAAGTTTCTATTTATAATCACCGTAAAGTTTGGGAACCACTGACCATTCATGTCACTAAAAAGTTTAGTTTGTTAAACTGTGCATATCTTTTTTAAATTAATATACAGCACAAGGGTGCGTGTAGGGAACCAAGGAGTATTATATCTTGCACCACTTGTGGACTAGATTTAGGAGGGAAAAAAATGTATTATCTCTAATGCTCAGATTTTTAGATGCACATCATAAATATGCCACATAGGTGTGTTATACAATGAGGAAGGAGGAGGGGGAGAGGGGCAGTATGGACAGAAGGTCAGCCTCCTAATATTTGTTAGTAAAATGGAAATGGGAGCACTACCAATGAATCATAGACACTGTAAGCATAATATAAAAACATTGTATACCAATAACATCTAATAACAAGCACATACAAAATACAAAATTTGTCAAATAATAATCACATAAATTATCAATAATAGTACTGTGCATATATATATATATATATATATATATATATATATATAGGAGGGTACAGGGTCGGCGGCACTCGCAGTAAATAAACCACACCAGGCGGATGTAACCAACGTTTCGAGGTCAAGCGACCTCTTTATCAAGGTGCATCAAAGTGAAAAAAAAATCTATATATATATATATATATATTAAAAGAAAGGACTCATTAGTTTAAAGTCCACTACATATATTTTATTCAAATTTGTTGAGGAATATTAACCAAAAAGTGTGCCAGAATTAGAGGGCTCCAGTAAATAAAACGCGGTAGAAGAGGCCCGGAGACTCTCGTCACATCATTCTCAAACCCGACTAGCACTCGCCAATGCTCCAGGTACTAGATGTATTGCTGAGTATGTTTTGTGGGGCATGTTATCATCCGGACCTCTGGATACCCCCTTGCAAGCTGTTGGGTATTATGCAAAAAGCACTACTTCAGGACTGTTTGAACAGTACCTAACAGCTTGCAAGGCTTCTTTTTTCCCCTTCTCAGTAATCCTTAGCTATTAATATTATATTATTTTATGTCCTTTTCTCTTCTTTTCTAAAGTTTCTAATTTAATCAATTAAATAATTAAATTTTAATTAATTAATCTATTTTAATCAAGTAATCAATCAGTACTTTGTATGCTTCTTTACATATAACCCCTTAATTTCCCTGGTCTGCCCTGTGCTCTCTTTTGAAAACATTTTTATGTTGTCAAGTAGATTATTAAACTAACAACCTGCCTGCCGCTGCTGTGCCACAATGTTTCATATACAGTATGTGCTGATTTCTTAAAGTAAATGCATTGTGGTTGTTCCACTGCTTGGTACTTGTTTAGCCGGGCAGCCTTTGGGTGAACAATATTGTGAGCTGTGAGATCATCAAAATTGATATGAAATGACTGGAAATAAATGTTATTGAAGTAAATAAGTACCATAAGAACAAAATCAGGCCCAAATGACATGATTAGCTATTTACAAAAGAAACAAATACAGATCCTAAACCAAAACAAATGAGAGTGGTTTTGCCAACTTCAGAAACCAAAACACCTAGGGCAGTTTTACCAAAACCAAAATAAGTGGTCCTTGCACATCTCTACTCAAAACATGTTATTTTCTTTTATAATGTATTCACTTATTTTTGTCATAATTCATATTATTCTTGATTTTCTTGATACATTGGTCTACTTTCAGTTGGAGGTATTTTTTATGTTTTGTAATTCTTTACCATTGATAAATGATTGTATTGTGAAAGAGCTTTGGTGAATTGCCTTAACTGATGGCCACAATATGTATTCATGACAACTTTCTGAGCGCTGAGGCTGTCATGTTTGAGTGTCCATGAAAGGTTGTGGACTTGTTTAAACAGAGGAAGCTGTTGCACGTCTTGCCACTAAGGCCATTGTCAGATACTAATAGCAGGTGGTTCCTTCCATTTTTCAAACACATTTAAATTAATAGGAATGTTCTCTCTCTGTTTTTTTTTTTTTTAGATCCACAATAGAACCTTTTGCATATTCATTTAATGTTAAATTGATGGATTAAATTATACCAAGCTTAAAATCAATCCTGCACATATTCATTAGAATGAACTAAATTCCCTAGTGGGGGTAAAGCGCAGAAAATGCATTTAGAGACACTGATAAGGCCAGGCCCATTATATGTCTTTTTAAACAAAGAGCAAGGAAAACCCTTTGGAGACACTCTATCAGCTATTAAACAGAGACATTGCATGCAGAGAGAGATTGATGATTTGCATTCCTGTTCCCACAGCCATCTTCCCTGTGATGATAACATGTAAATGCCTCTTCAAATCTCAGTCACTGCTTCTAGGCAAATGGATAAATAGCAGTAGCTATCCTATGGTCTTCTCTTTTCTTCTGTCCAGCAACTAGTATTTCTAATGAAGGCCCTTAGCTATCATGGATATGTTTATATTATTTTACTGCCAAATCCTAGCTTAGCTCATACAGAGCTTATTTACAGTTAGGAGTAAGTTAAGTACATTTTGTACATCCTCTCTGTAACATACAGTGTACTGTACATATTAAAGTGCCAAGTATTTGTCTGCTTTGTGCCAAAGAAACCAGTATTTTTACTGCATGCATTAAACCCTCCAAATTTAAGCTACAGACTGCATGAGGTGGACAGACTTGTAATAAGCCATTCACTATAATTAATGTAATTTTCACATGAGTACTTTACCCCATCAAACACCAGCTACCCAATGTATTTCATTTTTGTATATGTTTCACACTTATAATTTCATAGCATCAAGCCTCTTGAGTATTACTTACATCACTCTCAGTAAAGAGGCATATATCGTTAAAATTAAAGAGGGAGTACAAGGAAGTTAATATCTGTGGTTGGTTTGGTTGAGGGCTATGGGTTTTAGTAGTTTAGTCCCAGAATCCTGGATCTTACTGTATCTGTTATCACATTGTACAATGTGTATTGTCTTAGATGTGGGGATCATCTCACCCAAAACATGCAAGCTGCAGCCAGTCATGCAGGATTTGTTGAAAGTCAGCAATGTTGAAGTACTGTATGTTGAGCTTGCACAAAGGGTTTCTGTGCATGTGCATTTTCCTATTGCAAAAGTATGCAAAGCGGGGAGGCAATGGGTTCTTCCAGGATTGCTAATCTGCTGCTGTCCTCTGATGCTGCTGACTACTGATGCCCCAGTCAAACTGTATGAAAGGTAGCGGCACCAGCAGCCTGAAGCATATCCTTTAATCTGCGGTTCATCCACTGATCTCTCGTGTCTAGTCCCTTGCTACCCATTCCTCCACACTTTACCTGCCAAGCTCTGTGACAAAAAGGCATCAGTGGCAAGCTAAGGTAGCATCACTGAAGGTACTTCAGTCTTAAATGCTACCCCCTTCTCCCCTTTGTCGCTGATGGCTCTTTATTCTTCAGCACAGCTCCCCTCTTTCTCTTTGCATACTATGGATATTTTGTATAAGGGACTCTAATTCTGTGGGCATTATGTGCACAAGAGGCACTACTACTGTGGGCATTGTGTGTATACGGTACACTATTATGAGATTTATGTTTAAGGGACACTATTACTGTGAGCATTGTGTATATTGGGCACTACTACTGTGGGCTTTATGTGTACAAGGGGCACTACTACTGTGGACATCAGCTGCATTTTAGGCACCGCTACTGTAGAAATTATCTATGTGGGACACTACTACTGTGAGCATTGTGTATATTGGGCACTACTGTTGTGGGCATTATGTGTAAGGGACACTACCATTGTGTCATTGCTCATTGCTTCAAACCTAGGAGACCCTAGATAATACAAGAAAAATCTCTGACACAATGCTATCTTTCAACACAAAATAAAATATTTTTAAATCCTTGCAAGTCATACAATATATTGAACAATATTCTAGGGTCATGGTCAATGGTTCTATTCCCAAACCATTACTTACTTTTAGAATTTGTAAGGGCAACTACTGTAATATATCTTTGTCTATATGTAGCAAAATATTTCAATGTACATATTACTAATCAACATACAATGTTTGCCCTAATAAGGAGTAGCTTGATTTAATAAAAGGAGTTCCACACCTCCATGATTAATGACAAATAACATAAAAATATATTGGACCAATGCATACCACATTTAGATGTTATTCATTTAGCAGATGAGTAACAGGGAGAAAGGGATTGTGAGAGGGGATGTGCACTAGCTATTGGGTATGCTGTATAGATAAATGCCACAATATATGGGGTCTAGACTGAAAAGTCTTTAATGACAATGACTCACGTGGTGGTGCTCCCCTGAGAGTCTATATGTAGTAAAAAGAGGAAAGAAAGGCACTCTCTTTTTTGGGGGGCACTCTTATGTATATAACTAACTTTTAATTAGTATACATTAAAAACCTAAAAAACCATACCAAAAAGACAGACACATACATAAATTACATACAGTATATGTAAAAGGGCAATGTGTATAATAGTTTCCCATTTAATTTAATATTGGCAAATAGATTAATGCCACAATAATTAGAAGCCTGCGAAAAATATGCCTATATAATAAAACATCAGTAGGTTATAGGATTCACAATAGGGATATACAATGAATACTTGCAACAATTATCTCCTAATAACTGACGTAGGTTACATCGCCCTATATTGGTTTTAATAACACAATTATCTTTATATATCATTACCTACTTGAAGATATTGAGAAATATTGAAGACTGTAAGTAGTCCTGGATATATATAGTGAGTATCCCTTTAATTAAGGATTGAGCACAGGTGTGCTTGATATACAGGTACACCTAATATAAGAAAAAGATAGTTGTGGCAGGTCACCAAATAATGTGTGAGGCAGCTGCTTCTTCCCCAGCACCTCACAATGGATTGAAGGATTTACCTATAGGTGGGAGTTGTAGGGCGAGTGAGCATGGCTCAGCTATCACTGTTTATATGGTGGACATAGAGGATCTGCTGTCCTAGTCCCCCACACCTTAGTTCCTATTTCAAGTGCAGGAATATCTCAGTGTGGGTTCCAGTAGGATGAGAGTATCCTGAGGGGTGAGCATAGAAAATAGAATATATAATTATGGCGTGTCAGATATATTGGGAGTGTATGGTGCTTGTTATTATATATATTATATATGTTATTATAACATTGATGGGAAGTGAGCAATATCCCCCTCACCCTGGTATCGCTCTGAAATGCAAGTATAGATTGGGATAGATAAATAATGGTATAGCCACAAGAGGGCCACTTGGCCTTTGTGGGGTAGCCAGAAGGAGAAAATATATAAGGTGTACCTGATAGCAATCAATTCCCAAGGTAGTAGTGTAGAATAAGAACCCCTGCCGCTTATATATGCATATTTTTCACAGGCTTCTAATTATTGTGGCATTCATCTTTTATTGCCAATATTAAATTAAATGGGAAACTATTATGCACATCGACCTTTTCCCATATACTGTATATATTGAATGTCAATTTATATATGTGTCTGTCTGTTTGGTATTTGGTTTTTAATGTATACTAAATAAAAGTTAGTTTTTATATACAAAAGAGTGCCTTCAAAAAAGAGAGTGCCTTCATTTAGCAGATAGTCAGATGTTCCCTGTGGTGTATTTACAGGGATTACATGTAAAAAAATGTAAACTACAGTATATATTGCAATACTGTAAATATTTGGTTATTCATTCCCAAACTTGTCTGAAATGAACTCACATAAAATTAGATTTTATTGTTTTTTTTGGTTGATACTACTGTGACAAAGAAGCAGTGTAGTGGAAGCACACACTAACTCAAGGTGGGTTGGAGCTGGGCTGGGTAGGAAATGGGATGGGTTGGTGCTGCAAATCCAGGGTTTGTCCACAGCCCTTAGGTAACTGGTAGTTTGGGTGGGGGGGACTGCACACTCTATATGGGGTTAGGGTGGGGTGTGGCTGGGTGGGTACATTGTGTGGAATAGAAACTGTGCACTTGGTGTGGTCAAATAAAAGGGTTTTATTTGCAAAATGGGGATGCGGTGAGGGTACACCGCATCCCCATTTCCCCATCCCCGACCTCCCTTTCCCCTCTCCTGGGGTTTGCTGTAAGAAGAACAAAAAGCCTGCTACCATGCAGTTGTAGAATAAGGCCGCTTACACCTACAAAATGCTAGTGAAGTTTTGGACATACTGTAGGGCGTTATTCAGACCTAAACTTCTGATTATCGGATGACTGCGCAAATGCCCAAGCTGTACATACAAAGGCAGACAGCGAATGTTAGCCATTGCTGGCTACTCACAGGGTGATTCACACCCTGCAGCCTTTTGGGGATGATAAGCAAGAAAGGGGGAACCACCAGTGTTGCTAAAGCTGCTGTATCGGGAGGATGTAAAGCTCCCAAATAATACAGAAACAAGAAAAAAATCTAAGATACAACGCTGGGGTTTTTTCTGAACATAATTTATTACAATAAAATTGAGTTACACTCTGCAGCCACTAAGCCAGGTACTGCCATACCTTAAGGACTGCATTATCCCACCACTGCATGACGTTTGGGAATCCACCACTGGGAAATCTCTGGGACTTTGCAAATTCCTCTTTAAACAAGGATATCCATATTATATGGTAAATATTAGAGATGAGCGGGTCCGGATCCCCGAGATCCGACAGATCCGAATATCGGGGATCCGGGCCAGATCCGAGCCAGCTCGGGTGTTCCCGCCTGAATTCCGGACCAATAACGAGGCCGAACGTCATCATCGCGCTGTCTTATAAAAGACACACGCGTGCCCGCCATCTTCACTCCAATCTTGGAGAGGGAAGAGGGTGGTTGGGAAGCTCCGTGTGCTCTGTGCTGTGCTCTGTGCTATGTGCTCCGTGACCTGACCTGTGCCCTCACTACCCTGTGCTGTGCTCCGTGCCATGTGCTCCATGCTGTGCTGTGCTCCGTGACCTGCCCTCACTGCCCTGTGCTGTGCTCCGTGCCATGTGCTCCGTGCTGTGCTCCGTGACCTGCCCTCACTGCCCTGTGTTGTAGACTTGTGGCCTGAGCCCTGTAGTGTGATTTAACTAACTAGGTGCTGCAGTGCTCACACGCAGGGGCTGCAGTGTCCACTGTCCAGGGGCTGTCCTGTGGCCCGTGCCCTGATGTGATTTATTTAGCCCTAAGCCCTGTGTTGTGATTTATTTTATTTAGCCCTGAACCCTGTGTTTTTTTTGTGATTTAACTAACTCAGTGCTGCAGTGCTCACACACAGGGGCTGCAGTGCTGCTGAGTAGTACACTGTGTACAGGGGCAGCATTAATACAAGGGGCTGTGTCCAGTGTGACGGCCTATATCTTATCCATTGTCCAGTGTCACAAGTCACTCACGACATATATCCTGTGTCCTGTCCTGTGTGACGACTGACGACATATCCTGTGTCCAGTGTGACGACATATATCCTGTGTCCAGTGTGACGACATATATCCTGTGTCCAGCGTGACATATATCCATTGTCCAGTGTGACGACATATATCCTGTGTCCAGTGTGACGACATATATCCAGTGTCCAGTGTGACGACATATATCCATTGTCCAGTGTGACGACATATATCCATTGTCCAGTGTGACGACATATATCCTGTGTCCAGTGTGACGACATATATCCTGTGTCCAGTGTGACGACATATATCCAGTGGCCAGTGTGACGACAATATATTCTGTGTCCAGTGTCACAAGTTACAACATATATCCTGTGTCCAGTGTGACATGTAATGTGTGCCGGCATATATCCTGTGTCCAGCGTGACCTATATCCATTGTCCAGTGTGACGACATATATCCTGTGTCCACTGTGACGACATATATCCTGTGTCCAGTGTGACGACATATATCCTGTGTCCAGTGTGACGACATATATCCTGTGTCCAGTGTGACAACATATATCCTGTGTCCAGTGTGACGACATATATCCTGTGTCCATTGTGACGACATATATCCTGTGTCCAGTGTGACAACATATATCCAGTGGCCAGTGTGACGACAATATATCCTGTGTCCAGTGTCCATTAGGTGATGGATGAGGAGGCAACTGGTAATGCTCCAAGCGTTCAGAAACCACGTGACCTCACGCCAGATAGGGGTCTTGTTAGATATTAAACTGATATAATCAGATACTACCTTGCAGACTAAATAAGTGCTGCACGAAACGCCCACTGCTCCTTGGCTGAACATGAGGAAGAGTGCTCAATCAAGCCAAACAGGGGTTTTGGTACTTGATTGGATCTTCTACCAGAGGAGCGCAGCTACTAGTATAGCTTTGAACGAAGATCGGTCCTTCTCTATTGGGGAAGAATAGATGTCATCAGTGACATCCAGAGTATATCCTCCTTTTGGGATAGTATGGATGGATTGATAAATGTTTGGGAAGAAGTAGTCCCAACAGCTGCTGATGGTCAGTGTACTAGACCAAGTGCGTGCCTTCGGGAGGAACACATGTAATGTGGTGAAGTGGTGAGGGAGGAAATGGAAAACGTACGCCTAGCCTGTCTGATCAAGTTTGATAAGGAGGTATCTTCACAAACCACGTGACCTCACGCCAGATAGGGGTCTTGTTAGATATTAAACTAATCAAATGTTCTCTTCTCTTGCTAATGGTGTGGAGGTTCTAAAAGAGGAGTGCAGCTACAAGGGGGGGGGGTTATTAAACTGCCACAATGTCTGCCCCTGTAGTGCTGCTCTGCTTCCGACATGTGCCAGGTTGGAAGTGTAAGGTCCACATGTATGTGATGCCCACTGCTGTCGCCTAGCTTAGTCATCCAGCTACCTCGGGATAACCTTATGGCCCTACTACAGTAAATGAAAACGATTTTGTGAGCTGTGAAGTGATCAAAATTGTCTAGAAATGAGTGGAAACTAATGTTATTGAGCTTAATAACACTTTAGGGGCAAAAACAGGCCTGAAAACTATTATTTTAGCAATTTTTAGCATTTTTCCAAATAAATCCAGATCCAAAACCAAAACCAAAACCCGCAAGGGTGGTTTTGCCAAAACCAATCCAGATCCAAAACACAAAGGGAGATCCAGATCCAAAACCAAAACCAAAACCCGAAAAAGTGGCCGCCGCACATCTCTAGTAAATATATGCCTACTGGTGTTGATTTGGACACAAAACTAATTCTCCACAATATTGAATGCTAGCTGGAAAATTCATATTCATTATTTTTTTTATTATTGATTTTTTACAATTTTTTATATACAAGTATTACTTCATGAGAATTCTCATATGAAATGTATAATGTGTGATATTTGTATTCATATTATTTATATTCATTAAATATATATTCAGATATTGTAATGAATTCTTTTCAGAAAAAACCCCAGCGCTGTATCTTAGATTTTTTCTCGTTTTCGGGATGATAACCCTGTGTTTTTTGGGAGTGTCTCAGAATATGCATGCATTCTCCTGCCATTGGGAGGGACAGCCGCTGACATCAGCAGGGGCCTCCTACTCCCCACAACCATCGCAGTGCCAAGTTCTGGCTTACTTGCCGCTGCAAATACAGGGTAAACCATTGGATGTTGAGTGATTGTTAATGGTTTTTCCTGTGCACATCTGTGAAAAAATTTGCAGCCATGCACATGGACAGGAATTGGCTTGTGCGAGCGGCATTTACCTGATCTGTGCACATCTGTGAAAAAATTTGCAGCCATGCACATGGACAGGAATTCGCTTGTGCGAGCGGCATTTACCTGATCACTGGGCTCCAAAGATTTGAAGCCCAGCAATCAGGTCTAAATCAGGCACATAGACAGTGCACTGATAAAAGAACCTAGAAATTAAGGCAGACACACAGATGACATCCACTATGTTCAGCATTTTTACTCTTAGCCTCAGACTGTGACTCCCCGGTGCCAAGAAACAGAGAAAACTACTCTCATTGCTCAAGGGAAAGGGGATGGGCTCACACACATAACACAGATTGTGCTCACTGGGTCTGCTCTTGTCATTCTTATAATGAACAAATGGCAACAATCTCAGTTTCAGCAAATAAGCTGAATAATAAAGCCCACCCACCTGGCTGTAGTACACTAATCCTTTTCTTAAGTGTGTACCACCTGCAACAACCTGACTACATTACAGGTATACCTGACTACATAACAGGCTCTATAACTTAGTGAGCAGTGGTAACAACTACAGGCTGTAGTAGTTTTACAGCTGTAAAAGTTTTAACCACCATGAGAAAACTATAAATGGTTCAATAATCAATGGGAACAGAATGCACATGTGCAGACTGCTGTTATTGTGGCAGTGCTGCCTTTGTTATCTTAACATCAGGGTGGCTGCCATCAATTATGCAGCAATGGTGCCCACCATCAATGTCAAAACACGTTTTGTTGACCATAATCTATTAATACTTTGCAACGCATCAATGGTCGAATCTAGTTTGGATCCCCATATTGATATTCTAGAACAGGGGGTAGCCAACTCCAGTCCTCGAGAGCTACCAACAGTTAACGTTTTCCATGTCTCCTCACAGAATCAAAAGTGAAATAATTAGCACCACCTGTGGATCTTTTAAAATGTATTAGTCAGTAATGAACGCACCTGTGTACCTGCGAGGTGAGCTGGATAACGTGAACTGTTGGTAGCTCTTGAGGAATGGAGTTGGCTACCCCTGTTCTAGAATGATGTGGGATCACACTGGGAGTAACTCTGGAGGCATTTACCCAGGCAATGCTCATGTCTACTTGGCGGAGTTGCGATCGGACGACCTGACAGACACATGTGGAGGCTAGAATGGGGCATAGGGGTCGGATGATCACTCTGGGATTGGCGGCTAATGGAAGATTGAATTCCAGCAGCCATACAATGCAGCGATTTCAGATAAAGTCCAGCCCTGCATGGTCGCATCTAGGGGTTATTCAAGTCCATTCGGTCCTCTGTGCTTTCACACGGAGGACCAATGGTGCACATCTACACATGCGCATTTCTGCGCATGTGCAGACGTAGGCTGCGTGCAACTTTTGGTTCGCCGGGTGCACGCACCCATGATGGCGTGCGGGGGGGCGGATATGGGCGGGGTTGCCAGGCTGCCTCATTACCATATGGGAATGCCCAGCATTCCATGGGTGTTCCCATGAGAACGCTGGGTGTTCTCATGGTAATGAGGCAGTGACGTGGGTGCGGGGGGCTGGCAGCTGACATCAATGGATGCGTGTAAGTTCCACATCTTTCGATGGTCGCCGTCCATCGAAAGATGTGGGCGGTTATCCGAGGCGTACAAATGGATGTTTATGCTAAACATCCATTCGCAGCCTGTGCAGGTGAAACCGCACTGCAAGGTGGGCATCCATTCACCGGGAGGTTTTTGGTGAACTCGCAAGGCTGCAAATTCGCAGCCTTGCCAATCAACCAGAATAACCCCCTAATGTAGATATACTAGGCAAGTGGTTTAATATAATAATACCATTTTTTTGTTTTAGTGTTTGGAACATATACCCCTCAAAGTATTAATCAAAAATATTAGTGTCCATATTTATTTTAATGACTATACAATAACTATGTTTTTGAGTAATGGATTTGTCTATTAAATGTTTTATTTAACGATACGGTATTGCCATTCACTATATAACTTAATATAATACAGCATGTTAGTTGCAATACAAAAAAAAAAATGTATGGGCATAAATGTAGTCTGCTGTGTTTAGAACTTGCTAATTAAGCAATTACAGATAATTGCTATCATCTAGTAAATAGCAAGCAGAATGGTCCCAGACAATAAATAAATGAATTTTAAAACTGGATTATCTTTTGCTAAAACAAATTTAATTTATAAACTTGTTCAACTTTTTAATCAAGTACTGTATGTAAACAGATAACAGCTTATTACTAACAACAGGTGTCTATATCCAATGTGGGATACTAATTAATGGAACTGACCCAGCTGCAAAAGCATCTATGCTAATAAATCCGTTGCGAGCTTAGCTGCAATAAATATGGCTATGTGAATAGTCCTGAAATCTGTCATATAATGAAATATTAGTCTAGTTTGAACGATTGCGATTCATACAGAAATAGTCCTTTAATATGTTGATGCACATATGAATTTTGTCATCTGCATCTTTTCCATAAGCCAGCTCTGGTTCTTCTGTTTACACTACTACCTCCCTATCATGCTACATCAAGAAATATAATCACATGATGTTGGATAGTGAAGGACACACTTTGATAAAGCTAGTCACTGTTTCGTGCAATGTCTTCTATATTCTGTGTATTAATAACTGAAGATTAAGGGGTCAATCCTTTTTAACATGAAGGCTGCATTGTGCCATTACTGCACTGTTTTAATGCTGGCAGTGGCATCTGAATTTGCACCCTTTAGGGCAGGGGTGGCCAACCGGTCCAAGGTAAAGAGCCGTAAAATATCAGCAATCAAGCCAAAGAGCCGACATAAGGCGCGCTGCAAAAAGGGGTGTGGTCAGGGGCGTGGTCATATGACACAAGGGGGAGTGGCTAAATGACAAAACTTTATGCCCCCAGTGCCAGATATGCCCCCCACAGTGCTAGGTATGCCCCCAGTGCCACAGATATATGCCCCACGGTGTCAGATATGCCCCCAGTGCCACACATATATGCCCCATGGTGCCAGATATGCCCCCACAGTGCCACACATATATGCCCCATGGTGCCAGATATGCCCCCACAGTGCCACACATATGCCCCCACAGTGCTCGTTATGTTCCCAGTGCCAGATATGTTACCACAATGCCACATATGCCCCCCACAGTGCTAGTTATGCCCCCAGTGATAATTTCCCAGCAGCAGCACTCACCGTTGTTGCTGCTGCTACCGGGCGGGAGGAGAGCACACTGCGCGTCTCTTTCCCCTCTCACTTCCCTGTGACTGGGCTGTCCACCAATCAAATCTCGCGGGCCAGCTCCTGATTGGCTGCCGACCCACAAGCTGTGGTTGGCGGGCGGCCAAGTCACAAGGATGCACAGTGAGGGATAGGAGAGATGCGCGATGCGCGCTCTCCTACCCTCAGAAGGTATTCAGGAACCGGCAGCGGGTGATGGGGGATGGACGGTGGGTGCCGTGTCTGGCAGAAGTGCGAGCAGGAGCCACACTTTAGAAGGGGGAGAGCTGCATGCGGCTCGAGAGCCACGGGTTGGCCACCGCTGCTTTAGGGGCAGCCAGCTTGCACAAAGGTTTTCAGAGCCCTATGTGTTTAAAGTGCGGCCACTGTCATAATGACTTGCACCCACAAGTTCATTTTGTGAAATTGGATTGACCCCTTAAAGAGTTTTATGCACTTTAAGTTTTACTGTGTCTCGTCTACTGTATCCATTGCTCTATATATCTCTAACCTCATCTCCATTTATACACCCTCCTACCCTCTATGGTCGGCCTACGACTGTTGTCTCTCCTCCACCATGATCACTGCTTCCCACGCTAGAGTTCAGGACTTTGCCGTGCTGCACCCCCTCAGTGAAACGCACTCCCTCGCTCCATTAGACTCTCCCTGACTTTACAAAGTTTCAAATGGGCACTGAAAACTCACCTATTCATCAAAGCGTACCCTTCCGCTGCATAAACTAGTCCCGAGGCTGGTTCTCCGACCCCCTGCCTGCTTACATCCTGCTATCAAGCAACCTTCTACTTGCTTGCACCTAATGTAATCTATCTGTCTCCCCTTCCTACTAGATTGTAAGCTTCTCAGAGTAGGGCCCTCTTCCCTCCTGTTGTCAAAGCCCTCTTCTCTTCACATTTCACTCACAGCTCTACCATACTCAAACACTCAACGTCCATCTTTGTCCGCATACTCATCTCCATCATTGGCCACAAAGCCTCTAGTAGTATGTTGATCGAGTCCTCACTACTTATATTTAAGCTGTAATGTGTATTGAATTGTGGCGCTCTTTATCTGTTTATCTACTGAACTATTTTTTATTTATTCCTCTGGATGGCTCAGTTGTTTCTCACTGGCAGGTCACAGAGTGTTTCTGAGAGTACAGTTATCACCTCTGTCCCTGCCATGCAGTGATCCATAGAATTCTAAACTATCTTCAATGCTGTTTTCAGTTTACATGATACTACTGGGTGAAATAATCAGACACATGACCTATTCCACCACAGCTATGCAGATGATATTCAACTGTACCCTTCCATTGCTCATACTTCCCAAAATGACCCTTTCTAGGAACAGGCATTTTGTTCCTCATGTAAATGGTCATGTTGGGAGATATGAATTCCATACCAATCTTGAATACTGTCGATCTGAGCTCCAGACGTTTAAACAACCAACCTTGTTCCTGCCACATAGCAGGAACAAGGTTAGCTATTTAACCAACCTCTTTTCCCTGGTTGCTTGCAAAAAAATTAGCAAGATTGGTTTAATGACTTTTGAAATCCTACATTATTAGTATCCTTAGTGCCTGAAGCAACTACTAATTCCTTACATCTCCAACGTACTAACTATGTAGATGAAGGACTATTGACAGTATCTAGGCCTGAGAAACCATTAGCTTTGTGGCTCCAACTCTATGGAACTTGCTTACTCACACAGTTTGAGGGGACTATTCTATGGAAACCTTCAATAATATACAAAAGACAACTATATCCACATTCTGTAGATTTATCCTCAAACTACAAAGTTTACAGTGTTCCAAATGGAGCTATTTGTCACGTCATAGACTTTGCAACAAAGCAGCAACATTACTCATAACACATACTGTTGTGCAAAATGTGTGCCTGTACCGTAGAAAAAAAGGGCTTGTCAGCTCATCCTCAAACTGCGAGGTGGAAAGTATTCATAGAACTTGCTGGGACTATTACTGGAGATATATCCACCTCCCCATCTGGCCAGTCTAACCCAGCACATCAGGGAATCACAAAGATGAAGCACTGCTGTCTATAATAAGCCTTTATATGAATTTGCCCCCAGACTCTTAGGGCAGTATTCAATGAAGATAATTGCGGCGTGCAGTGAAACCTGTTTAGGATTCACTGCACTGTCGCCGTGTTCCGGAGCCTCGCTGTCCCCCTGCTATCCCCGTATTCAACGCCGCATGGGCTCGCTGCCCTTGACGGCGAATCTTAACCCCTGCAGCTTCCTGCAGGGAGCCGTGGGACGTGGCAGGCAGGGAGATGGAAGTGTCCCTGCCTGCCCCAGAACTTATGTGGAGGGGAGGAGGACTCCCCGGGACCCAGGCAGCACAAGCTGCCCCCCCCCTGGAGAGCCAGCAGGGGACCGGGTATTCACTGCTCCTGATCGTGCATATGTAATGATCGGGAGCAGTGAATATATGAATATCTAATGAGCGGCTCTCGGCTCCCGTACCCCTGCTGGCTGTTATGTGTAAAAAAATAATAATAATAAATTAAATATATATTCATGCGCCATAAGTACATGAATCAAAATAATCTGCAAATCAGATAATGAGGTCGGTGCAAGTATGCATATCTTCGGGTACCCCTTTATGACGTCAAATTGTAAGTGTGCAGGTTTTCGGGAGAGGGTGTGGATGGTGCAGCTTAGTGTGCCAGTGTTTACAGGATTGCTCAGGTCCGCATGAGCGTGCCAAACGGGTGGTTAACACAGTGTGCTGCGGTCGCGGTCTCTGTGTCAGCAGCTCCGTATATGTACAGGAGATGGGACTGATGCCGCCGTAGCCAATAGATTGGCCTGTGCGCTGTGTCCCCCCATCCTGCCTGGGATCCTTCCTGACCCTACTTCCTACTTATCGTCTCCTTACAGCTTGGTGCGTCCTCCGTCTCTCTCTCCCGTCGCTTGCTTCTGTCAGAGCGTGCTGACTTCGCTGCTTGCGCCGTGAGGGTGGATGTTTCTCGTCGGATATGTGCCTTGGTTACTTCTTAGTGGGTGTCTTCCTCAACGCGTTTCTGCTCAGCGAACCTTCTTCAAGGAGGTTGTCATGTGTGGTACCTTGTCTGTTTAAATACCTTCTCTGGTCTGTAATTGGTCTGTATGTCTGTTTTCCATTTGTCCATACAGAATTCAATAATTTGTCTGCAGGTGTGGCCTCCTGCAGATGTTCACCTCTGCTTTGATTGTGATAGTTCACTCAGCTGTTTGTCATGATTGTGATAGTTCATTCAGCTGTTTGTCATGATAGTGATAGTTCACTTAGCTGTTTGTCATGATTGTCAATACGGTCATTGTCTCCCTTTCAGAACAATCACCTATGTTGGTAATTAGCTCAAATATGTTGAGCCATATTGTGTGCATGTATCCGATGTTTAATGGGTTACTTGATTCAAGTATAGGTGTCAATTGGAAGATCGTCTTAATTAGTCTTGTGCTAATCTTCCCTGTGCAGCTCATATTACATTAGGGGTAATGTGGTGTTTTATTTTTTATTTTTTGCCAATGATTGCCTTCACTTCATTATCCAAATTTAACCCTCTGGGTGCGAAAGTTTTTAAAACGTACATCCATTTCAGCTCTGTTTTGTTAATCTTATGCGTATAATCTCCCCCTCGCCAGTTGGGGTGTATCAATTCTATGCCTATGAATTTTAGGTATTGTGGGTTGCTACCATGGTGCATTTTGAAATGGTTTGAGAGGTTGTAATCTTCATAACCGCGTTTTATATTTCTTTTTTTTATTCACTTTCTTTATTGGTATTTTTTCCATATAATAACAATACGCTAATAGCATTTATGACATACAATACAATACAATACGATACGTTACTAACATTTAACAAATACAAGCATCCCCATACACATTAGTCCCCCCCCATCCCCCGTCGTCTAAATGTATACACAGAAAATATGTATTTGGGTCAACTGCTCGCTTCAGTGTTGATTAAGCACCTTTTACGTGTTTGTTTTCTTTTTCTACCCCATACTCTTCCCATACTCAACTTGTATAATAGTAATATTTTAAGTAGTAACCTGTCAATCAATTATATATTAATTACCGTACCTTTAAGGGCTTATAGCCATGCATTTGTTTACGTGTTTGGTATATCTATGTTTAATATGTGCAATGAATTTTACTTATGTTGTTACCACGTTTTATATTTCTAATATGTTCGTAGATTCAGTCTTTTAGGTTCCTAGTTGTACGGCCTATGTACTGTTTGTTGCAGGCACACTCTAACAGGTAAATGACCCCTTTGCTGTTGCATGTAATCTCTTGTTTTATTTTATAGACTTCGCCTTTCGTGTTGAATCTGAATATTGGGATTGGTTTGGTGGATTTCTGATGTTGGTTCCTGCAGTGGTTGAAGCCCTTGCCTATTGGATTTTTGTCTACAGTGGTCTGAATTTTTGATTTTGGTGGGAAATGGTTTTTGGTGAGTTTTTGTTTTCGATCTGGGGATTTTCTGAACATCAGTTTAGGTATTTGTGGTAAGTGATCGGCTAGAATCTCGTCTTCTAATAACAGGGGACAGTGTTTTCTCAAAATCTTTCTCAGTTGGTTGGATTGTTTTGAGTATTGTGTCATGAAGGGTAACTCTTGCATTATTTGGTGTTCATTTTTTTGTTTTATACTTGAGTAGGTCCCTACGTTCTGTCTGTCTCATTTGTTGTCTCAATGGTTTTTTCTTCATATAATTTTCCTCTGAATTGGGTAGTCAATTGTTCCCCTTGTTCTATATAATCTGTCATTTTGGAGCAGTTGCGTCTAAGTCGAGTAAACTGACTTTTGGGTATTGAATTTAGCCAGCTTGGATGGTGCCAGCTTGTTGATATGATATAACTATTTATATCTACTTCTTTTTATATGTCTTGGTCTGTAACTGGAAGTCTTCTATGTAAATGTTTAGGTCAAAAAAGTTGACACTGTCCTTACTGTAGTGGGTAGTGAATACTAAGTGGTTCTTTTTACTGTTCAGTTGTGATATGAAGTTTCTCAATGATGGTTCGTCCCCTCTCCAGATGAAAAATAGGTCATCTATGTACCTCATCCCGAGCACGAGATTCGCCTCAAGCTCACGCCTCCCCCAGATGTGCCGATCCTCCCACCAGTTCATAAAGAGGTTAGCGTAACTGGGGTGAATATCGTGCCCATTGCTGTCCCCGTGATTTGTAAATAGAACTCGTTCTCGAACCAAACGTAATTATGTTTGAGTATGAACTCTATGCTGCTGATGATGAAGTTAATCCGTTCAGTGGTGAGATTTTCATCTTGTGTCAGATGGTATGTGGTACTTGCTAAGCCCTGGTCATGATCTATTATCATGTAGAGTGATGTGATGTCTGATGTGACTAGCCACAGGTCACTGTCCCATTTGATATTTTGCAATTTGTCTAGGATGTGGGTTGTGTCTCGCAGATATGATTTTTGTTTTTGGACGTATGGTTGTAAAAAGGTGTCTATGTGTTGGGATAAATTGGATGTCAATGAGTTTATTCCTGAAATTATGGGGCAGCCTGGTGGGTTGGATGAGTCTTTATGAATTTTTGGAAGGTAATAAAAAAAACGGTATTACTGGGTGTGCTACGTGTAAAAATTGTTGTTCTTTCTGTATGTGTAGATCAAGTTCTTGTTTGAATTTTGTAGTGGGGTCTTGTTTTAATCTGACATATGTACTTTTGTCTCCTAGGATTCTATGTGACTCTTTGAGGTAGTCAGTCTTGTTCAGGATTACAATTCCTCCCCCCTTGTCTGCAGGTTTACTTATCATTATGTCGTTGGGAAAAAGGGGGGTTTTGGCTTGCACTGACTATTATTTTCGTAGCATACTATACCAGCTTGTTGTCAAAATAAAGATATAGATATCTCTTACCATTTATACGCTGGTGGTGCTCCCCAGAGTTATGGATAACCATAAATTTTGTAGGGAGAAAAAAGATAACTCTTTTTTGGGGGCACTACTTCAAAGAATTAATTAAATTACTGTTTACTTATTCTAAGTTAGTTACATGGGGGGCAATCCAATTTCGAGCAGCAGAAATTATTATGGTGTCCTGGACAGGTAAGTATATAGGGAGACACTATATTTAGACAATTGAGAGAGGGGAAGAGGGGAGGGGGGAGGAAGAAAAGGGAGGTTTTAACAGGTATTTTATAAGTGGAATGTATAATGGGATTAAATTAACTTAATCCCATTATACATTCCACTTATAAAATACCTGTTAAAACCTCCCTTTTCTTCCTCCCCCCTCCCCTCTTCCCCTCTCTCAATTGTCTAAATATAGTGTCTCCCTATATACTTACCTGTCCAGGACACCATAATAATTTCTGCTGCTCGAAATTGGATTGCCCCCCATGTAACTAACTTAGAATAAGTAAACAGTAATTTAATTAATTCTTTGAAGTAGTGCCCCCAAAAAAGAGTTATATTTTTTCTCCCTACAAAATTTAAGGTTTACTTATCATATCAGGGAGTGGTTATTCTGTAGGTCCTGAAGTGCTGTTGTCTCTTTTCTAGTGAGATTACCCTCTTGTTTTTTGACAGTGATTTGTTCTAAATCCTTTTGTACCATCTTGATAAAGCTGCTTATTTGTGGGCCTTTCATGTGAGAAACTTCATATCACAACTGAACAGTAATGAGAACCACTTAGTATTCACTACCTACTACAGTAAGGACAGCGTCAACTTTTTAGACCTAAACATTTGTCAGTACCTGGGAATTCTGTGAACCCGGGTGACGACCAGGAACGGGTGCAGCTTGAAGGATAGCAGGGCTTTTATATGTCCTTCTCATATGGGACCTGGGAGAAGCTCGGAGCTTGTGGACACTGAAGTGAAGGATGAGTCTCAGGAGTTAGCCACAGGAAAGATAATGAAAGAGCAGGTGACGGACAGGAATCAGGAACCAGTTGTGACCAGGCTGGGAGTACACAGGTGACTGCAGCGGATAGCACCCAGGCAGATGGTGCACAAGAGACTGTGTCAGACTGTAGCCAATCGGGAGGCACACTGGTGGTTGAAGTAGGTTGTACCCAAATGGAAGGTGCACAGGAGTTTGCTTGCAAGTTGCACCCGGACTGAAGGTACACAGGTGATAGCAGGAGATTGTACCCAAATGGAAGGTGCACAGGAGGTTGCTTGCAAGTTGCACCCAGACTGAAGGTACACAGGGAATAGCAGGAGATTGTACCCAAACGGAAGGTGCACAGGAGGTTGCTTGCAGGTTGCACCCAGACTGAAGGTACACAGGTGATAGCAGGAGATTGTACCCAAACGGAAGGTGCACAGGAGTTGCTTGCAGATTGCACCCACACTGAAGGTACACAGATGAGCTGGGCTGATTTCACCTTGAAGCAAGACGTTGGAAGTGCACAGGTGATCAGGACTGATTGCACTTTGAGCAAGATGCTGGAAGTGCACAGGTAGTCAGGAGAGATCAGGACGCTGGTGTTCCCTAAGGAGTGACAAGCGAAGCACTGGCGCCAGCTTGTTTCAAACAAAAGTCCGTTATCCCCCTTGAGAGTCTCTGATAGGCTGCTGATCTCAGCCCGGATTGTTATTGGTGGACTCCAACAAGATGGCGCGGACACTGCGGCTGAGGTAGTATGCCCTGAGAAGTTCCCACAGACGGCTGGAAGCACTGCAAGTGCCGCTAACGCCATCCGGGGCGAGGAGACAGAGCCGGAATCCAGACCAGAGCACTCCACGCCAGCATAAGACGACCAGTCAGAGCGGGCACTGTCACCCACGCACAATGGTGACAGCCCAGACTCCCCTGGCGCCCTGCTCAAGCGCCAGAGACCATGCACCTGGACCAGATTCCGCCGTACCACCCAGACTGGTAAGCGACAGGAACGGGCTGTGACACATTTACATAGAAGACTTCCAGTTACAGACCAAGACATATAAAAAAGAAGTAGATGTAAATAGTTATATCATATCAACAAGCTGGCACCATCCAAGCTGGCTAAATTCAATACCCAAAAGTCAGTTTACATGATTTAGATGCAACTGCTCCAAAATTACAGATTATATAGAACAAGGGGAACAATTGACTACCAAATTCAGAGAAAAATTATATGAAGAGAAACCATTGAGACAACATTCCAACAAATGAGACAGACAGAACGTAGTGACCTACTCAAGTATAAAACAAAAAATGAACACCAAATAATGCAAGAGATACCCTTCATAACACAATACTCAATACAATCCAACCAACTGAGAAAGATTTTGAGAAAACACTGGCCCCTGTTATTAGAAGACGAGACTCAAGCCAACATCAGAAATCCACCAAACCAATCCCGACATTCAGATCCAATACAAAAGGCGAAGTCTATAAAATAAAACAAGAGATTACATGTAACAGCAAATGGGTAATTTACCTGTTAGAGTGTGCCTGCAATAAACAGTACATAGGCCGTACAACTAGGAACCTGAAAGACCGAATCTACGAACACATTAGGAATATAAAACGCAGTTATGAGGATCACAACCTTTCAAAGTCAAACCATTTCAAAATGCACCATGACAGCAACCCACAATCCCTAAAATTCATAGGCATAGAATTGAAACACCCCAACTGGCGAGGGGGAGATTATACGCATAAGATTAACAAATGGATGTAAGTTTTAAAAACTTTCGCACCCAGAGGGTTAAATTTGGATAATGAAGTGAAGGCATCATTGGTAAAAAATAAAAAATAAAACACCACATTACCCCTAATGTAATATGAGCTGCACAGGGAAGATTAGCACAAAGCTAATTAAGACGATCTTCCAATTGACACCTATACTTGAATCAAGTAACCCATTAAACATCGGATACATGCACACAATATGGCTCAACATATTTGATGTAATTACCAACATAGGTGATTGTTCTGAAAGGGAGACAATGACCGTATTGACAATCATGACAAACAGCTGAGTGAACCATCACAATCATGACAAACAGCTGAGTGAACTTAACAATCAAAGCAGAGGTGAACGTCTGCAGGAGGCCACACCTGCAGACAAATGATTGACGTCTGTATGGACAAATGGAAAACAGACATACAGACCAATTACAGACCAGAGAAGGTATTTAAACAGACAAGGTACCACACATGACAACCTCCTTGAAGAAGGCTCGCTGAGCAGAAACGCATTGAGGAAGACACCCACTAAGAAGTAACCAAGGCACATATCCACAGGACATACCCCGACGAGAAACATCCACCCGCTCCTCTCACGGCGCAAGCAGCGGTGTCAGCACACTCTGGAACCCTAAGCTGCACCATCCACACCCTCTCCCAAAAACCTGCACACTTACAATTTGACGTCATAAAGGGGTACCCGAAGATATGCATACTTGTACAGACCTCAGGGACGCCGGACTCAGAAAAACTGGACTTTTGCAGATTTGTACTTTATCTCTCCCCCCATAAAGGAGGATAAGTGGACAATACTTTATTTTTAAGGTTTCAGGGTAATAAGCAGACCGCCCCCCCCCCCCCCCCCCCACAGAGTCTGGCACGACGGGCTGCAAGCCTGGTGCGCACACTTAGGGGACCTCGATCTCAGACTTATTGAACCCAGGCACTTGCAACTGTATCACTTGTTATTAATTTTATTATTTTGTTTATCAAGTAAAATATTGTTACCACAGACAAATTGCCTACTTTTTCAGTGCACCACAGTAAGATACAGGGATAGAGCTCAGCACAAAAACCCACTTTTTATGACTGTCTATTTATCAGGACGGTGAAGTCAGACCGTACCTAGTTCTTTGCAGCTAGTCCCCAACAATAATCACTAGGTGCGCAGCTATACTACCACGCAGAACACAAGCCCTACCAGGTCGTATGCAGGTCGTGGAGCGGACAAACAAGTGATCGTATGTACAATCTACTCACCGTAATGACAGCTGATGGATGAGACTTGCAGCACATCTCATCTGAGGGCTGACCTCACAAGCCATGGCACTGTGCGTCATGCGATTGTGTGCACACAATCCATTGGATGACCCGTTGACATTTCATGTTTGGGTCAAATGTCATTCTGGTGTATGTGGCCTTTACATACATTCACATTTCTAGCTAGTTGTCAAGATGTTTAAATGCCATGGCAATGACTTAGTGCTATCCCAAACCAATTTGTCATCGTTGGTGTCAAGAAATCGAATGGCCAGTACAAATCCCTAATGGTGCCTTCCATAGTTGAGGAGTTAGGTCATGGCTTTTGTTAGGAAATATTAGTTTTAGGAGAGTATACAGTATGCAATAAATATTTCTAGAAATATGCTAGCTGATAATACAGTATGTACAGTATTTTCATAATAATGTGCTTGCATTGAAAACAATGTTATACAGTCAATAAAACATGTAGAGAAACATTGCAGGATTAGACTGTTTAATCTAAAAAAAAATGAACTAACGATGGTGCATCTCCATTGTGGAAGGGCTTTGTACTTTGTATTGTTATTTATAACAATATCACATACCCAATATAATTTCTATGTAAAGTTTTCTTATGTCATTGTGAATGTGAATGATTACAGTACTTCAGCTTCATCACAGTAAAGGACATGGTGTATGATCTTTTACTATGTCCCCATTACCTCTATTGAAGTGTAATTTAATGTGTTATATGTGACAGTGATATCTCACATCAATGACATCATAAATACCAAAGAATAGAGGATAGTTTACAGCCACTAAAAGCATCTGGCTAACAGTAAGGACAAAGTGTAGTATTTCTTGTGAGATCCACCGACCAGTAAAATGAATCTTTGTCATGGCTTCTGGCCAAGGAACAGAATCTGTCTTTCATCACCCTTAAAATGAAAACACTTGAATGAGTTTTCAATGTTTCATATTCAGAATTTCTTCCTTTTCTTCTTGCTGTATAGCCCTAGTGTGTCTAACATCACAACAGCGACACCACTTGTCTTATCAGAATAATGCAATTAAGTTGGTTGCATTAGACGTCATTTAGAGTTAGGTACAAATCCAGCAAAGGATGTTAATTTCCACCAAGACAATTATGTAGTAATGCAAGATAGACAAAACCATTAGCTATTACATTTAAGGCCCATTATTCCTACTTCTGCATGTAGGGCATATAGTTCCTGCCTTTTTATGTAGAGCATATAGTTCCTGCCTTTTTATGTAGAGCATATAGTTCCTGCCTTTTTATGTAGAGCATATAGTTCCTGCCTTTTCATATAGGGCATATAGTTCCTGCCTTTCCATTTAGAGCATATAGTTTCAGCATTTCTCTGTGCAGCATATAGTTCCTGCCTTTCCACATAGGACATATAGGCCCTTATTCTGATCGGTGCGGCTGGATCCGAATATGCGGCCAGGACCGTGCGTGCGAAACCCCGCCTTTCATACGGATCGCCAACTCCGTCCGTACGCGGTAAGAAGCTGGCCGAACGGACCGCACGTGTATTTTTCACGGAATACGCCTCCTCCATCTCAGGGAACCTCCCCCATCATTCGATGGTCGCAGACCATCGAATGCAGGACCGAGTGTCTCACCAGCTCCCGCAACCTCAGACCACACGGACATTTTTTCGTGCAAAAGCAGGGATCTGGGCGGGCAGCTGACATCCGGCGATGTCATATGTCTGCCCCCTACACGTGCGTCACGACTGCATTACCATATGTACGCCCAGCGTTTGCATGGGAACGCCCATGAAACGCGGGGCGTATGCATATGGTAATGAGCCCAAATATCCCTTCACGCCCCTCTCCACCCCCTGTTCGGAGTGTTCACATTTCATGCGGGATTTGGCCATACGCCCCGCTCGCACATGCGCAGACACAAAACATCGGCGGCACGAACGCACGCGGATATTACCGCACCAACCAGAATAAGGGCCATAGTTCCTGCCTTTCCATGTAGGACATATAATTCCTGCCTTTCCATGTAGGACATATAATTCCTGCTTTTCTATGTAGGACATATAGGACGTCATTCTGGTATACTTGCAAAATTGCAAAATTCGCAGTTTTGCAAGTCAACTAAATGCTGCCTGCCACCTGCAGAAACGTCCGCACGCACGCCGAGTTACCCTGCATGCATTCAAATGGATGTTTTGCATAAATATCCATTTGTAGCTTGCGTGCGGGGTGGAAATTATTTGATGGGCACTGACCATTGAATGATTTCTACAGCGCTCGCAAATCTAAGTCACTAGTCACTCTCTTGTGACTCAGCTTTGCGGTGCCCTTGTTTGGGAAGAGGGCGGGCAGCTGACATCCAGTGATGACAACTGCCCACCCACGGCACCCACGTCATGGATAAAACACCATGGAAACGCCTAGCGTTTTCATGGGGACACCCATGAAATGCTGGGTGTTCCCATGGGCGCAACCCTTGTCCGCCACCCTATGCCCCCGCCCGCACTGCTCCATGTGAATGTGCCGGCGACTACACAAGCCACCGAATCTGTTCAAAGAGATAGGATTTGCATAAGCAAATATGCACATGCACAGCCAATCACTATTGCTTACCATTGTGAATTCGCAACAGTGAGTATAAACCAGAAAACCAGAATGACCTCTATAATTCCTGTCTTTCCACGTAGGGCATATAATTCCCGCCTTTCCATGGAGGACATATAATTCCTGCCTTTCCATGTAGGACATATAATTCCCGCCTTTCCTCGTAGGACATGTAATTCCTGCCTTTCCATGTAGGACATGTAATTCCCAACTTTCCACGTAGGACATATAATTCCTGCCTTTCCACGTAGGGCATATTATTCCTGCCTTTCCACTTAAGGCATATAATTCCTGCCTTTCCACGTAGGACATATAATTCCCACCTTTCCACGTAGGACATATAATTCCCACCTTTCCACGTAGGACATATAATTCCCACCTTTCCACGTAGGACATTTAATTCGTGCCTTCCCACGTAGGGCATATAATTACCGCTTTTCCACATAGGACATATAATTCCTGCCTTTCCAAGTAGGACATATAATTCCTGTCTTTCCATGTAGGGCATATAATTCCCGCTTTTCCACATAGGACATATAATTCCTGCCTTTCCACATAGGGCATATACTGTAATTCCCGCCTTTCCACATAGGACATATAATTCCTGCCTTTCCTCGTAGTGCATATAATTCCTGCCTTTCCATGTAGGGCATATAATTCCCGCCTTTCCACATAGGACATATAATTCCTGCCTTTCCATGTAGGGCATATAATTCCCGCCTTTCCACATAGGACATATAATTCCTGCCTTTCCTCGTAGTGCATATAATTCCTGCCTTTCCATGTAGGGCATATAATTCCCGCCTTTCCACATAGAACATATAATTCCTGCCTTTCCACGTAGGGCATATAATTCCCGCCATTCCACATAGGACATATAATTCCTGCCTTTCCACGTAGGGCAAATAATTCCCTCCATTCCATGTAGGGCATATAATTCCTGCTTTGGGGAATGATGGTGCAGCATGCGTGTATTTGTGCATGTGCAGAGCCGGTGTACAAATGTACGACTATAACAGTCGCCGAGGAGTTCGTATGGGATGGGTAGGATGGGGCACCCATGGAGGCATCTGGATGGGAATGCCTAGCATTTTATGGTGTCCCTATGAAAACGCTGTTGGTCTGATGCCTCACAGGATGTCAGAACCTGCCCCCACTTTGGCGGACACCAAATGAAATAAAAGTCAGCTCAGACTAGCTTTTGTTTCTGAAGGGGAGAGAAATCATATGATGGTAGGCGACCATCGAATGTTTTCACTCCTCTCTGGCCACATGCAAGGGCATGTGTTCACACATATCCCCTCGCATGTTACCGAGGGGGGCGGATATTCATCCAGGCTGCATTAAGCCGCTCGCTAAGCAGTGAATGACCGCTGCTTAGCAAGCGTGTTGAATCACCCCCATTAATTCCTGCCTTGCATGTAGGATATATAATTCCTGACTTTGCAGGTAAATTTGCATGCACAGTGGACCTACGATGCATACCCTACCCAACTATTCAGTGTGCAGATTTTAAAATTGTATTTCCTTTTAAACTTGCACCTTATAATAGGATTCAAAATCAAGGACTAATAAACAATAATTTTATTACTAGTTTCTTTAGCAAAAAACTCAAACTATAAAATGTACAGTACAACACATTTTAATATGCATATTATAACTATACATGTAAAGCAGAGCTGTATGTGAACCCCTAAACCGTTTTGGTTTAGATTTAGTTCAGATTGATACATGGTTTCATTTATAAAAAATGTTTTTCTTTTTTTATAAAATCGATAAATATAGTTAAAAGCTTAAAATATGCAATACAAAACCCAAATTCAAATCTGAATTCATAACCATGGGAAGATCCGAACTGGAATTTGTAAGCTTGCTAGCAAGTTTGTCTTATTACTTTTGATTCCAGTTGTAAAGTGCAAAGGAATATGCTACGCTATGACCTTTATTCAGATCTGATTGCAGTACAAATTTGTTTGGAAAATGGGCAAAACCATGTGCACTGCAGGTGGGGCAGCTGTAACATGAGTTATTTTGTTTCTGTGCAGGGTACATTAATTTTTACACTGTAATTTAGATTTTAGTTTCAACACACCCCACCCAAATTTAACTCTCTCTGCACATGTTACATCTGCCCCACCTGCAGTGCACATGGTTTTTGCCCATTTTCCAAACAAATTTGTACTTCAATCAGATCTGAATAAGGGCCTATGGGGAGGATGCCTTAACAAGAGATAAATGCAAGGGTGATAAATAGAGATATACATTCAGCCAATCAGCTCTTTACTGACTTTTTTCAAACACAGCCTGTAACATGGCAGTCAGAAGGTGATTGTCTGGACGTTTATCTCTCTTTATCACCCTTGCATTTATCTCTTGTTAAGGCTTAATACATGTGCCCAAATATAAGAAACTTTAAATAAATAAATTAATTAATTAATGAATAATTAGATATGATCTCTTCGGGAGCCCTGGACTGGGTTTTGGTTCTGTTCAGATCCACAAAATCCAGGTAGATTTGGATTTGTAGACAACTGAACCACACATCTCTAATATAAAGTTTTCAATATCTTAAACATTACTAAAAATTATGAACCATGCTGTTATGTTTGCTGTGCAGCAGAGCTCAGACTATACAGTAAGGGGGGTATTCAATGTCTGTGGAGCTCCTTTTTTTTGTCGAGCTTTGTTGTTTTCTCGACGAGAGGTTGGTTATTTATGACGTCGCCTATTCATTGTCTAGTTTTCTCGACTTGTCGAGCAGAGCTCGCCTGATTTGGTTTTCGGTTTGCTCGACTGTCGAGTTGAACATAACTCGACTTGTCGAGTTATTTTGGGTAAAATCTGTCGGGACAATTCCTGCAGCCTATTCAATGTCAAAGAATTCACCTGACCTCGACTGTTTGAAATCACTCTTCCCTTAAATTTAACTCGACAATTATTTCTGTCGTGACAAGGGAGATTCTCTTGTTGCATGTTCATAAATTGTGTTAAATGTATATGCAGGATTGTACTAATGTTTGTAATGCTTATCTTGACTTCTGTCTTTGTGATATTTTGCTAAATATTCCTCTTGATTAACTTTACATTTGCTGCATGTTTATATGGTATGCTTTAACCCATTATTCCATTGTCAGCATCAGTTTTTAGCTTGTATTATTATTACGCATTTGTTTAAATTATTCCATTTGGCATATAAGAAGTATTATCTTTTTTTCTGCTCACCTTTCATGTTCACTGTGCTGCATTTTGCCCATTGAAAGTCATCTGTATACATGTCTATTTATGTCTACTTCTGGTTTGATCAAACACCTATGTTTAGGACTCTTGTATCCATGCTGGGGCAGAATTACTCGGGATACAATGTTTGTTTGTTGCCATTCTTTTGTTTACTTCTACAATGCAATGCATTGCAATTTACCTCAGAGCTCTCATTCCTGTACTGAGACTTCAGGGAGACACCAGCATTGTGCAGTCTGCTGATTTGGAAATGGTTTTTATAGGAGAATTTTCATTTTTAACAAGATATCTACTTTTATATAATTGACTATAAAAATGAAGCCTATCTCTGACAATTGCCACTTTCCTCTCTAGGGGAGAACTCGACTTGTCGAGCAGATGAGAACTCGACTTGTCGAGCTTAATTTTCAGTTAGCAAAATGAGAAAAACAAATGCAAATGCTCGACAATTCGGACTGTTACTGGTGGGATTGAAATTACAGTTTGAATAGGCGAGAACTCGACTTGTCGAGCTAAATATTCATGTCGAGCAAAACGAGAAAAACAAATGCTCAACAATTCGGACTGTCACTAAATACCCCCCTAAGTGTCTATTATCAGTCCTTTCTATAAGAAATGTGGTTCAAAAATATAGGCTATACTGTCTTTTGAATACATGGTCATACATAGTCAACATCATCTTGACATGGTAGTCAATATTCCCTTATCATACAATCACACAAAAACAAGCACATCACAAGATGGCAGTTCTGTGGTAGGTAACTTTTTGCACCTTTTGTTGAACACCTCTACTGATCTGTCTACAAATATAGAACAGATTACTGTCATGCAAAATGATTTTGGAGTCATTTTTTATGAATTCCTGAAAAGTTTATACAAACTTGTTCAGCAATGCAAAATTAAGATTCATAATATCTTTTAGCTATAAATGATCTACTGGTAATTGTTTCTAATAACTTGCTAGGAACATACAATGTATCTGGTTGCCAGACAATAGTAATATTTATCTGTTAATCTTTGATTTCTTTAGTTGTAAATGTTAAGATTTCTAATACATATAAAGGTTTCCCAGTTAATACTTTTACAACATAATACTTATAAATCTCTTGTTTAAATTATTTAATTAATCAGTTGAACTAAATTCCTTACCATTAAAAGGGAGGGACCACTTATAAAAGTTTAACCAAGGGGAAAGTATTAAGTATTATTGATTGAATAAACGGGAAAGCGTTAAATACATTTTTAATTATTAATCCTCGGTAGACGATTTTGCAGTAGTAATATTAGTAAGTAAGTAAGAAAGTTTAATTTATACAGCACACTTTCTCCAATAGGACTAAAGGCACCTTACAGACATTAAAAAACAATGCACATAATACAGAGGATGTTGGTAGTACAATAACTGACAAGTCACAGACAAACGAAACCCTTGAGCACACAGTAAGCATTATTATTTTATTTTATGTACAGTTTCTTATATAGCGCAGCACATTCCGTTGCACTTTACAATTGGAAACAGTGATTAAACAAACTGGTTAGATACAAATCGACATGGAGGTAGGAGGGCCCTGCTCACAAGCTTACAATCTGTAGGGATAATAGAAGGGATACATAAGGATAGACTTCCATGGCATGGCAGTTCCATCAGATTACTAGACGGTCCTGGTGGGGTGCAATTAGATATGAATGCTACCGGAGTTTGTGTGGGGGTCCTGAATATGATAAGCTTGCCTGAAGAGGTGAGTTTTCAGGGAACACTAGACATTTTGGAGGCTAAAGGAGAGTCTTAGTGTACGTGGAAGGGCATTCCATAAGGTGGGTGCTGCCCAACAAAAATCCTGCAAGTGTAAATGGGAGTGAGTAATGAGTGTGGATGAGAGACGCAGATCTTGTGCAAAGCGGAGAGGTCGGTGGGGATATATTTTGAGATAAGCAAAGAGTATTAGTAGTAGTAGTAGTGTTAGTAGTACTAATAATGATGATAATAATCAGTGGCGTAACTATAGATTTTGGTCCCCCAGGCCAAAAAATGAGTGGCGCCGCCCCCCTATATATATGTGTGGCGTCGCGTGGAGCACCGTAGTAAGGGGACGCACGCGTGTCTTGTGTGCACACGTCCCCTTCCGGGGGCTGTCGAATCTACCGCCAGCCCCTGCAATAATGACGGGCACTTCATCTATATATATATATATATATATATTTATACACATATGTATATACACATATACAGTGTAAGACTCACTGTGAGGATTGGGTGGGACACTTTCTCTCTCTGCTGCCTGCCCTGGCCTGCTGGTTTCCCGGCTCCTCTCCTCGCTCTGGCCTCTGTCTCCACTCCAGCGTGTGACATGATGATGTCACACGCATAGGAAAAGCTGAGGCAGGGACAAGCAGACACTGCTGCTTCCCCTGCCTCTGACACCATCCCAGGCCGCACCCCACCCACCCACCTGCCCTCCCATTGGACAGCAAGCCCGCACTCCCTCCCTCCCTCCCATAGTATCATGGCCGCGCTCGTGACGACTCGCCTGTGATCAGCGAGTGCACGGGCAGCGGCAGGCGGCGCAGGGCGGGCGGCCGTGGCACAAGCAGCAGCCACATACTGTGTAGTATGCCGGACACTCACTTGTCCGGCACCCGGCGCCCCCGCTCCTGAAGTATTTCTGCCACTGAGTGTAGTGTGACAGACTCTCTGTCTGTCACACTCACTTGTCCAGTACCCGGCGCCCACGCAGCCCCCGCTCCCCCAAGCAGCAGCGGGGGCTGCCTTACGGCATCTCCACCACTGATAATAATAATAACAACAAATATATTTGTACTTTTTGATCTTTATCTTTCTCTTAGAACAGAGATCCACTCAGGAAAATTAGCTGCTCTATTTTAGACCCTTCTGAGTATAAAGTATTTACTTAATTGTAGGTTTGTAGAAGTGGAGATTTTGCCCATCGTAATCAGTACTCTCTTTTGTTTGGGGGCACTCTTTTAAGTTGTCAAAATATTCGTCAAAAAGATTTTTTAATAAAATGTAACTTTTAATAGTTCTATTAAAATAATAGTTTTAGACATACAGACAGAAAACATCAAACATTGAACATAAACAGTTGAGTAATTATGATTGTTTATAGAATAAATTTGTATTCAACTGTTTGCATAGACCACAAGGGTAATCTGATAGGAGGCAAAAATGATCAGGCAATAACGGCTGTATTTGAGTATCAGCCTGAGTCTGAATAAAAATTTGCTGTGCCTATATTTTGTGGTAAGGAAGTCGGATAGGCACAGCAAATTTTGATTCAGACTCAAGCTGATACTCAAATACAGCCGTTATTGCCTGATCATTTTTGCCTCCTATCATATTACCCGTGTGGTCTATACAAACAGTTGAATACAAATTTATTCTATAAACAATCATAATTACTCGACTGTTTTTGTTCAATGTTTGATGTTGTCTGTCTGTATGTCTAAAACTATTATTTTAATAGAACTATTAAAAGTTAAATTTTATTAAACGATTTTATTTTTGACGAATATTTTGACAACTTAAAAGGGTGCCAAACAAAAGAGAGTAGGCGGCAGGGACCAGCGACAGTGGACTGGGAGGCAGCAGACAGCAGCGGGGAGCTCCGTCAGAATGGGACCCGCGATCACTAGCTCTCACAAAGCTGAGGCCGGTTCCATCTGTAGATCTTGCTTTCCAAGTGTTGGGGAGATCTGTCCTTGTAAGTCAGCCATATTGCCTCAGTGCACTTTGTGTCATAAAATAACCATTAAAAGTAAATAAAAATTATTACAATCTACAGTAGTATGGGATTTAAGAATAGTTTGTTTGTCTGTTACTAATATACATACAAGCTACATTCAATCTATTAGCAAGTTTTTAAACAAAGATAGGTAAAAATTGTTTTTCAGCCTACAATATATTTTTTCCTGTACACATTTTTCCTCTACACAATGTATAACTTACTAAACAATGGATATTTACAGTTAAGATTGCAAAAGGAACTCCTCCCATGACATACAAAGGAGTTATTGTAGATGAAACATATAAATAAACATATAATAAACATATAATAATGTTAATTGCCAACAGAGCTACTTCCAATTATGAAAGGGTTAAAAATGTATAAATCACATACTGTATGTGACAAAAAGCTATTGACAAAAATATTTATAAACAGCAGATTAGAACCATTTAACGTGTGTGGTATAATTCCTCTAACAAAAGTTACAGTTTTATATGAGTGCTTAGCACAGTAAATGGAGGCGCAAATCCAATGCTAATCCTCTGGGATCAGTTGTTTCTGCAATTCCTTCTCTCAAAGTAGAGACTCCAGCATGAGTATTGCCAAGCATCTATGACAGGATTACACCCAGCAATTGTTACAAATGGCAAGCAGTGTGTAATAGAGATGAACAGCTCATTTGGTATCTGTACAAAATGGAAAGGAGAGCTTTCATTAACAGAGAGATTCAGAAGCACTTGAATGCCCTCTGGTGTTTTATTATTGTACCTTTCTACATAGCACTGTATATTTATTCTGCATTCAAAGATTGGTATAACATTTTATTTAGAATTTATTTGAAGGCTTTTCAATCTTATAATACATTTGCAGTTTCAAAGCAATTCTTTTGTAAAACATGAGCAATTAATTAAAATTGACAGAAAATTAAACAATGCATAATAATCAGATATGGGTGTAGTACAGCACCAATGGTGTTCCTCACAATGATACTTTATATCAGAGTTTCCAAGAATCTGCTATTACTAAGGTATATATATATATATATATATATATCCTTAATCCTTTGATTGCCAATGTTGATGTGAGCAATATTCAATATATCCTCTAAAAATGGCAGTGGTGCTCACAGCGAGTGACATTATTAATGGACATTTTGAGGATCTTTCACAGCAACATTGGCACTGAAAGGGTTTAACCCCTTCATGACAGAGCCAGTTTGTGCCTTCATGACAGAGCCCTTTTTTTCAAATCTGACATGTCTCACTTAAGTGGGGATAACTTTTTTTTGCTTTTACTTATCCTAGTGATTTTGAGATTGTTTTCTCGTGACACATTGTACTTCAAGTTAGTGGTAAATTTGGGTCGATACAGTCTGTGTTTTTTTGTGAAAAATACCAAAATATCGTGAAAAAATGGAAAATTTAGCAATATGCAAAATGTTAAATTTTCTGCTTGTGAGACAAATAATCATACCACTCAAAATAGTTAATAACTAACATAGACCATATGTCTACTTTATGTTTCCATCATTATTTCAACTTCCTTTTAATTTTTTTGGACACTAGGAGGCTTACAATATGAATAGCAAATTCTCAAATTTTCAAGAAAATTTCAAACACTGATTTTTTTAGGGACCAGTTCAGTTCTGATGTGACTTTGAGGGACTTGTATGTGAGACACCCCCATAAATTATGCCATTTCAAAAACTGCACCCCTCACAGTATTCAAAACAGCATTTTGGAAGTTTGTTAACCCTTTAGGTGTTTCACAGGAATTAAAACAAAGTGTAGGTGAAATTTCAAAATTTCTTTTTTTTTGCAGAGTTTCAATTTTAATACATTTTTCTAACGAATACAGTAGATTTTACTAGAGAAATGTGACTAAAAATTGATTCCCCCAATTCCTTTGTTTTCAAAAATATTCTATATGTGGCCCTAGTTTGCACGTTGACCAAACCACAGGCTTCATAATAGAAGGAGCACCTACTTGATTTTGGAGCCTCCTTTTTATGAGATTTTTTTTTAGGCACCATGTAGGTTTCTAGGCACCATAAGTGCTAAAAGTTAGGAACCTCCCCCACAAGTCACCCCATTTTGCAATCTACACCCCTCAGGGAATTCATCTAGGGGTATAGTGTACATTTCAAACCCCCAGGGGTTTCACCAATTTTGGTACAACTGGGATGTGAAAATGGAAAATTACATTTTTTTACACAAACATGCAGTTCTGGCTCAAAATTTTTCATTTTCACAAGGAATGAAGGAGACAAAGCACCCCAAAATCTGTGCCCCAATTTCTCCCGAGTACGGCAATGCCTCACATGTGACCAAAAAATACCAGTTGGGTGCATGGCAGGACTCAGAAGGGAAGGAGTGTTTTTTGGATTTTGCAGCACAGATTTTGGTGGAATGAATGGTGGGTGCTATGTTGCACCAATACAGTGGAACCCCCCCACAAGTCACCCCATTTTGCAAAGTACACCCCTCAGGGAATTCATCTAGGGGTATAGTGTACATTTCAAACCCCCAGGGGTTTCACCAATTTTGATACAACTGGGCAGTGAAAATGAAAAATTACATTTTTTTACACAAAAATGCAGTTCTGGCTCAAAATTTTTCATTTTCACAAGGAATGAAGGAGACAAAGCACCCCAAAGTCTGTGCCCCAATTTCTCCCGAGTACGGCAATGCCTCACATGTGACCAAAAAATACCAGTTGGGCGCATGGCAGGACTCAGAAGGGAAGAAGTGATTTTTGGATTTTGCAGCACAGATTTTGGTGGAATGAATGGTGGGTGCTATGTTGCATTAGCAAGACTCCCAAAGCACCAATACAGTGGAACCCCCCCACAAGTGACCCAATTTTGCAAACTACACCCCTCAGGGAATTCATCTAGGGGTATAGTGTACATTTCAAACCCCCAGGGGTTTCACCAATTTTGGTACAACTGGGATGTGAAAATGGAAAATTACATTTTTTTACACAAACATGCAGTTCTGGCTCAAAATTTTTCATTTTCACAAGGAATGAAGGAGACAAAGCACCCCAAAATCTGTGCCCCAATTTCTCCCGAGTACGGCAATGCCTCACATGTGACCAAAAAATACCAGTTGGGTGCATGTCAGGACTCAGAAGGGAAGGAGTGTTTTTTGGATTTTGCAGCACAGATTTTGGTGGAATGAATGGTGGGTGCTATGTTGCACCAATACAGTGGAACCCCCCCAAAAGTCACCCCATTTTGCAAAGTACACCCCTCAGGGAATTCATCTAGGGGTATAGTGTACATTTCAAACCCCCAGGGGTTTCACCAATTTTGATACAACTGGGCAGTGAAAATGAAAAATTACATTTTTTTACACAAAAATGCAGTTCTGGCTCAAAATTTTTCATTTTCACAAGGAATGAAGGAGACAAAGCACCCCAAAGTCTGTGCCCCAATTTCTCCCGAGTACGGCAATGCCTCACATGTGACCAAAAAATACCAGTTGGGCGCATGGCAGGACTCAGAAGGGAAGAAGTGATTTTTGGATTTTGCAGCACAGATTTTGGTGGAATGAATGGTGGGTGCTATGTTGCATTAGCAAGACTCCCAAAGCACCAATACAGTGGAACCCCCCCACAAGTGACCCAATTTTGCAAACTACACCCCTCAGGGAATTCATCTAGGGGTATAGTGTACATTTCAAACCCCCAGGGGTTTCACCAATTTTGGTACAACTGGGATGTGAAAATGGAAAATTACATTTTTTTACACAAACATGCAGTTCTGGCTCAAAATTTTTCATTTTCACAAGGAATGAAGGAGACAAAGCACCCCAAAATCTGTGCCCCAATTTCTCCCGAGTACGGCAATGCCTCACATGTGACCAAAAAATACCAGTTGGGTGCATGTCAGGACTCAGAAGGGAAGGAGTGTTTTTTGGATTTTGCAGCACAGATTTTGGTGGAATGAATGGTGGGTGCTATGTTGCACCAATACAGTGGAACCCCCCCAAAAGTCACCCCATTTTGCAAAGTACACCCCTCAGGGAATTCATCTAGGGGTATAGTGTACATTTCAAACCCCCAGGGGTTTCACCAATTTTGATACAACTGGGCAGTGAAAATGAAAAATTACATTTTTTTACACAAAAATGCAGTTCTGGCTCAAAATTTTTCATTTTCACAAGGAATGAAGGAGACAAAGCACCCCAAAGTCTGTGCCCCAATTTCTCCCGAGTACGGCAATGCCTCACATGTGACCAAAAAATACCAGTTGGGCGCATGGCAGGACTCAGAAGGGAAGGAGTGATTTTTGGATTTTGGAGCACAGATTTTGGTGGAATGAATGGTGGGTGCTATGTTGCATTACCAATACAGTGGAACCCCCCACAAGTGACCCCATTTTGCAAACTACACCCCTCAGGGAATTCATCTAGGGGTATAGTGTACATTTCAAACCCCCAGGGGTTTCACCAATTTTGATACAACTGGGCTGTGAAAATGTAAA